>NC_000075.6:16788885-17388885 GCF_000001635.26 Mus musculus | reverse complement strand
CCCACCACAGAGTCATCTCATTCATTACAGGGCCTAGGATATCAATCATGTCCCACTATAAGCTCCGTTGCCTTGACGTGGGAATCCTCTGAAGGACAGCAAGGGAAATTCATACCTTATGTGCTCCCACTCCCCGTTAACCTCTGGGGAAGGGATATTATGCAGCATTTGGGCCTTATTTTGTCCAATGAGAGAGCAGCGTTGGGGGATAATGTCGATATTTCCACTCTCAATGATTCTCCTGCTTTTTTACCACTAACTAGGAACTGGGTTTAGCCTTGATTCAGACAGCCTTGGCTCTGTCTGGACAGGTCCAGACGACTGACACCATTAACACTTTGTCAGCCTCAGTGACTACAGTCATAGATAAACAGGCCTCAGCTAATGTCAAGATACAGAGAGGTCTCATGCTGGTTAATCAACTCATAGATCTTGTCCAGATACAACTAGATGTATTATGACAAATAACTCAGCAGGGATGTGAACAAAAGTTTCCGGGATTGTGTGTTATTTCCATTCAGTATGTTAAATTTACTAGGGCAGCTAATTTGTCAAAAAGTCTTTCTCAGTATATGTTACAGAATTGGACGGCTGAATTTGAACAGACCCTTCGGGAATTGAGACTTGCCATCATTCAGGTCAACTCCACGCGCTTGGACCTGTCCCTGATCAAAGGATTACCCAATTGGATCTCCTCAGCATTTTCCTTCTTTAAAGAATGGATGGGGGTGGGATTATGTGGAGATACACTTTGCTGTGGATTAGTGTTGCTTCTTTGGTTGGTCTGTAAGCTTAAGGCCCAAACTAGGAGAGACAAGGTGGTTATTGCCCAGGCGCTTGCAGCTCTAGAACATGGTGCTCCCCCTGATATATGGTTATCTATGCTTAGGCAATAGGTCGCTGGCCACTCAGCTCTTATATTCCCATGAGGCTAGTCTCATTGCACGGGATAGAGTGAGTGTGCTTCAGCAGCCCGAGAGAGTTGCAAGGCTAAGCACTGCAGTAGAAAGGCTCTGCGGCACATATGAGCCTATTCTAGGGAGACATGTCATCTTTCAAGAAGGTTGAGTGTTCAAGTGTCCTTCCCCCAGGAAAAACAACACGGGACCAGACCAGGACCCCTCTGGGTGATGAGCCTGGGAGGAGGTTATGTGTACGGCTCCTTTACCTGCACACTGGGGATTTGACCTCTATCTCCACTCTCATTAATATGGGTGGCCTATTGCTCTTATTAAAAGAAAAGGGGGATCTGTGAGGAGCCGCCCTCACATTTGCCATTATAAGATGGCACTGACAGCTGTGTTCTAAGTGGTAAACATAGTCTGCACACATGCAGGGGCAGTTTTCCCACCATGTGTTCTGCCTTTCCCGTGATGACAACTGGGCCGATGGGCTGCAGCCAATCAGGGAGTAATACATCCTAGGTGGAGGATAATTCTCCTTAAAAAAGGGATGGGGTTTCGCCATTTGCTGGCTTGCTCTCTTGCACTCTGGCTCCTGAAGATGTAAGCAATAAAGCTTTGCCGCAGAAGATTCTGGTTTGTTGCGTCTTTCCTGGCCGGTCGTGAGAACGCGTCTAATAACAAAAAGACATAGACTAACAGACTGGCTACATAAAGAGGACCCAAAATTTTTCTACGCATAGGAAACCCACCCCAGGGACAATGACAGACACTACCTCAGAGTAAAAAGCTAGAAAACAATTTTCCAAGCAATTGGTCCAAATAAACAAGCTGGAGTAACCATTATAATATCAAATAAAATTGACTTCCAATACAAAGTTATCAAAAAAGACAAGGAGGGGACTTTCTTACTCATCAAAGGTAAAAATATTCCAAGATGAACTCTCAATTCTGAACATCCATGCTCCAAATGTAAGGGCATCCACATTCATTAAGGAAACTCTAGTAAAGCTCAAAGCACACATTTCACCTCACACGATAATAGTGGGAGACTTCAACACCCAACTCTCATCAATGGACAGATCCTGGAAACAGAAACTAAACAGAGACAAATGGAAACTAACTGAAGTTATGAAACAAATAGATTTAACATATATCTACATAACATTTTATCCTAAAACAAAAGGATATATCTTCTTCTCAGCACCTCATAGTACCTTCTCCAAAATTAACCATATAATTGGTCACGAAACAGGCCTCCTCCACAGATACAAAAATATTGAAATTATCCCATTCATCCTATCAGATCACCACAGACTAAGGTGATCTTTAATAACAACATAAATAATAGAAGTAAATAATAGAAAGCCCATATACATATGGAAGCTTAACTACACTCTACTCATTGATAATTTGGTCAAGGGAGAAAAAAAAAAAGGAGAGAGATTAAAGACTTTTTAGAGTTTAATGAAAATGAAGCCAGAGCATACCCAAAATTAAGGGATTCAATGAATGAGAGCATTCCTAAAAGAAAAAGTCATAGCTCTGTGTGCCACCAAAAAAAAAAAAAAAAAAAAAAAAAAAAAAAAAAAAAAAAAAAAAACAAAACTAGAGATAACATACACTAGCAGTTTGACAGCACACCTAAAAGTGCTAGAACAAAATAAAGCAAATTTATGCAACAGAAGTAGATGGCAGAAAATAATAAAACTTAGTGCTGAAGTCAACCAAGTGTAAACAAACAAATATAAAAGAATCAAACAGGCTCCAGCACTGGGTCACCTTGGATGCAGAGTCGGCAGACACCCCCAAGTTCCCTAGAGGACAGTCCAGGAGACCTTAGGACCTCTGGTGAGTAGAACACAACTTCTGCCAGGAGGCAGGTTTGAATGCTAGATATTTGAGTACCTTCCCTGCAAGAGGAGAGCTTGCTGGCAGAGAGTGCTCTAAGCACTGAAACTCAGGAGAGAGCTAGTCTTCCATGTCTGCTGATAGAGGCTAACAGAGACAACTATAACAACTCCAGAGAATACCATATGGCAAAAGGCAAACATAAGAATCTTACTAACAGAAACCAAGACCAATCACTATCATCAGAACCCAGCAATCCCACCTCAGCCAGTCCTGGGCACCCCAACACACCCGAAAAGCTAGTCCCGGATTTAAAAGCATATTTCATGATGATGGTAGAGGACATCAAGAAGAAGTTTAACAACTCACTTAAAGAAATACAGGAGAACATGGCTAAAGAGTTACAAGTCCTTAAAGAAAAACAGAAAAAACCCATCCAAACAGGTGATAGAAATGAACAAACCCATACTAGACCTAAAAAGGGAAGTAGGCACAATAAAGAAAACCCAAAGTGAGGCAATGCTGGAGATAAAAACCCTAGGAAAGAAATCTGGAACCATAGATGCGAGCATCAGCAACAGAATACAAAAGATGGAAGAGAGAATCTCAGGTGCAGAAGATTCCATAGAGAACATCGGACCAACAATCAAAAAATTGCAAAATGCAAAAAGATCCTAACTCAAAACATCCAGGAAATCCAGGAAACAATGAGAAGACCAAACCTACGGATAATAGGAGTAGATGAGAATGAAGATTTTCAACTTAAAGGGCCAGCAAATATCTTCAACAAAGTTATAGAAGAAAACTTCCCAAACCTAAAGAAAGAGATGCTCATGAACATACAAGAAGCCTACAGAACTCCAAATAGACTGGACCAGAAAAGAAATTCCTCCTGACACATAATAATCAGAACAAAAAATGCACTAAATAAAGATAGAATATTAAAAGCAATAAGGGAAAAAAGTCAAGTAACATAAAAAGGCAGGCCTATCAGAATTACACCAGACATTTCACCAGAGACTATGAAAGCCAGAGGATCCTGGACACATGTTATACCGACACTAAGAGAACATAAATGCCAGGCCAGGCTACTATACCCAGCCAAACTCTAAATTACCATAGATGGAGAAACCAAAGTATTCCATGACAAAACCAAATATACATTATATTTCCACGAATCTATCCTTTCAAAGGATAATAACAAAAAAGGAAAAACAAACAAACAAAAAACAATACAAGGACAGAAAGAACACCCTAGAAAAAGCAAGAATGTAATCCTTCAACAAACCAAAAAGAAGACAGCCACAAGAACAGAATGCCAACTCTAACAAGAAAAAAACTAGAAAGCAACAATTACTTTTCCTTAATATCTCTTAATATCAATGGACTCAATTCCCCAGTAAAAAGACATAGACTAACAGACTGGCTACACAAACAGGACCCAACATTTTGCTGCTTACAGGAAACCCATCTCAGGGAAAAAGACAGAGACAACCTCAGAATTAAAGGCTGGAAAACAATTTTCCAAGCAAATGGTCTGAGGAAACAAGCTGGAGTAGCCATTCTAATATCAAATAAAATTGACTTCCAACACAAAGTTATCAAAAAAGACAAGGAGGGACACTTCATACTCATCAAAGGTAAAATCTTCTAAGAGGAACTCTCAATTCTGAATATCTATGCTCCAAATGCACATTCATTAAAGAAACTTTAGTAAAGCTCAAAGCACACATTGCACCTCACACAATAATAGCGGGAGACATCAACACACCACTTTCATCAATTGACAGATCGTGGAAACAGAAACTAAACAGGGACACAGTGAAACTTACAGAACATATGAAACAAATGGATTTAACAGATATCTACATAACAATTTATCCTAAAACAAAAGGATATACCTTCTTCTCAGCACCTCATGGTACCTTCTCCAAAAATGACCATATAAGTGGTCACAAAACAGGCCTCAACAGATGCAAAAATATTGAAAATTTCCCATGCATCCTATCAGAACACCATGGACTAAGGCTGATCTTCAATAACAACATAAATAATAGAAAGCCAACATTCATTTGGAAACTGAACAACACTCTTCTCAATGATACCTTGGTCAAGGTAGGAATAAAGAAAGAAATTAAAGACTTTTTAGAGTTTAATGAATATGAAGCCACAACATACCCAAACTTATGGGACACAATGAAAGCATTTCTAAGAGGAAATCTCATAGCTCTGAATGCCTCCAAAAAGAAACTAGAGAGAGCACCCACTAGCAGCTTGACAACACACATAACAGCTCTAGAACAAAAGGAAGCAAATTCACCCAAGAAGAGTGGACAGCAGGAAATAATCAAACTCATGGGTGAAATCAACCAAGTGAAAACAAGAAGAACTATTTAAAGAATCAACCAAACGAAGAGCTGGTTCTTTGAGAAAATCAACATGATAGATACACACTTAGCCAGACTCACTAGAGGGCACAGGGACAGCATCCTAATTAACAAAATCAGAAATGAAAAGGGAGACATAACAAGAGATCCTGAAGAAATCCAAAACACCATCAGATCCTTCTACAAATGGCTGTACTCAACAAAACTGGAAAACCTGGACGAAATGGACAAATTTCTAGACAGATAACAGGTAACAAATTTAAATCAGGATCAGGTTAATGATCTGAATAGTCTTATATCCCCTAAAGAAATAGAAGCAGTCATTAATTGTCTCCCAACCTAATAAGCCCAGGACTAGATGGGTTTAGTGCAGAGTTCTATCAGACCTTCAAAGAAGATCTAATTCCAGTTCTTCACAAACTATTCCACAAAATAGAAGCAGAAGGTACTCTACCCAATTATTCTATGAAGCCACAATTACTCTGATACCTAAACCACATAAAGACCCAACTAAGAAACAGAACTTCAGACCAATTTCCCTTATGAATATCAATGAAGAAATACTCAATAAAATCCTCACAAACTGAACCCAATAAAACATCAAGAAGATATTCAAACAAGATCAAGTAGGCTTCATCCCAGGGATGCAGGGATGTTATAGTATACAGAAATCCATCAATATAATCCACTATATAAACAAACTAAAAGGCAAAAACTACATGATCATCTTGTTAGATGCTGAGGACGCATTTGACAAAATCCAACACCCATTCATGATAAAAGTCTTGGAAAGATCAGGAATTCAAGGCCCATACATAAACATAAAAGCAATATACAGAAAACCAGTGGACAACATCAAACTAAATGGAGAGAAACTTGAAGCAATCCCACTAAAATCAGGGACTAGATAAGGCTGACTACTTTCTCCCAACATATTCAATATAGTACTTGAAGTCCTAGCCAGAGCAATTAAAAAACAAAAGGAGATCAAAGAAATACAACTTGAAAGAAAGAAGTAAAAATATAACTATTTGCATATGATATTATAGTATATATGAATGATCCTAAAAATTCCATAAGAGAACTCCTAAACCTGATAAACATCTTCAGTGTAGTAGCTAGATATGAAATTAACTCAAACAAATCATTGGCCTTTCTCTACAAAAAGGATGAACAGGCTGAGAAAGAAATTAGGGGAAAAACACACTTCACAATAGTCACAAATAATATAAAATACCTTGGTGTGACTCTAACTAAGGAATTGAAAGATCTGTATGATAAGAACTTCAAGTCTCTGAAGAAAGAAATCAAAGAAGATCTCAGAAGATAGAAAGATCACCCATGCTCATGGATTGGCAGGATTAATGTAGAAAAATGTCTATCTTGTTGAAAGCCATCTACGGATTCAATGTAATCCTCATCCAAATTCCAACTTGAATCTCTAAAGAGTTAGAAAGGGCAATTTGCAAATTCACCTGGAATAACAAAAAACCTAGAATAGCAAAAATTATTCTCAACAATAAAAGAACTGGTGGAATCACCATGCCTGACCTCAAGCTCTACTACAGAGCAATTGTGATAAAAACTGAATGGTACTGGTACAATGACAGACAGATAGATTGATGGAATAGAACTGAAGACCTAGAAATGAGGTCCTAGGATATTTTTTTTTATTTAGTAAGTGATATTTTCAATACTTTTATTGATCTGATAAAAATGCATGTTAACTGTTATGTAAATTCTCATTTTTCTTAAATCTCTAGATTATAACTACAGAAAGTTTAGGAGTGTGGCACCAAGTATTACAGCTGATGTTTCAACTGGGAGTTGGAAACTGCACAGGATCCTCCATTCAGTATCAAAACAACCGGACCTTCTGTAGGGTCACCACTTCTCAGTGGATTCACCAATAATTTTGAGTACTTATGTGGTGGAAATAAAACATACTCATGTCAATTATTTTTTTAAAAAGAAATCAGCATATAATTTTGTTTAGCATTTTAACCTCTTTGAACCATCTATGTGATTTTGTCAAGACTTTTGCCAATATAGTTTTGAAAAACATTTCATATACATAACTATTCATATATATTAGGAAAAGAACCACAAGTGCCAAGTGTGATGTCATACATGTGGAGGTAGGAGGAAAACTTGAAGCAATTGGTCTTATCCCTCCTCTATGTGGTTCCCAAGTATGGAACTCATGTCTTGACAGCAAGCTCCTTTACACACAGCACTGTCTCATAAGCCATTTAATATAGTTTATTTTTTCTGAGATTATGATTTAATCACAACTTTTCCCTGTTCTCTTTCGTCCTTCCAAACCTTCATATATAATTCTCTCTCTTCTTTCCAAATTTATGGCTAATTTTGATTAATTGTTATTGTATTCATATGTGAATACATACATAGTCCTAAGGATAACCAGTTGAGGCTGTATAATGTTACTTGTATGCATGTTTTAAAAGCTGATCATCTGGCGCTGGGCAGTCTATTGGTGTGTTTTTCCTATCCTGTTGCCAGATTCACTTAGTTGCCTGAATTCTTTGTGTAAGGTTGAAGCATCTTGGGATTTTCCTATCCACTTTGGTATGTTTATGATGACATCCTTATTTTGCTCATGGTTTAATATGCATGTTTGTTAGATTTCATGAGAATAGTTTCAGATATTAATACAATATCCAATCTATAAGCAAGCTCCCTGATTCACTGACCTTTACAGCATACCTTCCCTCTTTTCTGCTGTATTGCCTGAGTCTTGTATGTGGGAGTTATGTGTATCCTTTAGGAGTGTGTGCCATAGCTTTGCATTTTGATTGGCTGTGGTTTCTTTAATGGTCTCCACATTTTGCAAAGAGAAGTTTCCTTGGTGAGGGGTGAAAACTAGGTACATGTGGGTATAAGACAAATGTTTATAGATTATTATTTTCACTAAAATCTATAAGCATCAGTATTAGTAATATTACCCCCTTTAAAGTAACATAACATTGATTATGAGGTAAATTAAAAGTATTTATAAATACATAAGGAAAAGTGGAATGCCATCTTTCACTAATTTCTAAAATAGATTTGCCATCACTGAGTGAGTTGTAATAATTCATCAAAGATACCTAAAAGTAAACAAGTTTACAGATATTTCAGTTATTAAGAAAGTCAAGTCTCTCAAGTATTTTCCCCTTAACAAAAAAGTTGTTGCTAACACTTAAGTCTCTTTTAAAATAAATATGATTTTACTTGCAGTTTTAGAAATTTTACTTTTTGAAAGCAAATGCATGCATCTCATCTGTCACTTCTGGTTATTCTATAAAAGACAGAGACACTGTCCCCAGTCTTCAGGTAAGAAGCAGGGACAAGCTACAGAGAATACAATCTGCCCAGGTAAGAGGTGAGACACAAAGTACTCACATACATTCCAATGTGGCATTACTTGGTAATGGAAAACACTTGCTATAGTATAGTTTAGTGTGAAAGAATGTGCAGAAAATAAAACAGAAAACATCATTCCTCCAGAGCATTAGGAAGCTCCCTCAAGGGCAGATTAAAGTGTCCTTCAGAGTCTGCCCCAAAATGTTAAAAAAAAAATTGTATGCAGGTTCCTAGGTTCCTTTACTCATATGAAATACTCAGAAATAGTGTACAGAGCAGGGCAGCAGACATTTATGCTTTGTGTATTCTGAGAGCATGTTATCATCCAGTGTTGAATTAGTGAATGGAAATGTGCAGAGCCAGGAGAAACCACATGCACCAATCACACAGAACTGCAATGAGTTTCAGTGAGGGACAGGCTGGTATGAAACATACTGAAATCCATCTACTTTTTCACTTTTCACAGAACTCTGCTCATGCATTTTTCACACACTGTTTCTGAGAATCCTCGAAGCCACTTTGTAGGTATCATTTCACTAACTTCAGAATCTACATGGTATTTGTAAAGTACAATCTTACAGCCTTTGATGTATAGTCTAGCAATCCATGAATTGAAATTGAGGTCTTAGTACAAAGAGACAGTTAAGCAGTCTCATCTTAAAAACAAACAAACAAACAAACAAAAAACAATGAAGCAACAACAAAAACTCACTCAGTTAGGTTTCATTAATAATTAGTTAATTCAGGAAGGGTAAATTCAGACCATTAGGCAGAAGCAAACCAAAGAGTAAGGACTTAAATTGGCCTATTTATTTAGCTATGGAATTTTTTTTTTAATTTTTTAAAAAATTTAGACGTTTTCTTTATTTACATTTTAAATGTCAATCCCTTTCCTAGTTTCCCCTCTGAAAAATCCCTATCCTCACCTGCCTCCCCCTGTTCCCCAACCCATCCTCCACTCCCTCTTCATGGCCCTGGCATTTCCCCATACTAGGGCATAGAACCTTCACAGGACCAAGGGCCTCTCCTCCCATTGAGACCGGTTAGGCCATCCTCTGCTACATATGCAGCTAGAGTCATGAATCCCACCATGTGTTTTCTTTGATTGGTGCTTTAGTCCCAAGGAGCTCTGAGTTTCTGTTTAGTATATATTGTTGTTCCTCCTATGAGCTACAAACCCCTTCAGATCCTTGGGTACTTTGTCTAGCTCCTTCACTGGGGAATATGTGTTCCCTTTAATGGATGACTGTGAGCATCCACTTCTGTAGTTGCCAGGCAATGGAAGAGCCTCACAGGAAACAGCTATATCAGGCTCTTGTCAGCAAAATCTTATTGGCATCTACAATAGTGTCTGGGTTTGATGGTTGTTTATGGGATGGATCCCCAGGTGGGGCAGTCTCTGGATAAACATTCCTTCAGCTCTGAAATTTGTCTCTGTAATTCCCTCCATGAGTATTTTGTTCCCCCTTCTAAGAAGGATCAAAATATCCACAGTTTTGTCTTCCTTTTTGAGGTTCATGTGTTTTGCAAATTGTATCTTGGGTATTTTAAATTTCTGGGCTAATATCCACTTATCAGTGAGGGCATATCATATTTCTTCTTTTGTGATTGGGTTATCTCACTTAAGATGATATCATCCAGATCCATCCATTGGTCTAAGAATTTCATAAATTCATTGTTTTTAATAGCTGCATAGTACTCCATTGTGTAAATGTACCACATTTTCTGTATCCATTCCTCTGTTGAATGACATCTGGATTCTTTCCAGTTTCTCACTATTATATATAAGGCTGATATGAACATAGTGGAACATGTGCCCTTATTACAAGTTGGAGCATCTTCTGGGTATATGCCCAGGAGAGGTTTTGCTGGATCTTCCAGTAGTACTATGTCCAATTTTCTGAGGAACTGCCAAACTGATTTCTAGAGTGGTTGTACCAGCTTGCAATCCCACCAGGAATGGAGGAGTGTTCCTCTTTCTCCATATTCTCGCCAGCATCTGTTGTCACCTGAATTTTTGATCTTAGCCAACTGAATGGTGTGAGGTGGGATCTCAGGGTTGTTTTGATTTGCATTTTCCTGATGATTAAGGATGTTGAACTTTTTTTCAGGTGCTTCTCAGCCATTTGGTATTCCTCAGTTGATAATTCTTTATTTAGCTCTGTACCCCACTTTTTAATAGTGTTATTTGGTGTTCTGGAGTCCAACTTCTTGAGATATATTGGATATCAGCCCCGTATCAGATATAGGATAGGTAAAGATCACTTCCCAATGGGTTGGTTGCCCTTTTGTCTTATTGAGAGTGCCCTTTACCTTACAGAAGCTTTTCAATTTTATGAGGTCCCATTTGTTGATACTTGATCTTACAGCACAAGTCATTGCTGTTCTATTGAGGAATTTTTCCCGTGCCCATATTCTTCCAGGGTCTTCCCCTCTCTCTCCTGTATAAGTTTCATTTTCCCTGGTTTTATTTGGAGATCCTTGATCAACTTAGACTTGAGTTTTGTACAAGGAGATAAGAATGGATAAATTCACATTCTTCTACATGCTAACTGCCATTTGAGCCAGCACCATTTGTAGAAAATGCTGTCTTTTTTACACTGGATGGTTTTAACTCCTTTGACAAAGATCAAGTGACCATAGGTTTGTGGGTTCACTTCTGGGTCTTCAATTCTATTCTATTGATCTACCTGTCTGTCAGTCTACCAGCACCATGAAGTTTTTATAGCAATTGCTCTGTAGTACAGCTTGAGGTCAAGGATAGTGATCTCACCAGAGATTTTTTTTAATTGTTGAGAATAGATTTTGCTATTCTAGGTTTTTGTTGTTGTTGTTGTTATTCCAGATGAATTTGCAAATTTACCTTTCTAACTCTGTGAAGAATCAAGTTGGAATTTTGATGCGGATTGCATTAAATCTGTTGAATGCTTTTGGGAAGATAGCCTTTTTGACTATTAATCCTGCCAATCCATGAGCATGGGTGACATTTCCATCTTCTGAGATCTTCTTTGATTTCTTTCTTCAGAGACTTAAAGTTCTTATCATACAGGTCTTTCACTTCCTTAGTTAGAATCACAACAAGGTATTTTATATTATTTGTGACTATTGTGAAGGATGTTGTTTCCCTAATTTCTTTCTCAGCCTGTTTATCCTTTGTGAAGGGAAAGACCACTGATTTGTTTGAGTTAATTTTATATTCAGCTACTACACTGAAGCTGTTTATGAGGTTTAGGAGTTCTCTGGTGGAATTTTTGGTGTCGTTTATATATACTACCATATCCCCTGCAAATAGTGATATTTTGACTTCTTCCTTTCAATTTGTATTCCTTTGATCTCCTTTTGTGTAGTTCTGGTTGTTCTGGAACTCAATCTGTAGACCAGGCTAGCCTTGAACACAGAAATCTGCCTGCCTCTGCTTCTCAAATGCTGGGATTAAAAGTGTGTGCCACCACTGCCTGGCCCATTCCAAGAATTTTACCTTGAACGGGTTTTAGATTTTGTCAAATGCTTTCTCAGCATCTAATGAGATGATCATGTGTTTTTTGTTTTTGAATTTTTTATATAGTGTATTACATTGATGTATTTTCGTATATTAAACCATCCCTGCATCCCTGGGATGAAGCCTACTTGACCGTGATGGATGTGTTCTTGAATTCAGTTTGTGAGAATGTTACTGAGTATTTTTTGCATTGATGTTCATAAGGGAAATTGGTATGATGTTCTCTTTCTTTGTTGGTTCTTTGTGTGGTTTAGGTATCAGAGTAATTGTGGCTTCATAGAATGAATTAGGTAGATTACCTTCTGTTTCTATTTTGTGGAATTCGGAACCATGGGTGTGGGTGAAAGAGGGGAGATAACCTGCATTCCACCAGAGTTCTGGTGCTCTGGGCAGGCAGATGATGGGGACTGCTACATGCTTTCCATGTGGCCCCAGGTGGGTGTCTGAACGTGTTAAGCCACTGACCCCAGCTTGGCAGGTGGTGGACAAGCGGCAGTCCTAGGGATCAGGTTACCAGCTTTGAGCATCCCACACAAAGTTGGACACCACAGAAAAGCTTAGAACAGATTGGGGGTCCCGGGGTGGCACTGAACTCCAGGGCCGAAGGGAGGAGAGAGCATGGGGATAGGGTGCTGGATGGCTCCCAATTGGATGAAAGTTCTTTGTTCGTCCATGGCTGGAGAAACAAAGATGGCCTTCTGGTGGGAGGATAGACGCCACTCATTAGGAAAAAGCCTATCCCATCATTCAAGCACAGCCGTCCTTGATGTGCAGAGATAGTCTATGGCTTTAGAGCTTTATTGTAGAAGGGCAGGGAGAAAGAGAGAAGGTAGAAAGAGAGAGTGACCAGCCATGGTTAGGTGGAAGGGGGCAGGTAAAGAGAGAAGGAGGGCTAGAGAGTAGGAAAGATGAGGGCTTAAAGAGATCAAGGGGCCAAGCAGCCCCTCTTATTGTAGGCTGGGCTATCTTACTGTTGCCAGGTAACTGTGTGGAGGAGCATAACTGGCTATAGTCAGGTAACTGTAGGGGTGGAGTCTAGCCAGAATGCCAGAAGCTTGGCACGTTGTAGTCACAGAATTATGTAGTTGGGGGCTCTGTGGTTTCGGGCACCTTATTCTGGGAATGTGGCTCACTTTCCTGTCCCTTGAAGAGAGCTCTACTAGGTCACCAGAGCAAACCCCATTCAACCAAATTAGGCTGCCTATCACAGTCCCACATCTCCTCCTTTCATTTTTTTAAAAAGGGGAGGGGTCACTTGAGTGACTGTGTCATTTGTGGTGAAAACTTAGGGTAGGTTGGAAGTATCAGAAGAATACATATAGCCTAGAGGAGTAGCACAACTAAGCCAGAGTAGTAAGGAGGGTTAAGGGCAAGGGTTGAGAAGGCAAGAGATTATACAAACAATTGTTTCATGGGTAGAACAATTTGAGGGTAATAACATCAGTTTCGAACAGCAATTAATTAATCTAGATAGACATTATGTTTTCCTTATTATCATGTAACTTCCCCCAAGTTCAGCAACCGTTTGGCTTTGGCAAGAGAATTCATCTGTAGCTGGAAGATTCCCAAGTATGGCTTCTGTGGGGTTCAGCACTTGTCTCTGGATCTCAGCATGTGTCTTGGGAGTCTTCAGTCAGATGAGGTTTTTGGAGAAAGGCAGCTTTGTTGTCTGTAGGTCTCAGGAGATGGTGCTGTCTCAGCTGGATCTGTGGCAGCAGGTACCATGTGGAGATAGACCTGTGGAGTAATTGTAGCAGAGGAGCAGAACCCCAGTAGGGTATGTCCGCATAGGGTAGATAGCAGACATTATGCCTGCAATGGCTTGGTTGGGAACACATCACAGTCTGCTTTGGATGGCTGAGTGTACTGGCTAGTTTTGTGTCAACTTGACACAGCTGGAGTTATCACAGAGAAAGGAACTTCAGTTGAGGAAATGGCTCCATGAGATCCAACTGTAAGGCATTTGCTTAATTACTGATCAAGGGGGGGAGGCCCCTTGTGGGTGCGACCATTTCTCGGCTGGTAGTCTTGGATTCTATAAGAAAGCAGGCTGAGCAAGCCAGGGGAAGCAAGCCAGTAATGAACATCTCTCTATGGCCTCTGCATCAGCTCCAGCTTCCTGACCTGCTTGAGTTCCAGTCCTGACTTCCTAGGTGATGAACAGCAGTATGGAAGTGTAAGCTCAATAAACCCTTTCCTCCCCAAGTGCTTCTTGGTCATGATGTTTTTGCAGGAATAGAAACCCTGACTAAGACACTAAGGAAGAAAATATTATGGTAATCGTGTATCTGGGTTAGGCAGTAATAGTTTGTCTGTAAAAGGAAACTGGTTATTAAAAGGATTGAATGATGGTAATCAGCCCAGTTGATTGGATCTGTAGAAGTAGAATAGACGACTTTTGAACCTTAAAGGAAATGTTAAACAAGTTGAGAGATTTTTTTTTTTTGGACATATGTCATGAATGTTAGAGGGAAAATAAGCATTTAAATAAAGAAGCAAGAAAATTTGAGGTTGAAAAGCATGATTTACTTGTTCCTGCAGGGAGAGAAAAGCCTCAAGTGCAGCTTTGGGGGGCTTAGCTGGATGGGGAGAGGGGCATGCCACCATGTGGTTGGCATGTGCTCTAGTAGACAGGTCACCTTGTTTTCCCCCCTTTGTTTTTGTTTTTTGTTTTTTGTTTTTGTTTTGTTTTGTTTTGTTTTTGGAAAGCAGAAGGAGATGAAAATTTAACATTGAAGAAAAGATAAGCCTAGAGGGTTGAGTGAAAAGTTTTTTAGCCAAGGCTGCTGTAGCCTGTTGGCCAATGTGACAGTATGAATCTTGTCCTCCAGTCTGCAAAGACCTCAAGGAACCTCGTGCTATCTGGCAGAGGAAATAGAGGTCAGAGAAAACATTGCCTTCTGAGGAGGCAGTTTAGAGCAGGTGCTGCCAAGCTGGGCAGACTACTGATCTCATAGACACAGAGCAGAGTGGAGAGCAAGGGGGCAGTTGCAGAGGAGTCTGAGAAACTTTCTGACACAGCAGAAACCTGTGAGAGTTAGTGACAGAGAGAGGGGGGAAGAAGCTTGCCAGGAGCACTGTGGAGAGAAAGACGAGAGAGAGAGAGAGAGAGAGAGAGAGAGAGAGAGAGAGAGAGAGAGAGAGAGAGAGAGAGAGAAAGAAAGAGAGAGAGAGAGAGAGAGAGAGAGAGATTAAAAAGCATAGTTTTTGAACTAGATCAACTCAGTCTTGGGCAATTTGGAGTTCTGCTGTAGGTCTCTGTGGAGCATCTTCTTTAGCCAGTTTCATCTTGAGTTAGTTCTTCTTTGAAGGTATGATAGAACTCTGTACTAAACCCATTTGGTACTGGGCTTTTTTTGTTGTTGTTGTTGGGAGATGATTAATGGTGTTTCTATTTCTTTGGGTGATATGGGACTGTTTACATCATTAATCTGATCCTGATTAAACTTTGGTACCTGCTATCTGTCTAAAAAAATGTCCATGTTATTCAGGTTTTCCAGTTTTTTTTGAGACTAGGCTTTTGTAGTAGGATCTGATGATTGTTTTGTATTTCCTCAGATTCTGTTGTTATGTCTCCCATTTCATTTCTGGTCTTGTTAATTAGGATTCTTTTTCTGTGCCTTTTAGCTAATCTGGCTAAGGGTTTATCTATCTTGTTGATTTTCTCAAGGAACCAGCTCCTGGTTTGGTTGATTCTTTGTATGGTTCTTTTTGTTTCCACTTGGTTGATTTCAGCCCTAAGTTTGATTATTTCCTGCCATTGACTCCCCTTGTGTGAATTTGCTTCTTTTTATTCTAGAGCGTTTAGGTGTGCGGTCAAGGTGCTAGTGTAGGCTCACTCTAGTTTCATTTTGGAGGCACTCAATCCTGTGAGTTTTCCTCTTAGGATTGCTTTCATTGTGTCCCATAAGTTTGGGTATGTTGTGGCTTTGTTTTCATTAAACTCTTAAAAGGTCTTTAATTTCCTTCTTTATTTCTTCATTGACCAAGTTATCATTGAGTAGAGTGTTGTTAAGCTTACATGTGTATGTTGGCTTTCTAGTATTTATGCTGTTATTGAAGATCAGCTTTAGTCTGTGGTGATATGATAGGATGCATGGGATAATTTCAATATTTTTGTATCTGTGGAGGCCTCTTTCGTGTATGATTCTATGGTCAATTTTGAAGAAGGTACCATGAGGTGCTGAGAAGAAGGTATATGCTTTTTTCTTTCTTTCTTTCTTTTTTTTTAGGATAAAATGTTCTGTATATATCTGTTAAATCTACTTTGTTCATAACCTGTTAGTTTTACTGTGTCTCTGTTTAGGTTCTGTTTCCAGGATCTGCCCATTGATGAAAGTGGGGTGTTGAAGTCTCCCACTATTATTGTGTGAGGAGCAATGTGTGATTTGAGCTTTACTAAAGTTTCTTTAACAAATGTGGATGCCCTTGCATTTGAAGCATAGATGCACAGAATTGAGAGTTCAACTTGGTAGATTTTACCTTTGATGAATATGAAGGTCTTTTCTGATAACTTTGGGTTATTCAATATGAGAATGGCTACTCCAGCTTGTTTCTCGGAACCATTTGCCTGGAATACTGTTTTTCAGCTTTTTACTCTGAAGTAGTGTCTTTGTCCCTGAGGTGGGTTTCCTGTATGTAGCAAAAGGTTGGGCCCTGTTTACATAGCCAGTCTGTTTTCTATGTCTTTTTATTGGGAAATTGAGTCCATTGATATAAAGAGATATTGAGGAAAAGTAATTGTTGGTTCCTGTTATTTTTGTTCTTAGACTTGAGATTCTGTTCTTGTGGCTATCTTCTTTTAGGTTTGTTGAAAAATTACTTTCTTGCTTTTTCTAAGATGGAGTTTCCCTCCTTGTTTTGGAGTTTTCCCTTTACTAACCTTTGAAGGGCTGGATTTGTGGAAAGATATTGTGTAAATTTGGTTTTTCCATCTATGGTAATTGAGTTTTGCTGGGTATAGTAGCCTGGACTGGCATTTGTGTTCCCTTAGGGTCTGCCCAGGATCTTTTGGCTTTCATAGTCTCTGGAGAGAAGTCAGGTGTAATTCTGATAGGTCTGCCTTATATGTTACTTGACATTTTTCCCTTACTGCTTTTAATATTATTTCCTTGTTTTGTGCATTTGGTGTTTTGATTTATTATGTGACAGGAGGAATTTCTTTTCTGGTCCAGTGTATTTGAAGTTCTATAGGCTTCTTGTTTGTTCATGAGCATCTCTTTCTTTAGTTGGGGAAGTTTTCTTCTATAATTTTGTTGAAGATATTTACTGGCCCTTTAATTTAGAAATCTTCCTTCTTGTCTATACCTATTATCCTTAGATGTCTTCTCATTTTGTTCTGGATTTCCTGGATATTTTGGGTTAGGATCTTTTGCATTTTGCATTTTCTTTGATTGTTGTGTTAATGTTTTCTATGGTATCTTCTGCACCTGAGGTTTCTCTTCTACCTCTTCTATTCTGTTGGAGATGCTTGCATCAATGACTTCTGACTTCTTTCCTAGGTTTTCTATCTCCAGAGTTGTCTCCCTTTGTGATTTCTTTATTGTTTCTGCTTTCATTTTTAGATCCTGGATGGTTTTGTTCAATTCTTTCACCTATTTTGATGTGTTTTCCTGTAATTCTTTATGGGACTTTCGTGTTTCTTCTTGAAGGGCTTCTACCTGTTTACCCTTGTTCTACTGTATTACTTTAAGGGACTTATTTATATCCTTCTTATAGTCCTCCATCATCATCCTGAGTAGTGATTCTAGATCCATATCTTGCTTTTCTGGTGTGATACTGTATTCAGGACTTGCTATGATTGGAGTTTCTGATGATACCAAGTAACCTTAGTTTCTGTTACTTCTGTTCTTATGCTTGCCTCCCCCCATCTGATTATCTCAAATGCTCCCTGTCCTCAATATATCTAATTGCAACCTATTCTTCCTGTAATCCTGGTTGAGTCAGAACTCCTCAGAGTCCAGCTTTTTCTGTGATCCTCTGATTCCGGAATCCTGTGATCCTGAGATACTGGGTGTGTCAGAGTTCTTAGCAGTCAAGCTTCCTCTGAGACCCTGAGATCCTGGTGTGATCAAGCTCCTGGCATCCTTGGATCCTGGAATCCTAAGATCCTAGGTGAGTTATAGTTCCTGGAAGTGGTACTTCCTCTGGGGACTGTGCGGTTGTCCTCTGAGTTTGAAACCAAGGTAGACCAGCACAGACAGAAAGGAACCTGAGCTATTGGTCATGCAGTATTCCTGTGTTCGTGCTCCTGCTGGCCACAGGCCCTCCTGGTGGTGTTGGAACAAATGCTGTTTTCCACTCAGCAGTGATCCTAAGATATTGGGCATGCTAGGGCACCTGAGGAGTGGAGAGTCCTCTAGGGAACAAGGGACTGTCTGCCGAGTTCATACCCAAGCTAGCCTGGTGCTGCCCAGACCAGAAGGAACCCCTTCGCTATAGATTTAATCTCATAGTTGATGAAGAGTTTCTACCACCATTTTTTTTTCTTTTTCCTTCCCTTTTTCTTACCCCTCTCAAGTAACTCCTTTCAGCTCATAAAATTATGGCCTCTTTTAATTTAATTGTTCTTAGATACATATATATTCTTAAACACATAAATCCATTCTGCTCAGTCCATATGATTTCAGGACTGACTAGTTAGTATTAGTTAAAAAGCATTATAGGCTTTTCCCAGAGGAACACTATTTCTTCTACTCTGAGCATCCCTCTGTTTCCTGTAGTACTTTCAATAGGGATGAGTTCTTATGAGCTTCTCCTTCCATGTTACCATGTATATCATTGGCATCCTCTTCAGATCTTGTTTAGGAAACAATGAGTATAGAGTCTCAGATATTTTTAGAAGATATGCTCTCCTAGCAAAAGTCCTGTTCCTCTAGTTCTTTCAGTCATTTTTCCCCCGACAATAATCTCTAAACATCAGGTGCAGGATTTGTGTTATAGATGTACAGATGTACTAGTTGGGACTGGATACTATACAAGCTCTTTTTTTAACTATATGTGTTAATTTGTTGTAGTTTTCTGTGATGGTGTCTGTCTGCTGTAAATTTTTTTTGATGAGAGATGAGAACTACATTGTCTTTTGGCATAAGGGTAAATCTTTAGAATGTATTTGTGCCTTATGCATGTTGAGTAAAGTGGCAATTGGAGATTTTTTTCCTCCCAGACCCATGATTTCTCTAGCTTTGGCTAAGTTCCCAGTGTCATGCATTATTTTACTCTTGACGAGTGGGCCTTACATCTAAGTAGAAAGCTACTGATTATTGCCAAGATATCTTTGCCACTATTTTACATGTAGGATTATGACAACATGCACATTATTATTGTGGTTCATAGGTTTCATAGATGTGTAGGCTACTGGTGACTTCCCTCCCTTGGGATTTTATGATCATATGAAAGATTATCCTCAGGGAAGAGACCTTCAAGTCTATCCATTTCCTTTCCTTCGTGTTCTGTGTCCAAAAAGCATGGGGTCTTCAGCAATAGAAACTTGTTTTCTACACGTCTCAGTGGCAACAGTAATATTATATCAAATTTTGAGAGTCTCTTTGACAACCCTAACAACTCAAAGGAGGATTTTTTTTATGCCTTTACAAATAGTCTATGGCTCTTGAAGGTATGGAATTTTGTCAATAGATGGGACAATTTTGTTTAAACTATATATGCATATAGACTTACATGTATTATATATAATTTCGAATAGATAATAATATGATTACTTATGGCTTCTGTTTTATTTTTATTAATAACTTTATTTGCTTACAGTTCAAATTTTATCCCCCTTCCCAGTCTCCACTCCATAAAGACCCCAAGTCCATCATTCTCCACTTTGGCTCTAAAAGAGTGCTCTCCCATTCACGCAATCACTGCCCCCTAACACCTTTAAGCATCCCCCTTCTCTGGGATATCAGGCCTCAACAGGGCCAAGTACTTCCCCTCACATTGATGCCAGATGAGGCAGTCCTCTGTTACACATGTAGCTGGAGCCATGTATCAGCACTTGTATACACTTTGATTGATGGTTTAGTCCCTAGGAGCTCTGAGGGGTCCTAATAATTGTTGTTTCTCCTCTGGGGTTGCAATCCCCTTCAGTTTCCTCAGCTCTTCCCCTAACTCTTCCACTGTGGTCCGTGGACTCAGTGGAATGGTTGGCTATAAGGATCTGTATCTGTCTTAGTCAGGTGTTGCCAGAGCCTCTCAGAGAACAGCCATACCAGGCTCCTGTAGGAAAGCACTTCTTGGCATCAGAAATAGTGTCTAGGTTTGATGTCAGAGGATGGAATGTACCTCACAGTGGGTTGGTGCCTGGATGGCCTTTTCTTCAGCCTCTGCTCCATTATTTGTCCCTCCATTTCTTTAGAGAGAGACAATTCTGGGATAAACATTCTTAGATGGATGGGTGAGCCCATCTTTCCACTGGGGGCCATCTCCATCTATTTGAGGTTGTCTCTTCAGGTTCTATCTCCCTGCTGTTGTATTTTGGCTAAAGTCATCCTCACTGGGTCCTGGGAACCTCTTGCATTTCTGATATCTGGACCTTCTAGTGGTTCCCCAAATTCCCAAACTCCACTGCTACGTTTTTCTACTCATTCTCCTGACCCTCTGGACTTCTCTCCTGTCCATTTCTATGCCTGGTCCTGCATTCCCTTTTTTCCTCTCCCACCCCTCTCCCACCCAGATTCCCCCAACCTTATGCCTCCCATGACTATTTGGTTTCCCATTCTAGGTGGGTTTGTGGCATTCACACTTTGGCCTTCCTTCTTGTTAAGCTCTACATGGTATTTGAGTTGGATATGCTGAGCTTTTGGGCTAACATTCACTTATCAGTGAGTATATATCATATATGTCCTTTTGGGTCTAGCTTACCTCACTCAGAATGATATTTTCTAGTTCCATCCATTTGCCTACAAAGTTTGTGAAGACGTCATTTTTAATAGCTGAGTAGTAATCCGTTGTGTAAATGTACCACAATTTCTGTATCCATTCTTCTCTCAAGGGACATCAGGGTTGTTTCTAGCTTCTGGATATTATAAATAAAGATTCTGTGAACATAATGAAGCATGAGTCCTGGTTATGTATTGGAGTATCTTTTGGGTATATGCCTAGGAGTGGTATAGCTGGGATTTCAGGTAGTATTATTTTCAATTTTCTGAGGAACTGCTAGATTGATTTACAAAATATTTGTACCACCTTGCAATCCCAACAGCAATGGAGGAGTGTTCCTCTTTCTCCACATCTTTATCAACATCTGCTGTCTCCTGAGTTTTTGATCTTAGCCATTCTGATTAATGTAAGGTAGAATCTAAAGATTGTTATTATTTGCATCTCCTTGATGACTAAGTAACTTGAGGAACATACCTAAACATAATAAAAGCAATATACAGCAAAACAATTGCCAACATTAAATTAAATGGAGAGAAACTTGGAGCAATCCCAATAAAATCAGAGACAAGACAGGGCTAAGCTCTATCTCCCTATTTATTCAATATAGTACTTGAAGTTCTAGCTAGAGCAATTAGACAACAAATGGAAGTCAAAGGGATACAAATCAGAAAAGAAGAAGTCAAGGTATCTCTATTTGCAGATGATAGGATAGAATCCATAAGCAACCAAAAATTCTACCAGGGAACTCCAAAACCTAATAGACAACTTCAGCATAGTGACTGGATATAAAATTAACTCAAACAAATCAGTAGCCTTTCTCTATATAAAGGATAAATGCGCTGAGAATGAAATTAAGGAAACAACACCCTTTGCAATAGTCACAAATAATATAAAGTATCATGGTGCAATTCTATCCAAGCAAGTGAAAGATCAGTATGACAAGAACTTCAAATCTCTGAAAAAAAAACAAAAACAAAAACAAAAACAAAAACAAAAACAAAAACAAAAACAAAAACAAAAACAAAAACAAATTGAAGAACACATCAGGACATTGAAAGATCTTGGATCTTCCATGTTCAGGGATCAGTAGGATTAACATAGTGAAAATGGCCACCTTACCGAAAGCAATCTACACATTCAATGCAATCCTCATCAAAATTCTAACTCAATTCTGCACAGGGATAGGAAGAGAAATTCTCACCTTCATCTGGAAAAACAACAACAACAACAACAAAAACCCAAACAAACAAACACCAAACAACCAAAAAAAAAAAAAAAAAAAAAAAAAGAACAGGATGGAGAAAACAATTCCCAACAATAAAAGAACTTCTTGGTGAATCACTATCACTGACCTCAAGCTGGATATGCAGGTAGACTAATGGAATAGAATTGAAGATCCAGAAAAAACCCACATGCCTATGATCACCTGATCTTTGATAACGAAGCCAAAGCCATACAGTGGAAAAAAGGCATTTAATACAAATGGTGCTGGTATAACTGACAGCTTGCATGTAAAAGAATGCAATTTGATCCATTTGTATCTCTTGGTGCAAACCTCAAGTCTGTGTATATCAAGGACATCCACATAAAACCTCATAAGCTGAATCTAATAGAAGAGAACATGGAAAGGAGACTTGAACACATCAGCACAGGGGAAAATTTCCTGAACACCAATAGCTCGGGCTCCAAGGTCAACAATGGATAAATAGGACCTCATGAAATGGAAAAGCTTCTGTGTGGCCAAGGGCACTGTCAATAGGACAAAATGGCAGATTGAGAAAAGATCTTTGCAAATCTATATTGGATAGAGTGCTAATGCCCAAAATATACAAAGAACTCAAAAGTTGGACTTCAGAAAACCAAATAACCCAATTAAAAATAGGATACAGGGCTAAACCAAGAATTCTCAACTGAGGAATCTTGAGGGGATGAGAAACACCTACAAAAACATTTTACTTATGACTTCTTTAGACATTTTTTATTTGCCATTTTATACTCATTGCTACATTGCTATGCATTTATCTTCCCACATTCCCTAATTAAAGGCCACCAATTTATAGGGCAAATATGGACAAGAAGGGGACTTAACACATTTTAAAATATTTATTTATTTATTTTTGTGTGTGTACTATAATTATGTTGTTTTTCTGCTCATCCCCCAACCCTCACATAGAGCACACTCTTAAAAATTACCATTTGAATCAAAGGGAGAACAGTATTTCTAAGGGTGCAAAATTATGTGACCTTAAGTTGTTTTAAAATTGGACCATTTGAGTTCTCATCTGCAATCTTCTATTTGTTCTTGTGTTTTAAGCTTCCCTTTATTTAACTTCTCTCCATCTATACCAGCTGTTACTTCAACAAACTGTGAACAAACCACATCTTTCCTTAAAGATACCCCAAAGGTGAATGCTTTTTTTAAGATTCTTCCTGCACTAATTCTTCAACAGGGCCCCAGGGGCAGCAAAATATGTTTGTAATTTGCATTTCTCTAATTAGTGAGTTAGCACATTTGCTACAACTACAGTCAGCAGCTGCTACTTGTATTTCCTGTATGAATGATACCTCACGATACCAAAGAGTATTCCCTCTGAATCGTCAATTAGTGAAGCTATCGTATAGAAAACATGGATATACCTCTTGTGTGCTTTCCTTTAAATAAACTTCAATTCCAACTATTTGCAATGTTTAAAAACAAGAAAATCTAAAAACTCTTGTGTTTGACTCCTCCATCACTCTGTGAAAGGAAGCAGCAATACAAAGTAGTCTGCATAAGATATTTTAGATCAGGACGAACCTGTTGTAACTTAACAATGAATCGTAATAGAGTGTATAGGTATTGTGGGGAGGATTTGGTAAATATAAAGCATATGTTTTGCCTAAAGCCAGTATCATCCTGGCAAAATTCAGTTTTTCTCCCATATGCAAGGATACATGATTATTTTACAAATAAGATAGAAAACAACAAAAGACTGCACCTTTGTGGAGCATGACGAAGTATTGAGTGATGTGTATTGCTTAATTTTGACAGACTCACGTTGGCATTTTTGACTGAGATCTAACCTTATTCTCAGTAACAAATGTTACCATGAATTCCATTATGCTCTGTTGAGTTCAATGCCTCTCTATGTAATGAACCAGCATCAGGAAAAGATGCCAACAACTATGAAATCAAATCTACTGAGGAAGCTGTGGCATACAAACACATGTTATTTTGCCTACTAGTCACTCAATGAATATCAACAGCATCAGGAATCAAAGATGATGTTTTATATATTATATACTACCTATTATTTGTGTCTAATTTTCCCAAAGGCACTGGAGGGCACCTGAGTTACTGAATGAAGTCACCCCATACTGTATGAAAAACTAGAAGGTTAAATGGGGTATCTCCATGCACTATTCAGCCATGTCTGTTTGAGTTCTGTTTTATGCTAAAAAATGTAGGTTTAAAATAGTGCATATATCTACACAGTGTTCCTTCTAAATGTGGAGATAGATTTGCAAAAAGATTAACATACTACACAATTAATGATACCCATTCCATTTTACAACTGAGATAGCTGGGATGGTTAGAAGCACACAGTACCAAACAAAGAGTACACATGGATAGACCCATGTCTCCAGGCACATGTGCAGCAGAGGATGGCCTTGTTGAGCACCAATGGGAGGAGAGGCCCTTGGTCCTGTGAAGTCTAGATGCCCTAGTGTAGGGGAATTCCAGGGTGGGGAGGTGGGAGTGAGTGGGTGGGTGAGGGAACACCTCATAGAAATGGGGGGAGGATGGGGAGGGTGTTTGCAGAGGGAAAACCAGGAAAGAGGATAGCATTCGAAATGCAAATAAAATATCCAATTAAAAAAAGAAGTCACACAGTAGGTGGAACTGACCTATTCATAAAGATTGTGTGATCGTTATCATCTATTTTCAAAAGAGAGTATTCTAATGTTCTTATTTATGCATGTGTGTTTGTGGGCCGGTGCATATGCCCACATACTCTCTCACATTTGTAAGTAAAAGGTAGATAGTGAGAAGAGAGTCTGCGAGTAAAAGGCAGAAAGTGAGGAAAAAGTACCCAATTGGCAATATTTTAACCTGCATTTTCATAATCTCACAAAATAAGCACCAGAGGCAAGCACTTGCCCCATAAATACTGAACTCTGCCTGGAAACATTTTGTAGAAGTACAAATAAAATTGTATAAGTCAGTGCTCATTACTTTAGGCAGGATTTTGTGTGTGTATGTGTGACAAGTTTTTATTGATTCTACCTGGGCTACAAGCAGGCGAAGTCCATCTGTCAAGAGCCTTCTAAAAGCCTGCTCTGTCTCATTTTACCTAGCTGTTCATCCTAAGAAACAGGAAGTTGACAGGCAAATACACCAGCTCTTAACAGCAGAGGCCATGCTGTTAATAGTGTTGGCTAAGAGCCACCTGGAGGTCAGAGCCATAAAGATGTGGAATGGAGTGTAGAAGTGTTAGCACACATCTCTCTAATGTGAAGAATGTAGAAAGAAACTGGGGAATGAGCAGAGGAGAAGACACACGATGCTATAGTCTGTTGCTTAACACAGTGTGAATCTGTATTAAAAAAAAACCCTCCAGATTATATAATACAATCTTTAAGATAGTAGCATTCATAATCAAGAGTGAGAATAAAAATTTAGTTATAAGCACACTCAGGTAATAATGAAATTTATGTGTCACCAAATTAAAACATTGTGTTATGACATTTGGAAATTTGAACCTTATTAGTAGTATTATATTTTTTTAGTATTAGAATTATTTGTACTTGATTGGACAGTCCTCAAGTGTGGTAGCTTTATACATGACAATGTAGCCTAAAGAAGCCATACATCTGGCATCTCTACAAATATGCTTTACAAAGAAACTGCTTAGAGTCAGTTTTCCTTTATAACATTTATAAGAGTGACAAACAACTGAGACTTAACAATTTTAGTTATAACAACCATTCATTTCAAATCACAAAGCATGTGGGTCTATTACTGCATCTCATAGACTGAAGATGATGACAATAGAAATTTTCTTTGTTACTCAGAGTTAACTAATGGAATATTGCTGGAGTCCAGCACCAAAGAAAACATGTAAGTTCCCTAGTCTATTATATCAAAGTACCAAAAGCTGTGTCTTAAGATAACCAATGCTTGTTCCCTTTCTGCTATGGAGGCAAAAGGGCACAACCCTGGCAGAGCCACACTATCTCAGAAGATTTTGAGAAATGGCATTTTATTGTTCCTAGTTTCTGGTGGATTTGATTTCTTAGCTTATGAATAGTGTGTATTGAAAGCAAAGACGTAAGCCTTTACATGAATGCCTGATTGGTCTTTCATAGCAGTAGTAATTGAATATGTTAATTTAATAAACACTTTCTTAAAATATTGCTAGTTCATCAAAGTAAACAAATGAATAAAAAAGGTTTTACCTTCATGTAGACCACAGATAAAAATGAATTCATCATGGATCTCAGATCTAAATGTGAAAATAACTATTAGAAAACATATGAAGAAAATGTAAATTAACATTTTTCCAATTTTGTGTTAGTCAATATTCTTTTATATAGGACATTGAAAATATAAGGAAAGAAAATAACTGGATATCAAATAAGGTGGTTTGGGGTTTTAAGGAATGCTGTCAAGAACCAGAAGCAACATGGAGTGTGAGAAAATGACTTCAAAATCACAAATCAAAACAATTTGTGCTCAGGATATGTGAAGAAATGTATCAATAACTGATTATATTTATTATATGTATATCATAGGTAATAATCATCATAATTACTACCTTTCAAAAGCAAAATCCAAGTGCAAAAATGCACACTGATAACATATGATAGAGGTGTTGGCAGGAATGTTAAGATTTGGAGGCAATGCTGAGCTAGTTCCTCAATCGTTATACTCAGGAGGCAAACATGGGTGAGTAAGGAAAATTGAATATCCTACCTAGGCCATGTGAGACCTTGCTAAAGAAAGCAAAGATAAAAGACAGAAGGATGTAAGAAGCTTTTCTTGAAACAAACATTCAATCATATGAAGCAGATATATTGGTATTATGTATCGTCAGAGAAAGGAAATTAAAAAACACTCAAGAACAATACTTAGTCATACCCCAGAAGATGGTTAGAATAAGAAAGACAACTAAGAAAGCATATGGATGAGGACTAGAGGAGACCACAGACTCAAGTGTTAGTATCCATAAAGCAGTATTCTGAGGCTGTTAATGAAAGCAGCTTGGCAATCCTTCAACTGTTGACACAGACTTACTATCCAGTACAGTGATTCTTCCCCTGAGCATATCCCAAGAGAAATCACAGCTTGAGTCCATGGAGAATCTTGCAAATGAATATTTATAACCACATTTCACAGCAGCAAAACATGGGAAAGACACAACTGTTCATCCACTGATAAATGAGTATCTTTTTATTTGAAAGGTTAAGGCTAAGCTCAATGATCATACATGTGCTTAGCATGTGTGAGGCCATAGGACAGTTTAGAATGGACAGTCAACACCACCAACAGTTTGAGAAAGATGCTCCAAGGAATTCCAAAGCTTTCAAAGGTTTCTCAAGGTGTTAACGACAACCTTTAATTTAGAGTCTCTTTAAAATAAAATATCAGTCTGGCAGTTCCTCAGAAAATTGGACATAGTACTACCAGAGGATCCAGCAATACCTCTCCTGGGCATATATCCAGAAGATGTCCCAACCGGTAAGAAGAACACATACTCCACTATGTTCATAGCAGCCTTATTTATAATAGCCAGAAGCTGGAAAGAACCCAGATGCCCCTCAACAGAGGAATGGATACAGAAAATGTGGTACATCTACACAATGGAGTACTACTCAGCTATTAAAAAGAATGAATTTATGAAATTCCTAGCCAAATGGATGGACCTGGAGGGCATCATCCTGAGTGAGGTAACACATTCACAAAGGAACTCACACAATATGTACTCACTGATAAGTGGATATTAGCCCAAAACCTAGGATACCCAAGATATAAGATACAATTTCCTAAACACATGAAACTCAAGAAGAATGAAGACTGAAGTGTGGATACTATGCCCCTCCTTAGAATTGGGAACAAAACACCCATGGAAAGAGTTACAGAGACAAAGTTTGGAGCTGAGACGAAAGGATGGACCATGTAGAGACTGCCATATCCAGGGATCCACCCCATAATCAGCTTCCAAACGCTGACACCATTGCATACACTAGCAAGATTTTATCGAAAGGACCCAGATGTAGCTGTCTCTTGTGAGACTATGCCGGGGCCTAGCAAACACAGAAGTGGATGCTCATAGTCAGCTATTGGATGGATCACAGGGCCCTCAATGGAGAAGCTAGAGAAAGTACCCAAGGAGCTAAAGGGATATGCAACCCTATAGGTGGAACAACATTATGAACTAATACCCCGGAGCTCTTGACTCTAGCTGCATATGTATCAAAAGATGGCCTAGTCAGCCATCACTGGAAAGAGAGGCCCATTGGACACGCAGACTGTATATGCCCCAGTACAGGGAAACGCCAGGGCCAAAAAAATGGGAATGAGTGGGTAGGGAAGTGAGGGGGAGGGTATGGGGGACTTTTGGGATAGCATTGGAAATGTAATTGAGGAAAATATGTAATAAAAATATTAATAAAAAATAAATAAAATATATGATTTAAGATTTCTCGATCTAGTTATTTTTGACAGTTTGACATGTAATTCTCTATTACACATGACTCTTTAGCATGTGCAGTGTCCTGATATAGTTAGAAGTCACTGCAGACACTGCTACAATATCCAGCACCACTAACCCTTCTGTCATTTGCTGTATCCTAAGAATACAGCACTTCATTAATAAAGTGGAACAGATACTGTTCACACATGATAAAATGGATGAACCTTGAGAACACTTAACTAAGTCCCCTGAAAAGATTGCATCTACTCCCATAAAATATCCAGAATAGTTAATGCCACTGAAATGGAAAGTCATTTATTGGTTCCTGGGGGATGAGAGCAGGACTTCCTCTCAGAAGGATTAAGTGGTATTAAAGAAGATTGGGGCAGTGGTCTCATCATCTTGTGAGTAAGAGCTACTTTGTACATCTTAAACAGGCAGATTTTAATGACTGTGAACTACAGATCAAGCTGTCAAATGATTAGACTAACAAAACTTTAGTCACAAAGAATTTTGTAAGAAAAAATAAGATTATGAATTAAAGGACATGCTTGTCCTGTTGAGAATTTTTGACAAATTTTATAGTCTTTCCCTCTTTCCTTCTCTCCTGCTCTCTTGCTATTGCTCTTTCTCTGCATCTCTGTTGTCAGTCCCACACTCTAGACTGCCCACTGCCTGACATATCCACCAACTTTCTTTGTTTTCTAGCTATTTTCTGACTTCTTTTTTTCTAATCAATTTATCTGTTCTTAGCATGTGCTATTTCTCTCAAGTCGGCCTAATTTGCAAATTTTTTATTCTATTTACACCACTCTGAGAGAAAGTTAGCTGCTAATTAAATTGGATCTAATACAAGTCTCATGAGATCCTCCCAGACTCCCTGGCAAGGTACATTTAGATTTATCAATTCCTTTTGTTGTTAGCCTTTGATCAATTTCCACTGTGTCATGGCTCTATAAAAAATGACTTTATTTTTAGAAAATAGGAACAGATAAATTGTCTCTATTGATTAGTACATATAAAAGATAAGCAGCATCTTTTGAACATTTTAAATTAATTCCTAACCTGTCTCCAGTTCACTCACATTAGATGAGGGTTATTGTACTTACCAATAATTTGAATTTCAACTGAAGAAGTTAAGAACTCCTAGGTTAGACAGGATCTTGACACCCAGGCACAACACGTCTCTGCAGCCCTTTTCTGATTTACTTCCAACTAATAAAATCACTAGCGTGTAGTTTTGCTGAAGTTTAATTAATTAACAGTCATAATCACCAGTGTATGATAATCTGGGTTGAAAATGTGGGTAAGCCGGCACTAGCAATTAGGGAGTGCAGTGATATATCAGTCTTGCATTATATCCTAAAGATTCTAAACAGGCAGCCATCCCTTCCCCAGTGGTTGATTGACAAACCAGCTAATCAGACCTGTGCCTGAAAGAGCCTCTGTACTTTGGGCAAGGAAGCAAAGTAGTGGGGTACAAAAGGCCCACTTGGTTAAGCCACCACAGTAAAAAGGACCCCACTACATTTGAAATAAAATAGTTCAGATACAGAAAGAGCAAGGTACAAACTGGAGGACACTGTTTACCTCAGTTCCAATTGCACCAGGCCATGGCATTTTTTCTCCTTATAAAACACAGAAAGTGAACACATTTAAATTTTTCTTCTCAGAGTGAGGGCAGATGTTACCCTATACATACACAACATAGTAGACACGAAAACAGATTAATATGAGTATCCTTTCCATCTGTAGCAGTCTATGGCAGAGCTGACAACTCTCACCATTAGTGCTATCTTTCTAGGTTCTGCTACTAGTTTTCTAGAGTGAGTATGGATAGAAAAACAGAATTGGAAGATTCTGGGTCAGTCATCTTAACTTTTTGCATCAAGTTCTCTATTGAAACTCAGAATATGAGCAGCTTGATTTCATTGCTGGTATTTTACCATTTGGTTGTTGCTACTGCTATGTAAATGAAATCTGCCAGATCTTTCATGTTCTATGTTGCTCACTTGCCTCCTTTCCTAGGTCCTTCTGTGGGGGAGGTAGTGAAATAATAATCTTTGAATGAAGAAGACTTATTTTCTCATTCATCAACATGTTTAACCTTAAAACTGCTTGAAAAATAAAATATCAATTTTTGCCTGTCTTTCTTTTTATTAAAAATTTTTTGAGAATTCCAATCCCAAACACACACACACACACACACACACACACACACACACACACACACACACATCCTACAAGTTCTATTACCATTCTATTATTCTAGAGAATCCTGACTAATATACCCCTTTACTCCTATTAAGTCTTCATTCCACCTTTATGTCCCCCCTTTTAAAATTTATTCTTCTCTCATACATCTCCTTTGTCCACTTTTCCCAGTCCCATCTTTCCTCTCCTCCAGATCCCTTCCTCCTCCATTTCCCTACAGAAAAAAGACCTTCTAGGGTTATCAACCAAACATGGCATAACCAGTTACAATAAATATAGATAAATAAATTATATATCCCCATATCAAGGCTAGATAAAACAACTTAGTAGGAGATAAAGTATAGCAAAAGCTGACAAAATGTCAGAGGCAGCTCCTACTTCCACTATTAGGAGTTCTATCAGAATACCAAGCTACCGTAACATATATGCAGAAGACCTAGGTCAGAAATATCCCAGTTCCCTGATTGTTGATTCAGTCTCTGTGAGTCCACATTACCTCTGGTTAGTTAATTCTCTGGAACATTTACTTATTATGTCTTTGAACTCTGGTTCCTGCAATCCTTCCTCTGCCTCTTCCACAGGTTCCCCTGAGCTTTGTCTAATGCTTCATCGTGGCTGTGCATTTGCTCCTGTCACTTGCTGGATGAAGTCTGCCTGACTACTATTATATTCTCCAGACTACTAGTAAAGCAGAATACTATTAGAAATCATTTCATTGAGTTTTTTGCCAGTTGTGTTTGGTTTTGGTGTCAGGAATTTTTAATTTCTAGACTCTTGATTTCTTTACATATTTTGGAAGTATACTTGGTGAAATTTGAAAGCTTCAGTTTTGTCCTGTTGAGAGTGTCCTTTGCCTTACCTCCAATTTTGCAATGCATATAAGGAGCCAGCTCTGATTCTGTGTTCTCTGTTTTCTCCTTCCAGGTGTCTAGGCACTGTGGTACACCAGGCTAAATGGATGAAGCAGAATCTGGAATGGGTGGGTTCTGCAGGATCTTGGTCCAACTGGGAATGAGTGCATGGGGAGAGACCTTCTCTGAAGAATGCTTCCTCCAAATGTTTTGTGTTACAGTTGTTTTAGATGATAGTCAATGAAACAGCTCTCTTAGATAAACTTCATTGAAATAGCTTGTATGCACACAAGGTATTTGGAGGTGACAAAGGGCTATATATGGACCTTGGAGAGAGGGAAGGAGTTTACAGGGTGAATATAAAATCATTGGCTATAGTTTAAAATACTGTGAATATAGAAAAGCATTCCAGGCATCCCCAGTACATGCTGGGCAGGAAGTTGAACTTGTAAGTTTGCCAAGGACTATGTGACATTCCTCAAATAGAAGATTGGGGGTCAGGCTCCTCAAATCAGTCAGAGAAGAGAAAGTCCCACTGAGAAAATGGAGTCCACCAGTTTTCTCTGAGTTCAGAGGAGCTATCCAGACATGGTGACCATAAATCGTGAGTTGCAACAGAAACTTTTCAGTTTAATGAAGTCCCACTTACTATGAGCACCCTTAGTTCTATAATATTGGTGTTCTTTTCAGGATGTTTTCCCCTGTGCTAATGTATTCTAGGCTATTCTCTGCTTTTTCTTTTATCGGGTTAAGTGTAACTGGTTTTATGTTGAAATTTTTAATATAATTGGACTTGAGTTTCTAGAGGGTGATACGTGTGGACCTATTTGCTTTCTACATAACATCTCCAGACAATTACCCAATTGTTGAAGGTGCTTTTTTAAATTTCCATTGCATATTTCTGAACTGGTGTGTAGATTTACGTCTGGGACTTGGATTCTATTTCATTGTTCATCTTGTCTGTTTATACCAATAAACAGCTTTCTCTACTTTAGCTCTGTAGTATAGCTTGAAATCAGAGGTAGTAATACCTCCAGAAGATCTTTTATTATACAGGATTGTTTTAGCTATCCCACATTTCAGGGGTTCTTTTACATATGAACTTGAATATTGCCCTTGAATATTGTTCTTTCAAGTTCTATAAACAATTGTGTTGGAATTTTGTTGTGGATTTTTTGAATCTGTAGATTGCTTTTGGTAAGATAGCCATTTTTACGATGTTAATCTTACTAATTCATGACCATGGGAGATCTTTCCATTCTTCTGTTATCTTCTTCAAAGGTTTGAAGTCATACATGTTTTTCACTTGCTTGGTTATAAATGGTCCAAGATATTTTATATTGGTCGTGACTATTGTGAAGGATATTTTTTTCCTTTTTCTTGATTTCTTCTTCAGGCCATTTTTCATTTTATATAAAAGGGCTCCTCAGATTTTTTTAGTTAATCTTATAACTACCCATTTTGCTGAAGGTGTTAATCAGCTGTGTGATTTCTCTAATAGAATTTTGGGAGTCAGTTATAAATAATATATTATATTCTGAAATAGCAATACACTGATTTCTTTCTTTTCAATTTGTGTCCACTTCATCCCCTTTAGTGGTCTTATTGCTTTATCTAGAACGTCAAGTAGTTCTAGATATTAGTAGAGAAAGTGCACAGCCTTGTCTTGTTCCTGATCTTAGGTGAACTGCTTTGCATTTCTCTTTATTTAATGTGGTGATGGCTATAGGCTGATTGTATATTGTCTTTCTTGTATTTAGGCATGGTCTCTTCAAGTAATATAGTATGAAAGAGTATTGGATTTTATCAAAGGGTTTTCAGCATGTAATGAACTAATCATGTATTTTTTTTTCATTCAGGTTATTTATATGGTAGATTAAATTATCAGATTTTCATATATTGAACCATCGTTGCATCTCTGGTATTCAGTCTACTTGTCTATAATGGATGATATTTTGATGTATACTTGAATGGATTCAGTTTACAAGTGTTTTTTGTGTATTTTTGCATGAATGTTCATGAGGAAATTTCATCTGTAATTATCTTTTTGAATCTGTATGTGGTTTGGGAATCAGGATAACTGTACCAATTCTAATACTCCTGCAATTAGTCCACAAAACACAAACAGAAGAAAAATGGCCAAATTTATTTTATGAGGCTCCACCAACTTGTTCCTTGGGTCTGTTTCCTTGGAAAATCTTTTTCTAACTCTTTATTCAGAGGTAATTTCTATTTTTGAGGTTGAGGTATACTTTTTGTACGCAGAAGAATAGATCCTGGTTTTTAGTTTTTTTTTCTATTAGCCTGTATCTTTTTATTGGGGTACTGAATCCATTGGTAGTAAGAGATATTAATTACCAATGATGGTTAATTCTTTTACAATTTAATTTACTTTTTTACTTATTCACTTTATATCCCACTCATTGCCCCCTCCCAGGAACCCCCTCCCACCATCCTTCATTCATCTCTCTTCCCATTCTCTTCTTAGTCAGTAGGGGCCCACTAAGCATCACTCAGCCTGGCCTTTGTGAAGCTAGGTACATCCTATATGACCCAGCTGAAAGAACATATCCCACATCCAAGCAGCAGCTTTTGGGATAGCCTCTGCTCCAGTTGATTGGGACGCACATGAAGACAAAGCTGCACATCTGCTACTTGTGTATGGGGATATCAAGATTCAGCCTATGTATGTTTTTTGATTGGTGGTTCAGTCTCTGAGATTATCAAGTGTGCAGATTAGTTGATTCTGTTGTCCTTCAGTTGGAGTTCCTATCCCCTTTAGTGCCTGCAATACTTCTTATTCTTCCTTAATAGTCCCCAGGCTCATCTACTGTTTGGCTATAGGTGTTTGGATCGGTCTGAGTCAGATGGTGGGTGGAGCCTCTCAGAGGGCAGACATGCTAGGCTTCTGTGTGCAAGAATAACAGAGTATCATTAATAGTGTCAGGGAATGGTGCTTGCCCATGGCATGAGTCTCAATTTGAGCCATTTATTGCTTGACCATTCCCTCAGTCTATTCTTCATCCCTGTGCCTGCATTTCTTGTAGACAGGATAAATTTTGGGTTGAAAGTTTTGTTGGTGGGATGGTGTCCACTGGGTTTTCTGACTGGCTATATGAGGTGGTCTCTTCAGGTTCCATATCCTCATTGCTGTGGGTCACAGCTAAGGTCACTTCCATTGATTCTTGGGCATGCCCTTTATCCCAAGTCTCTGTTAATTCTTATTAATTTGTTAGCCATGGTTATGATGGTTTTGTGTGTGTGTGTGTGTGTGTGTGTGTGTGTGTGTGTGTGTGTTTCCATTATATTTGTTTGACTGGTGTGAAATTATTTCATTTCTGTGTTCTAAGGGTGTGGTAAACCTCATTTGTCTGGAGTTGTTTTCCTAGTACATCTCTAGAGCTGTATTGTGATTAGATATTGTTTAAATTAGATTTTGTCATAAATTATCTTTTTCCACCTATGGCAAACTAAAGTTTTGCCATGTTTGGTATTCTGGAACGGGTACCTTTGGTCTCTTGGAGTCTGCAACATGTCTGCCTAGGCTCTTCTACCTTTTAGTGTCTCCTTTGAGAAATTTGGTATAATTCTGAAAGGCCTGCCTTTATATGTTACTTGACATTTATCCTTTACAGCTTTCAATATTCTCTCTTCATTCTGTATGTTTAGTATTTTGATTATTACATGGTGAGCAGAATGTTTTTTCTTGGGGACTTTTTTCTGGTCTAGTCTATTGATGTTCTTTAAGCTTCTTCTATCTTAATAGGCATATCCTTCCTTAGATTAAAAAATTTCTAGGAATTTTTGCAGTGGCAATGCAACATCGACAAGGAATAAAATATCAATGCTTCACTGATTGGACTACACACAAAAAAGACCCTTTCCCATTTTCCAAAGCCCAGTGGGTGAACTTTGGTGGCTTCTATATTTATTATCTTGACTGTATGTATTACAAGCTCTCCCTTTGGCTATGCTGTTTATACTCATAACTATATGTAGGTTACTTTGTTGGGCAATGCTAAAAAATCCCACAGGAAAAACTCCATGGATGGTTCTGTTTTTCCTAAAACTATTAGTGATGGGGTAAAATCTTCTTCTCTTTCCTGTACCTCTATTGAACTTCCAGATATGATCAGTAATACTGGGAAATTAGGGACACAATCATGTCCCTAGAGGAATAGCTAGAGTCATCCTGAGTAAGCTTATAACAGTTGTGGAGAGCATGGGGTCCTGCATCACTGTACTGGGAAAGCTGTGTCTGATCAACAAAGAGGTAAAAAAAAAAAAAATGGGGAAGTTCTATCTGATTAACAGAAGATTCTTAAAATCATCTTAAAGATGATTCTTTTTATTTTATTTTTTGTTTATTAGGTAATTTCTTCATTTACATTTCAAATGCTATCCCAAAAGTCCTCCATACCCTCACCCCCACTCCCTTACCCACCAACTTCCACTTCTTGGCCCTGGTATTCCCCTGTACTGAGGCATATAAAGTTTGCAAGACCAAGGGGCTTCTCTTCCCAATGATGGCCGACTAGGCCATCTTCTGCTACATATGCAGCTAGAGACATGAGCTCCGGGGGTACTGGTTAGTTCATATTGTTGTTCCACCTATAGGGTTGCATAACCCTTTAGCTCCTTGGGTACTTTCTCTAGTTCCTCCATTGGGGGCCCTGTGTTCCATCCAATATCTGACTGTGAGCATCCACTTTTGTGTTTGCCAGGTACTGGCATAGCCTCACAAGAGACAGCTATATCAGGGTTCTTTCAGCAAATCTTGCTGGCATATGCAATGCTGTCAGCATTTGGAGGCTAATTATGGGATGGATCCCCGGGTGTGGCAGTCTCTAGATGGTCCATGCTTTCGTCTCAGCTCCAAACTTAGTCTCTGTAATTCCTTCCATGGGTGTTTTGTTCCCAATTTTAAAAAGGGGCAAAGTGTCCACACTTTGGTCATCATTCTTCTTGAGTTTCATGTGTTTTGCAAATTGTATCTTGTATCTTGGGTATTTTAAGTTTCTGGGCTAATATCCACGTATCAGTGAGTACATATCATGTGAGTTCTTTTGTGATTGGGTTACCTCACTCAGGATGATACCCTTCAGGTCCATCCATTTGCCTAGGAATTTCATAAATTCATTCTTTTTTTTATAGATAAGTAATACTGCATTATGTAAATGTACCACATTTTCTGTAGCCATTCCTCTGTTGAGGGACATCTGGGTTCTTTCCAGCTTCTGGCTATTATAAATAAAGCTGCTATGAACATAGTGGAGCATGTGTCCTTCTTACCGGTTGGAACCTCTTTTGGATATATGCCCAGGAGAGGTATTGTGGGATCTTCCGATAGTAGTATGTCCAATTTTCTGAGGAACTGCCAGACTGATTTCCAGAGTGGTTGTACAAGCATGCAATCCCACCAACAATGGAGGAATGTTTCTCTTTCTTCACATCCTCGCCAGCATTTGTTGTCACCTGAATTTTTGATCTTAGCCATTCTGACTGGTGTGAAATGGAATCTCAGGGTTGTTTTGATTTTCATTTCCCTGATGATTAAGGATGTTAAACATTTTTTTCAGGTGCTTCTCAGCCATTCTGTATTCCTCAGGTGAGAATTCTTTGTTTAGCTCTGAACCCCATTTTTTAATGGGGTTATTTGATTTTCTGGAGTCCACCTTGTTGAGTACTTTAACATCATCTTAAAGATGATTCTTGAAAATATGATATTGGGAATTGATGGTTACATACTAGGAATGGTTGCTTAATATAATGGCTATGTCTCTGTCTACAATTTAAAAAGACAGAGGAGTGCTTTCTGATGACTGGGCGAAGAGGGACCTAACTTTAAATTGTAATGTTAAAGATAGAGAGGATTGGCTTATACCAACAAATGGTTAATCTGTCTCTCATCATGCGCAACTCTGTAACATTTGATGCCAGCTGGGTATGTGCTTATGTGTAAAGATAATCTCTCGTGTACTGTATGAAAGCATCACCTGTCAATAAAAGTTGATGACATATAAGTTGAGGCAGAAAATAGGAGATGAGAATTCCAATAGGGAGAGAGAGTCTCACTCATGAAATCAGTGACAGGAGGTAATTTACCCCAATTCTGAGGGTGAATGTTACATGAAACTGAGCAGAGTCAATCAGCCATGTAGCACTCATAGAATAGAGTATATGGGTTAATTCAGTTAGGTCTCAGAACAGAAAAGCCCATCATTCCACTCATGTCTATAGGACATGCCTGTTTTGGGAAATATTAAATAAAGAACAGCAAGTTTCCATGCTTCACCCAGCAACCTCTGCCCCAGGAGCCTGGCTGGCCATGCACTGGTGGGCAATGGCTGACCTGTTTTTAGCTCATGGAGACTGACTCAGAACCCCAAAATCTCTCCTCCCTGGTCATTAGTTTCCCTCTGGTAGGTCATTACCATGCCAGCCCCATGCTTCAAATCCCCCAAGGCCTTTGAGGTGCACATCAGGCAAGCCCACACTTTACTGCTGTGGCATACCTTTCTTTCTTGAACCCAAAAAAGCAGCCATATGAATGAAAACACAACACTAACATAGTTCAGAAATGATGGTAACCCCATCATTGGGCATAGCAACTAAAATCCTTATCTTGTAAGCCTTATTAAATCTAAATTCTCTGGTAATGAATCCTGATGGATCGCCATTGAAACCAGGAGACACTCTTAGCTACATCTTGTCCTCACATTCTCCCCATCCAAAAGGGCCTAACTCTCTCCTGCTTTTTCTCTTCTTCTATCCAACCCGTAAGTCCATCCTACTTGCCCAGTGATTGGCTCCTTTATTCATTAGGGGATTGGTTCACAAGAATTCACCTGAGTACATGTGACTCACTTCATGTCCACAGTCCCTCTCAGGAAAGAGGAATTAGCATTAAAATACAAGCAGTATCAGGCCCATCTACAACACATGCCTGGTTAGACATTTACTTTTTGCTTGCCGACATTTTGCTTTGTACTATAAAATATGGTTGGGAGGTGATTGGTCTATCAGGTGGGGACAGGAAGAAACAAAACTATTGGGGGCTTTGAGGGCTTTTATAATGCTGATGTTATGATTTATTTAAATAATCTGTGATATCACTGCTCAGGGAAGCTGGATTGTGGCTGTATAAATAAAGATGTCTAGTGTTCCTCGGGGCCACTTGCTTGAATATATATGGCTGATCAGTGCCTTCACCTGGGCCAATGCCCTTTCCCATCTCAGGATATGAACTCACTAGAGCTGTACTCCAGCAGATTTTGTTAAAAAAGATTTATGGTCTTTGAGCAAGCAATCTTCTATACCTATTCTTCTCCCTTATTTCATATTGTCCCATACTTCCTGGATATTTTATATCAGGACATTTTTAGATTTAACATTTTCTTTGATGAATATATCTATTCCTCCTGTCATATCTTCAAAGAGTCTTCTATTTCTTGTATTTTGTTGGTGATGCTTGTGTCTGTAGTTCCTGTTAGCATACCTAGATTTTCCATTCCAGGATTCCCTCAGTTTGTGAGTTTGTTTATTATTATTATTATTATTATTATTATTATTATTATTATTATTTGTTATTATTATTATTGCTTATATTTCTATTTTCAGGTCTTGAAAAGTTTCATTCATTTTCTTCATCTCTTTGTTATTTCTTGGCTTTCTTAAATGGATTTATCCATTTCTCCAGTTTGTATTTTCTAGACTTTCTTTGAGGAATTTATTAATTTATTCCTTTAGGACTTTTAATCATCTTCATAAAATCAGTTTTAAGGTAGTTGCTTTGTGATTCAGTTGTGTTAAGATATTTAGTGGTTGAGATACTTCGATATTGGGCTTTGGTGGTGCCATACTACCCTGACTGTTGTTAATTTTGTTCTTAAATCAATGTCTAAGCATCTGGGTTTGGGATGATTACAGGTCTAGATGCTGATTTCTGAGTTTGTTTTTGTTGGATGGATATTTTATTCCTTTGTTTCTGTTTCATTTTTAGTCTTCTGAGCTTTGAGTCCTGGATATCTTGAAGATGGCACAACCTCTAGTCTATCAGGGAATCCCCACCTTAGCTGGATACTGGACATCTGATGTCTAGCACAGCCTTTGCTCCAGCAGGGAGTCTTTGCCTGAGTTTGGGGTGGGTAGCACAGGGTAAAGAGGAGAGTACTGAAATGGAGGATCCTGTCATGAGGCACTGAGAAAGTAGGAAAGAACCATAGGTGGACTGTCCATCTGGGTTTCTGGGGGCTGGTGTAGTCTCTGTTCCAACACAGTGTCTTTAGTTGAGTTTGCTTATGTTCTTCTGACTGGTGTGGCCTACACCTGTTTTCTGACTGACATGGTCTGTACCTGGGCATCCAATGTTTGCTCATGTTAGGGCACAACATGGCAGCAGAAAGTCAGTGGGACAAGAAGGGATGTCAGTGGTATGGGCCTTTTGTATCTGAACAGAGTGCGTTGGGAGGGTTCCGAGGGCAAATGAGCTTCTTACCTTCTTTTCTGACAGCTTTGGCCTACAACTAAACAGTAGATATCTCTATGGCCTTTTTTTTTAAACAGAGAGAAAACTTTATTTCCTGGAGTGCTCATGTCCCTCACAATTCATTGATAAGCACTGAGTTTTATTAATTACACCTAAAGTATAATTTTTATTAGAGTGTCATAACACTTCTTAAATACAAGAGTTGGATTTCTCATATTTTGTGGGAATCCACCTATTAGTGTTAAACCACTGTAAGCCCTTCTCCACTCTGATCACATGTCAAATGCTTGACCTCAGTATATTTCCACATCTCCATGGCTTCTTATGAACAACCATTCTTCATATTAAACCAAATGGAAATCTCTGACAAATAAAACGCCAGGACTTCTTTGCATTTATATAGCCACTATGTTTTAATGGTACATGATATCCACAGTTTTTAAAACAATTACTCAGTAATTAAATGTGATGTAGTTTATTAGCTAGATATGGACATATAGACTATGGCTCATACTTATTAGTATCCACCAGAGTGTACCAGATCCAAAGAAGATAATGTCCATCCCAAAGTGTACTTTAGTTAGAGCATTAAGAAGCAAATAAAGACTAAAGTACAACATTAGGTTTACCCTGATTAGGATTTATAAACATGTAATAAATATTTTATAACAAAGGGGCTTAGAATATCATGAGAAAAATTGGGAGCAATAAAATTTAAGGGTAAAATTTGAGGTAAACTGTAGTAGGTGGTAAGCAGATTAAGTAAAGGGAGTCAAGAGTGAGGAAAAGGATTCTCTTCACACCCTTACATGAGGGAGTATATCCTCAACCATAACTCCAGAGATACAATGTGGCAACAAATAATTTTCATATCAGTAATCTTGACTAAAACTAGTTCATGGTTACAATTATTGTCTTTATGCTCCACTTACATCGTAAAATGCCAACAATTTCTTCCCAGGCCAGAACCTCCACCAACATGGCATGCAAAGTATGTTCTTCTCACCTCTGTTTCCCCTTAGCCATGAGTGCCAGAAGAATTGGACTGTCCACTGCTGTCCTTTGGCTCTAGCAGCTGCAATTGCTTGCTGCAGTAACTATCTGCCTAGATGTAAATTAACAATCAGATTATAGTAATATTTGCCTCAAACCACCCCAGTTACTTTTTACCACGTTCATTCAAGTGCAGTGTCTCTCTAAAACTAAGACTTTTATAAGTTCACCTTACAGTAGGCTTCCTCCAATATTCAGCATCAGCTTTCTCAGCCTGTTAATCTCTCTGGGTTTTATAAAACAGGCATCTGCCTGAGGCCCTCAATCTTCTCTACCCTCACCTAGATCTGGCTTCTGACTAACATCTTGTTTTCCTTCTGATGATCTAAATTTAGCTCCAAAACTCTCACAATCAGAAATCTTCTCATTACTGGCAAGCTGAGTAAATGGGAGATCTTAATAGTATTCACTGAAGCTTCCCATCACCTATGATGAGTCCTAATGTTAATGTTTCCACACTGCCATTTTTCATCTTAAATACAAAATGTTAGCTTAATACTTTTTATTTTTATGAGTTCTTCAAATATTTTCACTTTAATCACTACATAGGCAAGGGGTTTAGTTTATTCCACTTATTTTTCATTTGGCTGTAATCCAGAATTGTGCCTGTAACAGGAGCTTAGTTAAAGGGATAAATAGATAATTGAATCAGATAAGCATGGCACATCCTTCCCTGTTCATAGCTAAGCAATAATAACTGGGTTTCTTTTCCTTTCACATAAAAGGATACTGTTATTAAACCAGTCATGTGAGCTATGGGCCCAAATATCAGTTGTCCGTTATCCAGCATCCTAAGTCTGCACTCAACTTCTGTTGCTCTGCCACCTTCAGTCTCAGCTGACACCCCCCAAACATCCCACCAGTAGAAGCAGCTCATGACTGCTTTGCCTGAAATCTCACAAGATGATTCACTTTTCTCCCTCTGAAATATGGCAAACTCTACCCCTAATCCCCTCCTTTCCCATCTTTCCTACAGGGACTCAGAAGTCTTGCCTATTCCTTCAGTACAGTAATTCGCCCATGGTGTCTTTACTATTAGATCAAGAACTGATTGGGGACCAGGACCATTGCATCAGAACTATCACTACACACACACACACACACACACACACACACACACACACACACACACACATGAATACTTATACAGTACTAATATGCATGTATACATATACATGTACATAAATATATGTACACAGAGACACATTTAACCACACACATGCATGTGTGCATATACAAACTCACATATACATATTTCTTTCAAAAGACTAACCTATTCATTTATGAAAAGATTTAACATTTGAGGAATTGACTCATATCCTTGCTCTCTCTCACCATATTACAACCTTCAAAAGAATTAATTTGCTTTTAGTGTCATTTCTCTTTTATCATTGGGAGGGAACCATCAATTTTTTAATTTTGAAAAATTAAAATTAATTTTAGAAAATAAGACTACTGTTATATATAAAATGCTTAATATTAACATTAAATTAATAATGACAATTATAACAATAGTACCTAGATTAGGTACTATTGATTTTATTTTTGAATTTAGCATCAGTTAAAAGGAATTCCACGTGGCATATTTGAACAAAAACCATGGTGACTTTGATAAATGTGTGGTTTTACTTGCAAGCATCTAACTACTCACATAAATTATTACTTCTAGTTTCATAACCATTAATAATTGAGTTTTATTTATATACCTAATAAATAGCTCATCTGTAAGGCAGTACCAGTCTGAAGTAGAAAATACTAATATCTAGCAATTGTTGAGCCAGCTCTAGTTTCCAAGGCCAATGATGGTAGCTTCAAACTGCTTCAGTCACTTGCACATCTATCCCCAACCTTTCTCCAAGATTTCATTGCTTTCTCTTGATTTATGTACTCATTTTTCTATAAATAGAATAACACAAGAAAAATGTAGTTGTGTGCATTTGAGATTCATGTTAGACATTAATTTCTAGCCTTGTATTCCATTTCCTCACAATCAGAATCAATCTAGGAATCTCTGTTTTGGAATTTCCACTTGAATTGTTTACATTTTCCTTTACTTCATCTTTAAAAAGTTACATTTTACATTATTATTATTATTAAATTTAAATATTTGTTTCTATCATGGACTATGTATAATCAGTTACTAAAATTAAAAGCTCTCAAAATATATGAAAAGCCCAAGATATAACCAAGAAAGAGAAATCATTACCTTGTTCAGAGTTTTATTTTATTGTATTTTGTTTTATTGTTTTTCAAAACACGGTTTCTCCATGTAGCCCTAGTGGTCCTAAAACTCTCTTTGTAGACCAGGCTGTCCTGGAACTCAGAGATCTGCCTGTCTCTGCTTCCTAAGTACTGGGATTAAAGATGTATGCTACCATCACATGGCTCATAGTACTATTTATAAAAGTTAAATCATCAATTTTCCTGAAAGAACAGCACAATGAGACATTATTGTCATCTGGTGCCTTGATCAGACTTTTAGACTATAATGTAAGACTTGGAGAAGAGAGCAAATAACAAGTAGATACAAATCCTTATGGACCAGTATTCTGACCTACTTGGTGACAATGGGATTGTATTTGCTCTGCCTTAGGAAGCATTACTTACTGAGTAAGTTACCAGATGCTCCCTAGATGCTATGGTCTCCCTTTGGCACCATGAGAGTTGGTCTTCTTCCAGCTTACCAGTGTCTCACAATACACAAGAACTCTGTGTGGTTCCAAGGCGTTCTCTCCTCTCTAATGTCTCCTGTTCCTGATTCTGAAATGAGTTTCTTATATCTCTGTATTTCTGTTGTTAAACCTTCTATGTCTTGGTCAGTGGTTTCAGAACCTCAAGTCAAGCTTTGAAGATCCACTAACCTCTTCTCCCAACAGCACAACAAAACCAGTTGGGAGAAAATAAGGTAATACCACCTTATTACATCTTAGCTTTCTAACAATTTTATGTTATTAATTTTGAAACAGATATCAGCCAACTTGGTTTACTTCATCGTGTCTGCTATCTTTATATCAAATGAATTCTGAAGCTGAAACACAGGGTTGGTATGTATCTAAAGCCTCATGCAGGATTGATATGTGAAATGGGATTACTGTGCTTAACTTTTTAATATATGTCAAGCGACTCCATAATTACAATTATATTTAAGTTAATTTGTATCGCTTTAAACTTAATTGCATCCAGTTATCTCCTTCTTCACTCACTGGACTCAAGAGATATATTTTCTTTGTAATCTGAGACTTAAAAAATAACTCTTAAATGATAATATTGTTTCTATTTTACTAAGATGTGAATCTATATTCTTCATATGCTAAAAAAAAGTTAACCAGTACCAAGGTCTCAAAGATCTGGAAAACAATATGTATAACAGACCACTGAGTGCAATGAGTAGAGCATCTCTGACAAGTTGCCATGGATCATGTAGAAGGAATAGTTATTGATCAAGATGCTCCATAGAACTGGTACTCCAAAATAGAGACAGAAAGTAAAAATGAAGCTGGAGAGGATTAGACTCTAAGGCACATAAGGAAGATCTGCTCATATTTTCTTTGAATACTCACAATACTCTATTGAAAAAGGAAATTTTTGCCTCAGGAAGCCCTAGACAGAAGTGCAGCTCCATCTGTGCTTATACCACCTGTGAAAATGTTAGTGAGTTGCTTACTCTCTGAGGCATGGCATACTCAACTCCAGAGAAATACTTTCACCATTTTCATTGGCACTGGGGATTAATCAAGGTACTCTCTATTAAAGTCTCTATATCTAGTGACATTCAGTAAAACTTGGAGTCCTTTGGTGAAGACCATAAGCACTGAGGATATTCTCTGAAGTGTTGGATGCAAGAGGTAAAAAAAAAAAAATGATTAGTTAGAATTCTACTAGAGACTAACAACTAACAATACAGTATGATAAGCAGAGACAGCATTTGGGAGTTACATGAACCCATATCCTCTTCTCATCCCCTAATTCCATATCCACACGAGAGAAAACTTCATGGGGCTCATTAAGAACACACCTGTGTAGAAGTCAAGCCCAAGGAACTCCTTGCACTCATGTGCAGCTCTGCACTCCCCATATAGTCTCCATTCTCTGTTGTTTGCCTGGCACAGAGCCACAGCACTTTAGACTGAAGTAATTTTTTATTGAATATGTTCTTATCTATCTTGTTGTCTAGTCAATTTTTGGAAAGCTATTCAGAAAAATAATTAATTATTCAACTAATTCATTTCTTTAAAATATACAGTATTATTTGAGGTAAATTTCTAAGTATAATATGAGAAAAAGATACCATAAGACTTTGAAGATACCAAATGATCTTCAAAGGCTGAAGATATAATTTTAAAATCCAGGGATGCAGACAAATACTTGATGGGCTAATAATCACAAAATAGCCCTTGCTAAATAATTTTTAAATGTCTGAGAATTGTCATGTTGAACAAAGACTAAAATTATCACCTAAAATTATAGTTTATAAACTACTTTATAAAATGTTAAATAATGTATATATGTAATATGTATATGTAAGTGTGTGTATATGTGTGAATATATATATATGTGTGTGCATATGTATATGTATAGTTTATATTTATATTCTCAATTTATTAAGTGTTTTAGGTAAGTATCATCATTATCAGTGATAATATAATCATTGATGAGCAAAAGTTGTCACTGGACAAGTTGCTTGCCTAAGTTCACAAATTTAGTATCAAGGTCATGACTCATGCCAAAATCAAACTAGAAATTAACTTAAGACTTTGTTTTGACTTGAATTTTAGTAACAACAAAATAGCAGTTGCTCTAGTGCTGGAGAGGGCTCAGTGTTCAGACACTGCTTCTCTTCCAGAGGACCCAACTGTGGTTTTCAGCATCAATATGGTGCCTCACAATCACAAATAATTTAGATTCTAGAGGTATGACATCCCTTCTGGATGCTACAAGCACATCGAAAGTAGATAGTGTACAGATATGCATACAGACTCTCACACAAACACTGAAAAGAAGATGAATACCAAAGAAGCAAACAAACAAACACAGTTCTTTTGCTTTTGGCTTATCCTTAAGGCAAAGTTTCTATCATTTTCTGCAATGGCCCTAAACATACTTCTACCATTTCATACTGTGGAACTCAATATTAATCATTATGAAATCCAAACATTGGTTATCTCTGAAAAAGATTCAAAAGGCTCTATGACCTTTAGCATCAAATGTTCAGACAAAATTTAATGCTTTATAAACCAGCACATCCATCTTTAAAAATTTTATATTGCTGAATGACAAATTAAAAAATGAAATTACATTTTTAGTCTAAAGCTTATAAGCTTTTCCCTGGATTCTGCTCTGAATTTCATATTCGCATAAATATTTACTCTTCATTTTCAATTATAAATCAAAATATGTGGCAAAAATAGGTCTTAAATAGAACTCTGCTCTTCCTGACCCACAATAACTTCCCCTTGATTAAAAACCATTCCAACCTCTCTAATTATTATTCTTAAATTGCAGAATTATTAGGATAATCAAATCAAGGATTTTGTATTTACATTGCTATCACCAGAGAATTCAGTAACCTCGAGCTGTATGGATTCTTTTCTACCTGAGAGGAACCATTTTTCAACACCAGGCATGAGCGGGTGAACTACAGCTCTAACTCAGTTCGAACACCATTACCTGGAGATAGCATAAAATATCTCACAGGCACTAGCTTAGTTCCAAGACAGTCCTTCAATATCTAATTCAGATACTCATCACAGGCACTGGGATGATTGATCTATGCTGCTGAGGCTCCTGCAACAGTGGCCTGGATTTTGATTAGTGTGCTGGTACACCACATAGAGCTAAGGGAAATGAATTTATTCTAAAAAATCCTGCTGGGAAAAAGATGATGAGATGTCCAAACTAAAGTATTGGGACGCACACAGACTTCCATTCCCTCTCTTCACCTTTGCACATGTCATGTGATGATTTCAAAGTTTGGCAATCTTTATCTCACAATAGCAATTTATTTTTGAATTATTTAGTTCGGACTTACTAAATATCACATACCTACTTGCATTAAGCCCATAATTACTAGCTATTATTATGGTTAAAATATTTTTCCCACTGGTTGGTTTTAGCTTCTTTGTCAAAGATCAAGTGACCATAGGTTTATGGGTTCAATTCTGGGTCTTCAATACTACTCCATTGAACTACCTGTCTATATCTGTACCAGTAACATGCAGTTTTTATCACTATTGCTCTGTATTAGACCTAGAGATCAGGGATGGTGATTCCTGCAGAAGTTCTTTTATTGTTGTGAATAGTTTTCACTATACTGGGTTTTTTGTTGTTGTTGTTGTTGTTGTTGTTGTTGTTGTTCCAAATGAATTTGAAAATTGCTCTTTCTCTGTGCGGAATTGAGTTGGAATTTTAATGGGGATTGCGTTGAATCTGTAGATTGAATTTGTAAGATGACCATTAAGGAAATGCAGGGACAAAGAGTGTAGCAGAGACTGAAGGAAACGGCCATCCAGAGACTGCCCCACCTAGGGAACCATCCCATCTGCAGACACCAAACCCAGATACTTTTGCTAATGCCAAGAAGTGCTTGCTGACAGGAGCCTGGTATAGCTGTACCCTGAAAGGCTCTGCCAGAGCATGACCAAAACAGATGTGGACGCTCACAGCCAACCATTAGACTGAGCTCGGGGACCTCAATGGAGGAGTTAGGAAAAGGATTGAAGGAGTTGAAGGGGTTTGCAACCCCATAGGAAAACCAATAATATCAACCAATGAGACACCCCCTCCCAGAGATACCAGGGACTAAACTACCAACCAAAGAATACACATAGAATCATCCATGGCTTCAGCTGCATATACTGCAGAAGATTGCTTTATCTGGCATTAGTGGGAAGGGAGGCCCTTGGTTCTGTAGAGGTTCAATACCCCAGTGTAGGGGCATGCTAGGGCAGTGAGGAGGAAGTGGAAAGGAGGATGGGGGAGCACCCTCATAGAAGCAGGGAAGAGGGGGTTAATATGGGTGTTTGCAGAAGCAAAACTGGGGAAAGGGATAATATTTTAAATGTAAAGAAATTAAAATAACCAATAAAAATTACACATATAAGCCGGGCGTGGTGGCACACTCCTTTAATCCCAGCACTCAGAGGCAGAGGCAGGAGGATTTCTGAATTCGAGGCCAGCCTGGTCTACAAAGTGAGTTCCAGGACAGCCAGGGCTATAAAGAGAAACCCTGTCTCAAAAAACCAAAAAAAAATTACACATATATAATATATATATGTTTGATACCTAAAAGGCTGGTTTTGGACAGCACCCACAAAACATTACATGTGGAGTTCTAAATCATTTTATCTAAACATCAAGTACTCTTGTTAATTTTAAATATGCATTATGCTAGAAGTCATCATATATTCAGGAAATATTTTTTTCATTGACTTTGTTGTCTGCTTGTCAGGAACAGCATCTCCCTCTATATCTCCATATCCTTCTCTTTTGTCTGTCAGTATAAATTATTGGATCTGATATATTTAATCTTTATAAATGAAAATGACTAATATTTATGGTGTTAAATTTTCAGTTTTGTTGGAAAAGCTTTGCAGTTCAAAGCTTGTTTTTTAGCTCAGTCTCCCATGTCTTTGGGAGTTCACTGACTTTTTCTTAAAATTTCCTATTTTGTCCATTTATCATTTCTCCCTAGATGCATGGTTTTGATAGAGACAATTGTCAGGTTAGTAAACATCGGCTTTGCTGGCATCATTATTGTACATTGATTTCTCTCTTTTTTTAATTTTTATTAGGTATTTAGCTCATTTACATTTCCAGTGCTATACCAAAAGTCCCCCATACCCACCCACCCCCACTCCCCTACCCACCCACTCCCCCTTTTTGGCCCTGGCGTTCCCCTGTACTGGGGCATATAAAGTTTGCGTGTCCAATGGGCCTCTCTTTCCAGTGATGGCCGACTAGGCCATCTTTTGATACATATGCAGCTAGAGTCAAGAGCTCTGGGGTACTGGTTAGTTCATAATGTTGTTCCACCTATAGGGTTTCAGATCCCTTTAGCTCCTTGGGTACTTTCTCTAGCTCCTCCATTGGGAGCCCTGTGATCCATCCATTAGCTGACTGTGAGCATCCACTTCTGTGTTTGCTATAGCTAGAATTAGAGAAAATATATATTTTAGTAAAAACAAAAAGCAAACTGTCTGTCACTTCTGAGCATACAGCTAGTGTTAGCCTCATTATGGTGTGGTACCACAAGCCTTATGTGTCCATGCTGAGTTGCCATAAGCATGTAGCCTCTTCTTTGAATCCAGTTTAATCAAGGCATCAGAAACAGGTTCCACTGCACAACAAATTTACAGACATATGACACATAACTTAAATAAAGCCACAGGAGGGAAGTAAACTTCTCCTATACTTAGGGTGTTTCATAGCAGAAACCAAGATGTCACAAAAATATAAATGGCAAATAAAAATGCAGTGGTGAGGGCTGGGCTAGCTGTTCTTTGAATTAAAAGCAATAGGAATGGTGCCTGAATATTTGGTGTATCTGAAAGTTCTAAATGGGCACTATAAAATTCCATGCTTAAACTAAAAACCTGACTATGTCCTAAAAAGTCCATGAATATACAGAAAAATAAAGTGTTGGCTGTATAATTTAAAAATGTCTCTGACCTAACCTTTATTTATTCAAAAACTAGGAATAATAATGCGGTAAGAATCTTTGCTTTATTTCAGTAACAAATGGAATACACCACAGTATGATTAGAAGATATAATGGAGAACATGTGATTGATTGATAATTGTCGATTGCACAGGGTGTTTAATGTAATGTTATTCTGGCAAGTTCGACTGTTTTCATATAAACTGTTCAGTACATCTTCAGGCTACCAAACATTATTTCTTGACTTACTCTTGTTAGCTTCTATCAGACTGTAGTTTCAAAATGGAAAAAAAAAAAATATTTGTCTGCTGTTCTCTTCCCGACTTCTAGAGTATTGATTATATGAAGACAGAAGTCTGAGAGAATTCAGAGCCACTTTGTTCCCATTGGAGAGAACATATATGCATATACGCATATATACTCATATCTACATATCCACATATATACATATATTCACATATACACATACACACATATACAAATATTAAAAACAATGGGACTGTATAAATTTATTGTCAATGTTATTTCATCATCAATTAGAAAGAAAAAAATGTATACTGTATTTGTGGGATTTCACACATGCATGTTCTCCCTGTGAAGGTTAGAAGAAAGCATAACATCGCCTGATGCTAAAGTTACACCCTGTTGTAAGAGACCAGATCTGGGTGCTGAGAACCAAACTTAGATTCTCTGTGAGAGAAATACATCCGATAAACCAATACAGCATTTCTTCTGCTCATAAAATTGTTACTTAACTTTGGAGGAGTCTTGATTTCTGGTTAAGACTGAGAACCACAGTGTAATTAAGAATTGACTGTTTCAAGCCTTAACAACTAGAAACAACATCTTAAACCTACTAAGTAATATTAGTACATATTACCTCTGGCTTTGTCACTGCAATAAGCTTTGTTGAATGCATTATTTCAGATGTTAATTTCACTTCACTTCATAAAGAAAGAGTACAATGGCACCAAATAAATTTGAATAAAGTAGGCATTTAATTTCCCAAATATGACAGGTAAGACAAGATTTAAAGTATTCAGCACCAGAGAACTATTACAGGTGATAAACACATTCAGCAATGTGACTGGATACAAAATAAACTAAAAAAATCAGTAGTGCTCCTTTACACAAATGAGAAAGAAATAGGGAAACAACACCCTTTAAAATAGCTAGAAATAATATAAAATACTTTTGCATAACTCTGATAAAAGAATTGAAAGACCCATATAACAAGAATTTCAAGTATCTGAAGAAATAATTTGAGAGAGATGTCAGAAGTTGGAAAGATGTCCCATGTTCATGGATTGGTTAACATAGTGAAAATGGCCATCTTATCAAATGAAATTTACAGATTCAATACAATTCCCATCAAAAATCCCAACATAATCCTTCACAGAACTTGCAAGAGTAGTTCTCAACTTCATATGAAAAAAAAAAAAAAAAAACAAAAAACAAAAAGCCCAGGATAGCTTAAACAAAGCTGTATGGTGATCATGATGGTGGTGGTGATGATGATGATGATGATAATGATGATGATGATGGTGATGGTAATAATAAACAACTTCTGGAGAATCACCATTCCTGATTTCAACCTTATACTACAGGCCAAGATTAATAAAAACTGTAGGTATTGGCATAAAAACAGAGAGGTTGTTCAATGGAATAGAATCAAAGATCCAGAAATTAACACACACACACACACACACACACACACACACACACACACACACACACGGTCACTTGATAATTTGATAAGAAATCCAAAAAAGTATTTTTAAAAAGGGGGGATATCTTCAACAAATGGTGCTAGTCTAACTGGTGTCTGGATAAAGAAGAATGAAATTAGATCCATACCTATTGCACAAAACTCAAGTCCAAATAGAACAAAGACATCAACATAAAACCAAACATTAAACCTAATAGGAGAGTAGGGAAACGCCTCAAACTCACTGACACAGGAGACACATTTCTGATCAGAAAAATAGAAACTTAGCCACTAATATCAACAATTAATAAATGGGACTTCATGAAACTCAAAAGCTTTTTGAAAGGCAAAGGATTCCCTCAAGAGGACTAGCTTACAGCCTGCAAAGTGGGAAAAAATCTTCACAAACACTACATCTGACAAGGACTAATATCCAAAATATCTAAAGAACTCAAGAATTAGGCATAACCAACTAAGTAACCCAATTGAAAAACAGGGTACAGAGCAAAACAAGGAATTCTCAACAGGAGAATTTTAGTAGAACTGAAAGAAATGATCAACAAACTTCACCATCAGAGAAATACTAATCAAAATGACCCTGTTTCCATCTTACACCCATTAGAATGAGTAAACTAAAAAAAATAAGTAGCAGTATTTACTAGCAAGATTGTGAAGCAAGGGGAACGCTCTTCTTCTGCTGTTGGGAGTACAAACTTGTACAACCACATTGGAAAGGAGTTTGGTAGTTTCTCACAAAATTGGAAGTAATTCTATCCCAGGATTCAGCTATACTACTTCTGGGAATATACCCAAAAGATTCCCCACTCTACAACAGGAACTCTGGTTCAGCTATGTTCATAGCAGCTTCATTTGTAATAGCTTGAAATGAAACAACTGCAATGACTCACAATCAAAAAGTGGATAAAGAAAATGTGGTACATTTAAACAATAAACTACTGTTCAGCTATTAAAAACAAAGACATCATAAAATTTGCAGGGAAATTGATGGAACTTGAGAATATCATCCTGAGTGAGATAACACAGACCCAGGAAGACAATTACGGAATATCCTGTTATAATTGAATATTAGCCACGATGTTCATAAAAACTATGCTATAATCCACAGACTCAGAAACTGGCCAATAAGGAGGGCCCCAGGGAAGATGCTTACTCAGGAAGGGAAACAAAATAATCATCAGAGGTAGATGAAGAGAGAGAACTGGGTGGGAGAGGGTGAGAGGAGGGCTATGGGGATGTCAGTCAGATATGGGAGAAGGGTGGCAGAAAATAGCTGGGAGTGAGAATGGAAATCTGTAGAGGGCATCTCTGGAATGAGCTGAAGACCTGGGATTGCCAATGCTCCTGAGAATCTATGGGTTGATTCTAGCTCATATTTCTACAAGTGGGAGATCAGAGACTGAAGTGACCACCTTGTATGTTGTGTGGGTGGGTGTTTGTGGGTGTGTGGGGGGGTGTGCATGCATGTGTGTGTTTGTATTCATATATCTATGTCATAGATATCTATGTCAAAGAGAGAGACTGAACCTACAGTTTGTAGTACTTACCAAACTGCATTCCTATCCATCTTTTTAGTTTTAATTTTGAGGCTGGATCATTCTATATTGCCTGACCTCACTCTAGCCCAGGCTACCTTTGGATTTCTTATTCTTCTTCCTCAGCCTCTAAAACAAATGACATATAGGCTTATGACACCAGGACTGGTTTATAATTTTTAATACAGACAAATGGTTAAGTACAGTAAGTAGTAAATTTGGAGCTCTTGTCTTGCATCTTCCATAACAAGTAACAAGTGACATGTATAGACAACAAGCCCACAGTGTAATGAGCTGACACAGGCTCCCAGATTTAAGCCTTTGAATAATCAGGAATCCCACATAGCACCGTGATTGAAACATGTTCCTACTCACTGGCCAGATGTGCCACAGATCAATGGAAGAGTTTTTCTGTAACAGAGATTAAAGTACAAACTCTTACTGATTGAATCACTATGAGAATCTACCCCCTCAAGCTATTATAAACCAGCTTAATAACATTGACTAAATGACAACCAAACACAAGGCAACTTTCTGATTCATGTTATTATAACCCACTTTTCTTTGGGGAAAATGCTTTCAGCTCTTTTATATTCTGTGAGAAGATAATATATTTTTCAAATTAAAATGAATGAAAGATCTATTCCTGACATGTCTTTATCATTTTAAATTAAATTGTCATAGTGCTAAAGTTCTTATTCCCTTTAATTAAGTAAGCATTAAAAGGATTTGAGTTGCGTATTCAAAGAATCTTAACAGATGTGACAGAGATTCATTACCGGGAAAATCAGCATGAATGGCTATGTTGTGCTGTCATTTGCATTCATTTACCAGTTCAAATTAGAAGTATGTCCACTAAAGTCTAATTTAAAGTAATACATTTCCATCCAATAGGAAAGGAAACTATGTGAATGTTGGTCTCCCAAAACACATACCATGTATCCTCTCATTGACAGCACTTAGTACTTGGCAATAGTGGAGTATGAGTTATCTGCTAGTCCACCACTAAAAGTATGTGATGAGCCATTCAACAGACCTGCACCATTTGCCTAGTCTTTTTTCTTTGCTTTTATGGAGGAGCCAGTTCCAAGCTAACAGCTTTTGAGAGCAAACTTGCTTCTTTCTTTTTTTGCTACTACTACTACTACTACTACTACTACTACTACTACTACTACCACCACCACCACCACCACCACCACCACCACCACCACCATCCCCACCACTACTACTACTACACTACTACTACTACTATTACTACTACTACTACTACTACTATTTCTACTTCTACTATAGGTCCAAGAGTTGAACTTAGGGCCTCATACATGTTAGGACAGCTCAAAATTCACTTACTGTATGCAATAGAAAGAAATTTATTAAAGAGTTTCAAGTCCCTAATATGCCTGGCTTTTAATTCTAGCAGCAAGTTGTTACACACACACACACACACACACACACACACTTCTACCATTTTCATTAGGTTGGACAGAATTTTCCTAAGAAAGACCTATACCTTTCTCTTTATCCTCACTAACTATCCCATGAAGAAAAGAATCCCTCAATCATTTTGATAATTCTCTTAATGACATTTTCCACCTTCTTTCCCCACCCCCTCTTTTTTATATTCCCCTTTTAATATTTTTCTTTTCTGTAAATCTCAGTTTTATTGACCATCCTGCTTTAAGTTGTGAGACCTAGGGAACAGTGTACTCTCTTCCAGAAGTTATCTGTTTAATTTAGGTTAAAAACCACAGGGAAACACCAGAGATACCAATTGCTGACACCACTACAGCACTAGTGCACTCTACTGCCTACTTTTCTAACTCTTAAAAATAGCTAATTTTTTATATTTTAATCTCCCTGTATATTTCTTCCTTTCATCATTGTATTATCCATCCATAGATCCATCCATCCATCTCATCCATCTATCCATCCCCATCTATCTATCTATCTATCTATCTATCTATCTATCTATCTATCTATCTATCTATCTATCTATCTGCCTGCCTGCTTGCCATACAAATCTTACTAAGTCTCCAAGGCTGACCTAATCTACTGCTTCAGTGCTTTATGACAAGTGTTATACAATAGATCCTGGCAGCTAACACAAAGATATAAACAAAAACTAGATGTCATAAGTAAGTTAATCATCTTACTTTTATATCTTTCTGTGATTGGCTTATTTCATTTAACATCCTATCCTGGGGTTCATTTTTCTATTGTACATTTCATTCTTGAGAGTGTGTGAGCGCACTCATGTGTGTGTGTGTGTGTGTGTGTGTGTGTGTGTGTGTGTGTGTGCACGCGCCTGTGTGTGTGTGTCCATGCATACACAATACCATATGTGTTTATTTGGATCACATTTTCTATTTCTACAAAGAAAAGCCCTACTTTAGGATTCATTAAATATGTTGTCTGATCTTGGTACGATTACTGTTTTACAATAATAATCCAGTCAGTCTGTGAGCACAGCAAGTCTTTTCAACTTTGCATATCTCTCTCAATTTCTTCCCTCAGCACCTTAAAATTTTCCTTGTAGAAGTCTTTCTTTATTAGCAGTTGTTTTGTTTTGTTCTGGTGTGTGTATGTCTGTGCATGTGTCATGAATAAGATTGTTTTCTTAAATTCTATTTTTAGTAAGTTGTCCATTGCTATATAAGAAGGCAACTGTTGTTTGCCCATTTTTTGTATACTACAATTTTGATGAAATTATTTATCAACTGTGAGTTTATTGGTAAGTCTTTGTAAATCATCTTCAGAAAGGGGTGCTTTGGTTTCCTCTTCTCTTATTTGATTCTCTCTTAATTCCTTCCTTTATCTTATTGTTCTAGCTCAAATTTCATGCAGGGTATTGAATAAGCATAAAGTCAGTGGACATCCTTTACTTATTCTTGATTTTAGTGTAAATGCTTTGGAGAGTTTCCCATTTAACATGATGCTGTTTATAAATGTGTTCTATGTATTGTGCATTATATTGAGATATGTCTCCTGTATACTTTCATTCTACACTATTCTTGTCATGAAAGGATGTTGGATTTTGTCAAAGGGCTTTTCTTTATCTAATCAAATAATGATGTGACTTCTGTCTTTAAGTATGTTTATATGACAAATAATATTTATTGATCTATGTATGATGAACTACAATGGAATTGCTGGAATGAATTCAACTTGGTACTGATAAATATCTTTATTATTTTATCTTTGTTTTGGCAGTATTTTATTGGAAATTTTTATATGTGTTTATCAGGAATATTAGTGTGTGGTTTTCTTTTGTTGTTGAGTATTTTTAACTGGTTTTGGTATCAAAATAATAGTGGCTTCCTAAAAAGGCTTTGAAATTCTTCTTACTATTTCTCTTTTATAAACTGAAGTTTATGAGGGCTGGGGATATAACTCAGTGGCTGAGTGCTTGCCTAGCCAGAAAAAGGCCCTGTGTAGGCATAAATTTTTTGAAACCTAATTTTAATAAGGGCCCAAACTTTCCTCTAGCCCACCAGCCACCATAGGTAGTGAAAGAGAAAAATTATTATGATATTGGGAAATTGTACCTGCATAATAATAATTCTTTGAGGATAAGGTCAATTTTCTTTGGCAGTAGTTTGGTCCTATAGCAAACACAAAGTACAACACAGCAGCTATAAAATAGCTTTTCAGCAGGCAGATACCAGGCATGCTCCACCAGCTTCAGTCTAGTCCTCTCAGCAAGCAGACACCAGACAGCTGTAGTTTAATCCTGAAGAAACTACACAGGTCATCATTCAGCCTAAGGTGAGGCTGCAGAAGTGGCAAGCTGCAGGAGAAGCCTCACAAGCATTTCTTAGGCAAGGTCTCTAAATGTCATCACTACTACAAACTGCTCAACAAGACTTTGTAAGGGAAAACAAAATATGTGCGTCTTTAGTGGAGAACAGTGAGGCAGAGCAAACTAAACCAATGCTTAATGCTCATCTCAAAATGTCTGTGGGATCATACTTATGCTCCTTCCCACTTTTCTCTATGCAACTTTAGTTTAAGCCTGAAAGTGATGGTCAAAGATGAAGATCATTAACACTGACACAGGCTGTTTACTACACCTGCTCTGGGTTCCCTTCTATCAAACATAACTTTAAAAATTACGACATAAGGAGATAAATCCTGAAAGGATTTCTGTCCCCAATTAAGTATTAGCCATGGCATGGTGCTGCACACACAGTCAATGCCAGCCATTCCTTACTGAAGCCCACACTGCTGCTCCCCATCTGAAATTTGCAATGTGTGTATAATTTTTACCTCTCCATCTTTACTATTATCACCACTAAAATGTGGAAACTTTGAGAGGAGTGGTATAATAAACTGTTTATAGAGTTTGGAGTTTGAGAGCCTTGTATAAATCTCCTGTCTCAAAACATTTTATGGCATAAATCTTGACAAAGTTACTTAAGCTCAGGCTTTTTGGCCTCCAAGTTAAGAGAAAATAAAATCCACTCAGAACAACTTTACAAGAGCTAGTAAAGGACAAATGAACTGCCTACCCTACTTATGATTGAATTAGTATTCAATATTTCTTCCATTTTTCTCCCCACTTAGAAATCTCAGTTCTTCTCTCATTTTTAGAAGATACTTAATACCCATACCTTGGAAATGCTCACTCTGTTGTAACTTCTACATGATAAGAGTTACACTTCCTATGTTGAACATTATAACATAAGTGAGCCATGATATCAACAGGGCCATAGCTGAAGAGAAGGTGGGTAAAATAACTCCCAGAGGCATGTTCTGTGTTTGCAGATTGACTTCTCTTGCCATTATGGACAAATTCCATCCTTCACATGCTAGGGAATGCTCTCCTTCATTAACCTATAGTTCTTTCCACTGACTTGGTATCTTAAAATGGCTACCCTACAATTGCAGCCTAATACCTCAGTTAATTATACATTTAATAACCTGTAATAGCTTAAATCAACAAGTAGAAAACTTCCAGGGTTCTTTTGTTTGTTTCTTTCTTTGTTTTACTTTCCAGACCCTGGTTGTAATTAGAAAATATGTAGTCATTTACTGAGAACTGTCATGTGTACAGAACTTTCCAAAAACAACCCTGGCAGGGTTTCTCTCTCTCTCTCTCTCTCTCTCTCTCTCTCTCTCTCTCTCTCTCTCTCTCTCTCTCTCTCTCTCTCTCTCTCTCTCTCTCTCTCTCCTCTCTCCTCTCTCTGTATGTGAATATGCATATATGTATGTTCATATACATATGCATGTGGAGCCCATACACTTATGTCAGATGTCTGCTGATGTCTTCTATGGCTTTCCACCCATCTTTTTTCTCCTAATGAATCTGCAGCTTCCTGGCTTGGCATGATTAGCGATCTAAAAAACCCCTGTGATCCTCCTAACCTCACTCTTCCCATCACTAGAGTGAGTGTTGGTTTCGGTCACTCCTGGCATTTACATGGGTACTAGAAATCCAAACTCAAGTTCAGCTGCTTGTGCAGCAAGGAATTTCCCACTAGGCTGTCTCTAGCAGTCCCTGCTCTGTATTAGGCGTCTTGAACTAGGGACTGAACTGGCCTAAGTGAAAACAGGTTGAGTGACTCATTATGTATTATGTGAGTAAGAGATTCAGAGAGAAGAAACTTGTGCATATTTATATGTCTAATTACAATATCAGTAGCTTATGTGGAAACTTCATTTCATAAATAGTGCACAGATATATCTTCAATATATCTTCTGATGCATCTTTTTCCCAACTCAAAAATTTACATCACCTTGCAAGGAAATGGAATGTTTTTTGAAGGAACCCTCATAGTTTAAGTAAAGATTAATAAAACTCAGTACTGTATTACTAATAATATTTTATTTTGATTTGCCTTATTCATGATGATGAAATCCCAAGGTCTCGCCATCTGTTTCAAAATTACATGTCTAGAATCTGTAGACAGGGTACAATTATTTTTGTCAGCTGAATTTAAAGAAACAGCTAATTTCTGGTATGAGAAAGAATGTGCACCACTTTACTGACTCTCCTTTTTGGCTTTCCTTCTGCTTGAGGGACTATCAGAAAGCCAATTATCTAGTGATAGGAATACTCTGGAAGTTCACATTACAATACAGAGAAATACAACAGAAAGAAAATTTAACCTGTGTTTTATATCCATTTCGGCATTAAGTGAAAATTTCATGTTGTTCAGAAATGATCTTACTTGTCTTAGTCATCCTCTGACTAATGCATCCTGGTGTTCACAATCTTGAACAATCGCTACAAGAAAGGATGATGTGATGCTTCAGAGTTTGTCCTTGTTTCTGTATGTGACCGACAAAAGCAGTCTTCTTTTCACAGGATAGGCCAATTCATGTGGACTCACCTAGTGTTATGCACCAGGAAGATTCAGTTACACATAGATCTGGAAGGATATTCTAATATTTATGCATATCCAGAAAGAATGCCAGAAATATGTATTCAGCTTCAGTGTATTTTCTGGTATAAGTTATAGGAATAAGAAGACCATTACTAAAGGTTATCAGGATAAGAGAAAACATCCATTACAACAACAGTAAATTTTTATGCACAGGTGTGTTCCTTTCCTTGTTTAATAATTTGTCAAAGACAGACAGACAGACAGACAGACAGACAGACACACACACACACACACACACACACACACATACACACACACCTTTGTGTTTTCCAGTTCTTTGTAAGTTCTACTCTTTCTTATTTTTAATATTGTATACCCCCGTGCTTCTCAGTGCACATCTCTTTAATTTATTGTTCACAACATACATTTTACTTTAGTCTGTCTTTAAATCTTATTGTCTTGATTGGAATATTTTTACTGCATAACATACCTCTTTCTTCAATTATGGATACTCTTTATTGATTTCATATATGTCATACCTTCCATGGTATTTGTATAACATTTCACATAAAGAAATTTAATAAGCTTTATGACATATGAAGAAGGCTGAAATTTAATCAGAACATTGAATCTATAATTAGGACTTTGGGTGGTGGTAAAGAGGAGATCCAATAAGTGAATCTTGGTGGGATTATGAAAAACTTAGAGGTAATGGGACACACAGATGCATGGTTTTCTTGGCTCATGACACACAATGCCATGTGCTTGCTTGAGACTCTGCTAGTAAGAAAGCCATCAAGAGTTATAGGACCTCAACCTCACACACTTATGACTAAGAGCCAAACATACTTAAAAAAAATGTCAGCTAGACTGGGGCTCTGTTTTGGGGTATCTGTTATTAGCAACAGAGAAGAGTAACCTGAAAGCTAGCTTATAGTGTTTTTCTTAACATTGTTATTAAGCCCATTTGTTCATGGTGCTTATTACAATGATCACTATGTGACCATCAAACACTTCATCACATTTTCCATTTTTCAATATTAAGGACAGGATATGTCGTGTTCAGAAAAACAGAATTCACTAATTATATGCTCTACAATTCTCTAAATTCACCAGTGTTTCTAGATTGTCTATAAGTGTCTTACCCGAGATTTGCTTCTCTCAGTGCAAAATTTCATGGAGATTTTGTCCTTCTTGCTTTCTAGTGTTTTTTAAGTCACCACTGAAGCAATTATGAGCAGAGCTTTGAAGATATGATAGCTAAGCTTCTCCTTGAACTCAGGGACAGGAATTCAGATGATTAAGGCTTTAGATTGCATTTTGCCAGAATAACTTTAAAATGGTTTATATTCTTAAGCTCTTGGGATAGACACAACAGGATTACATTCCCTTTTATATTTTCATTCTTCCACCATTTGGCCAACAATTCAGTGTAACTACCAACTCTCCTGTCACTTTCTCCATTGGGTGCTGAGTTGTGTTCACTTTAAAATCTAATCCCAGGATTTATTCTTTCCCTGACCTCTTGGTACACATTTCATTCTGCTGATCTCACAGAATCCTGCCTGTGATGGGTTGCTAGGCTCCTTGGTTCTGTTCTCCTGGGATCATCCTTGTTACATTGTAACTCCCAAATCAGAACAACTTGGATTCTGAATTTTCTTGTAGATTCTAAATTTATTTTGAAAATGGCATGTTCAACAATTTTGAATATAGCTCTGTGTTTAGATTTCATTACACTGCACATGAAAGATAGCACTTCTTCCCTGATTCCCCTGAAAAATGCCAACAAAGAACTGAATTTAATATGCTCTATTCATGGCATTGATTTTTCCATCTTGTCAATTTACCACTTCCTTTCCTTCTACTTTCTTTTTTAATTAATTTTCTACAGGTTTGGGAAACCATGACAATGAAGAACACAGATTTTTCTGTGCATGTACATTACATAATCTAAATCTCAAACTGTCTTTAGTTTTCAAACCTAACCTTAACTCTCATATTTCTATTATTAGGTCTTATTCTTCTGACCATCTAAATTTTTTCAGAGTATAGTTAGTCATTTTATCTTACTGTAAAGATAAAGACTGTTTTTCCTTCTCTGAAATTGGCATGGTTTTCACTTCTGATCTCTTAATTATAGTGTATTTAAGAAATTAAAATTTAAATGGCAGTGATATTCTATTTATTACCTATGAAAAATGAAAGCAATGCACAGAAAGCATAAATCCATCATTTCATATAGATACTGCCAGGCAATAAGAACCATCCCTTGATCATCTGGCTAAGCTCCAGACATCTGTAACATAATACCTTCTGTTCACTCACAGATTTATGCTATTGTGACCATGCAAGCATCATTTCCAAAGTATCTTATATAAAAGGATTCACGCTCATTTTCTATAATTGACTTTCTTTGAATCTCATGAATTTTTAACTTTTAAGATTTTTCTGTGGTGTTGGATGAGATTTCAGTGGGGGTAAACCTGGAAACTTCTGATTATTGTTTTCTACTTTACTCTTTATATTATTACTTTGAAGCACACATCTGATTCACCTATACTACTATAATAGCTTTTCAAGCAACAAGACACTCTTTCCTCCTTCCTACGAAAGGGATTACACTGACAGGTAGGGCCCCTGGACCCTGCCTCCATATTTGCATAAGTGTTGGCAGGCCCATATTTTATAAACCTAGTACACACAGCTGCAGTTAGCCATGAGCTCATAGCTTGTATTATTTGAATACTTTTGGGTAAAGGATAAGTCATTTTCTAGGTAAAGAATTAATAAATAAGACCTCAGGAAATGGAAAAGCTCTGTAAGTCAAAGGTCAAAGGATGTCATTATAAATATAAAATGACATCCTACAGATTGGAAAAAAGTTTCCCTAACCCTACATTTCACAGAGAGCTAATATCCCAAATTTATAAAGAATTCAAGAAGCTAGACACCAACAATCAAAATAAACCCCATTAAAAAGGGTAAAGAGATAAATATAATTCTCAACAGAGGACTCTTAAATGACTGAGAAGTACCTAAAGAAACTTCTAATATACTTAGTCATTAGGGAAATGGAAAACAAAATGACTCTAAGATCATCTTTTTTTTAGGCATTTTTTATTAGATATTTTTTTCATTTACATTAAACCCATCAGAATGACTAAGATAAAAAAATCAAGAAGAGCACATGCTAGTGAGGTTGCAGAGCAATGGGAACACTCCCCCATTGCTGGTGTGAGTGCATTCTTGTACAACCACTCTAGAAATCAATCCTATGGTTTCCTCAGAAGATTGGGAATAATTCTACCTCAAGACCCAATATACCATTGCATATCCCCAAAAGATGTTGCACCACCCCACAAGGACACTTGCTCAACTATGTTCATTGCAGTTTATTCATAATAGCCCGAAACTGGAAAAAACCTAGATGTCTCTCAACTGAAGAATGTATTCAGAAAGTGTGGTTTATCAACACAATGAGATATCATTCAGCCTGAATTTTGCAGGTGAATGGACGCAACTTGAGAATATCATCTTATGTGAGATAACCCAGACCTAAATGGACAGGCCTGTTATGTATTCACTTTAAAGTGGATATTAGCCTGTTTACATAATTTTTGCTGGCCCTCAGGGCTTCAGTCCTTTTCCCTCACCCAATACCAGATCAGGTTTCGCCCCCGCCCATGACCCCCTACCCAGTCCACTTTTCCTCCCAGGCCCTTCCCTCTTTCCCCACTTAGGATTGCTTTCTTCTCTCTCCCAAGTGGGGCTTAAGCACCCTCACTTGGGCACTTCCACTTATTGACCTTTTTGAGTTCTGTGAACTGTATCTTGAGCATTCTATTCAGGATTTTTTTTCTAGTATCTACTTACTAGTGAGTACATACCATACATGTCCTTTTGGGTCTGAGTTACCTCACTCAGGATGATATTTTCTACTTCCATCCAATTGCCCGCAAAACTTGGGATGTCCTAGTCCTTAACAGCTGAGGAACATTCCATTGTGTAAATGAACCACATTTTCTGTATCGATTCTTCTGTCATGGGACATCTAGGTTGTTTCTACCTTCTGGCTATCACAAATAAGACCACTATGAACTTAGTGGAACATGTGTCTCTGCGGCATTGTGGGGCATCTTTTGGGTATATTCCCAAGAATGGTATAGCTAGGTCTTAAGGTAGATCTATTTCCAATTTTCTGAGTAACCTTCAGCTTGATTTCCAGAGTGGTTGTATAAGTTTGCAATCCCACCAGAAATGGAGGAGTGTTCCTCTTTCTCCACATCCTCTCCAACATGTGTTGTCACCTGAGGTTTTGTTCTTAGCCATTCTTATTGTTGTAAGGTAGACTCTCAGGGTCATTTGATTTGCATTTCTCTGATCACTAAAGACTTTGAACATTTCTTTATATGCATGTATGAAATAATCATACAACAAAATTAAACATTAGAAAAACAATAACAGAACAAAAAATCATTTCATAGACATTCAGATGTACAGTCAATTCCTGATTAAAACAGCATATTACCTCTATCTACTGGGAGGATTTTCAAATTACTTTTCTTTCATTTTTGACTGGGCAGGAAGGACCCTTCCATGAAACTGAATAATAAGTTCAGGGCTGGGTTTAGAATCCTATCTCACCCAGATACAGCGGTTTTAGACCCTTTGTAATGGGGTGCCAACTCAACTGCCCGTTCATTCCTTAAATTGGATTGCACATTGTCTAATCATAATTGATACTGTGAAACTTACCAGATAAAATAAGAATTATGCTTTTCAGTTTCTATATTTTGCTTAAAAGTTGTTTAATTCAAGAGATTTCTTCAGCATGCTGTTACAGCACAAATAACCACAGATTCACTGATACCCTTCTTTCTTACTTTTTCTACAAAATATTTTTATTATATATTTTCTTTATTTACATTTCAAATGTTATCCCTTTTCCTGGTTTCCCCTCCGAAAACCCTCCTATCCCCTCCCACATCCTCCTACTCACCAACCCACCAACTCCCGATTCTTGGCCCTGGCATTCCCCTATTCTGGGGCATAGAACCTTCACAGGACCAAGAGCCTATCTTCCCATTGATTACTGACTAGGCCATTATCTGCTAAATATGCACCTGGAGTCATAAATCCCACCATGTACACTCTTTGGTTGGTGGAGTAGTCCCAGGGAGCTCTGGAGGTACTGGTTAGATCACATTGTTGTTCCTCCTAGGGGGCTACAAACCCCTTCAGCTCCTTGGGTCCTTTCTCCAACTCCTTCATTGGGGACTCTGTGCTCTGTCCAATGAATGACTGTGAGCATCCACTTCTGTATTTATCAGGCACTGGCAGAGCCTCTCGGGAGACAGCTATATCAGGCTCCTGTCAGCAAGCTGTTCTTGGAATCCACAATAGAGTTTGAGTTAGTTAGTTGTATATGGAATGTATAGGTGGGAAAGTCTCTGGATGGTCATTCCTTCAGTTTCTGTTCCATACTTTGTCTCTGTAACTCCTTCCACGGGTATTTTGTTCCCTCTTCTAAGAAGGATATAAGTATCCACACTTTGGTCTTCTTCTTCTTGAGTTTCATGTGTTTTGCAAATTGTATCTTGGGTACTCCCAGCTTTTGGGTTAATATCCACTTATCAGTAAGTACATACCATGTATGTTCTTTTGTGATTGTGTTACCTCACTCAGGATGATATCCTCCAGATGCATCCATTTGCTTAAGAATTCCATGAAGTCATTGTTTTTAATAGCTGAGTAGTACTCCATTGTGTAAATGTGCCACATTTTCTGTATCCACTCCTCTGCTGAGGGACATCTGGGTTCTTTCCAGCTTCTGACTATTATAAAAAAGACTGCTATGAACATAGTAGAGCATGAATCCTTATTACATGTTGGAGGATCTTCTGGGTATATGCCCAGGAGTGGTATTGCTGGATCCTCAGGTAGTACTATGTCCAATTTTCTGAGGAACTACCAAAATGATTTCCAGAGTAGTTGTACCAGCTTGTAATCACACCTGCAATGGAGGAGTGTTCCTTTTTCTTCACACCCTCGCCAGCATCTGCTGTCAACTGAGCTTTTGATCTTAGCCATTCTGACTGATGTGAGATGGAATCTCAGTGTCATTTTGATTTGCATTTCCCTGATGATTAAGGATGTTGAACTTTTTTTCAGGCACTTCTATGCAATTCACTATTCCTCAGTTGAGAATTCTTTGTTTACCTCTGTAACCCATTTTAACAGGGTTATTTGTTTCTCTAGAGTCTAACTTCTTGAGTTCTTTGTATATATTGGATATTAGCCCTCTATCAGATTTAGGATTGGTAAAGATCCGTTTCCAATCTATTGGTGGCCTTTTTGACTTTTTGACAGTATCCTTTGCCTTACAGAAGCTTTGCAATTTTATGAGGTCCCATCTGTCAATTCATGACCTTACAGCACAAGCCATTTGTGTTCTGTTCAGTAAAATTTCCCCCATGCCCATATGTTTGAGGCTCTTCCCCACTTTCTCCTCTATAAGTTTCAGTGCCTCTGGTTTTATGTGGAGGTCCTTGATCCAGTTGTACTTGACCTTTGTACAGGAGATAAAAATGGTTTGATTTGCATTCTTCTTCTTAAGAATATCCTGATGTCTGCCAATAAGCTGTGATCTATATTTTGGAATTTTCAACATTTTAATCTTTTGTGTTCTGTGTCAGAGTCTATTTTCTCAAATGTTTTGTGTGTGAGTGCAGTGAATAGTGACTACAGTCACCACTTTCCTACCTGACCTTGGGAGGCAAGGGCTCCATTCTATCCAGTCAACTTGTTACTGTACCTTGGAAATAGTAGATAATCAATGGTATCAGATTAATGGAACAAAATGATACCATTTATTTCTGCACAAAAAATACTCTATAAAGTCTCTTATTTGCTTCATGCCTACCACTTTTCTAGGCATCTCTAGTCTTTATTCTAGTAAGATATTATAAAACTGTACCATGAGCTTGATACAGCATAATAAAATCAAACATTATACTTAGTGTGCTCTAATTCAAATTTCAGACTCATCATTACTCTGGTTTCAGATCATCTTTAGTGGTAATCTCTGTCTTTGTATTTCACTCATAAAACCGGCCTGTGTAGTCCACATCTTGTGTTTAGAAGAACTACACTTCATGTAACAATATATAACACATTTATCAACAAAGAAATATTATAAAATGTGTACCTAGAGCCAAAAAGATCTTAGTGATTACTCAAGGTTACACTGCTAATAAGTGAAAAAGAAAAAATCCAAATAAAGATGATTTTTGTATACTTTTCCTTATACAAATACAAATGTAAACAAAATACAAGGTGATTATTTTGAGGTAAACAAAAAAACTTAATTGCACACAGGCTATACTCCAGGTGAATCTTAAAGGCATCATTATTAACTCTTACTTATTCTCCGTAGTGGACATCCCAGGTGGGGAAGAGTTTACTCCTATAAGACAAACAAGAACAGCCATAGAGTTTAAAAATCATCACTTGAAATTAATTAATGAGGATTTCATTCACTTACATCATGTTACTATGTTAAAGTCTGTTATTCCTAGTAAATTTAAACGTCATAAGCATGTTGACTCATTCTGCTGTTTGTTACTTTCCTTATCATATTTATGCATAATTCTTTCCAACTCTCTATTATTCACAGTGATCTATCCTTTTGTGCAATTCAGCAAAGATTCATTGCAGTCCCCTGGTATGATAGCAGTTAAACCTGTTCTTGAAACTTGATCTCTTTTTTTGTGACAATGCTAGGAGTAAGAGGATAGGGCTCTAAAGGACTGTATCCATACGTGCGAACATGTGTTGCCTCTGTCTTTAATTCAGTTTTGTGACACTGATGAACTTAAACTGAAATGTCACCTTTTACTGCATATCAGTCACCTACTAAATCACAAATCACCCTGAATTTGGTGGCTTCAGACAGCAAGTGTTTACTATTTAGTTTGTCTGCAAGACCAGGTGGATTGGGGCATCTGTTTCAAGAGTTTTGCCTTAAGCTCTAGACTGTTTGAACCTTTGTTCTGGTGTCTGAGTACCACCTTCCTTCACACCTGATCATATCCACCTGTGGCAAGGAGATAGTAATCTTACGAGGGAGCTTTTGGCATGGTGATGGAGAGGAAAATGTAAGCTATCAGGTCAATCTGAACTTCAAACTGGAATGCTGTCACTGTCACCTAATCATATTGCTCAGCATGAGGCAGCTAGAAAAATATTAAAGCAATGGAAAATAATCTCTGCTTCTTTAGTGAAGAGGAGCAGCAAAAGTCAGGTCTAAAGTGAGTGTGGTCAGCAGAGCAGTGACTGTGACTCTGCCCATGTCTTCATACATTGCTATTGTAATGTCTGAAACCTTAAGTTACCTAGATACATTAGATTTTGCTCTTTAGCATATTTCTTGTTGTTTCATATATCAAAGTCCTGCAAAATAAATTTGAAACCCATTTTCAACATAAAATTTGGCTGTGGTTTGGTTTATGAAGATGAAACCTTTATCCACATTATGATGCCCACCTGGCAGGATGCTCTGAGGATTAATGAGATGATTTGATAAAGCAGCTGCATTCATACCTGGTACCTAGCAGTGTTCAGTGAACACAGATGGTCTTACACTGAAGCAAATGTTCTCCATCATGAGAAACAATAAGAGTGATCTATTCAGACTGCTGTAGCAGGCCATAGCCCAAGGCCACATGCTGAAGGTTTAAAGTGAGAAATAGTTCTATTCTTAACAATGTACTCTGCTCTCTCTCTCTCTCTCTCTCTCTCTCTCTCTCTCTCTCTCTCTCTCCCTCCCTCCCTCCCCTCCCTCTCTCTTTCTCTCTCTCTCTCTCTCTCTCTCTCTCTGTGTGTGTGTATTTAGATTCTCTCTGTGTTAGTGACTATAGTCTTGGCACAAAGGATACAAACCAAGAAGAAATATAGTTTACATCTGCTCAACAAAGTACATAGGTGTTAAGTCATAAATAATAAAAAAGAATGATACATATATGTACCTATCCTAGATGCATAAAGACTGTCTAACATAGCTCTGCTCCATGCTCAAACAAGTCTGTGATTTGCAGTTATACCTACCATGGCTGAATGAAATATACTCTTGAAATAAGAGAATGGATAAAACAAAGCTTCATTATTAACATTTTATTTATTTATATATTTATTTATTATTTGTGTGTGTGTGTGTGTTGTACCTACATCAGAGCATGTATTTGAAGCACAGAGGACAACTTGTAGTCACTGCTTCTCTCCTTCCACCAGGTATATTCTGGGGATCTAACAATGATCAGCATTGGTTGCCAGCATCTTTTTCCAGTGATCTCTCTTGAAGGCAGAAGGTCAGGTCTTCTTAATATGAGTTTCATAGAAAGTATGGAAGGTACTCCAGTGTTACTCAGCTGTTTGGGAAAATCTCTAAATTTGTATGCAAGATTTTGTATGTTTGCATTGTAGTCTTCTTTGAGGATGGATTGCCAACTACAGAGCTCTGGAGGACTAAGAAGTCTTAACTGGGCCCTCTAAAGAGCCTGAACTTCCAAAGTAACTATAATTCAATGTCTTCACTCTACTGTAAGGAAAAACAAGTTGTAGGAATATGTATATGAAATATAATGAAATACAATATATACACTTATATTATATATAAAAACGTGAACTCTAATTTTCTTCCAGTTTCTCAGGTGTTTCATGTGTCTGAGAATTCTTCAGGCTTTTATACAATTAAAGGTCCTAAAAGTCATATCCATTCAGTTAAAATCTAACATTTGGAATGAGTCTTACTGTTTCTTTAGCAGTATGTGATTGTTTGGAAACCAGTACAAATAAAAGCTCAGCAAAAGTCCGTAACAAAGCTGTTAAGGGGCAGCAGAGAGGCATCACTTTCCTAGAGCTACTACTAGATCTTGATGCAGTTTACCTTGTTACCAAACTCAGAAAAGAAATAGATGTACAAAACAGATTCCAATATAATTTTTACTATTTCTTTATTTAAAAGAACAGTCTTTACTGTTCCTGCTCTCACTAATCAACTACTTGTGTCTTGCAGTCAATGATTGGATAGAAAAAAGTGCAAAAATGTGTATGGTCTTAGGACATGAAATCTTCAGTTATGATACAAAAGCATGATGTAAATGTAATTTGTAAAGGTACAAGAAAGTGGCTTATGTTATAAAAATTTTAAAGTGCTTCAAGTTTCTTTCTCTTGCTATTGCTATATTAAGGCTTCAAAAGTTCAGAGTTTAACCAATTAAGTTCTGATAAGCTATTAATCTAGCTCTTGTGAGCACTGATTTCTATTATCATAGCCACAAGCTCAAGATTTTAAATTTGCTTTGGTTGTTTTCTAAAGACAGAATTAAAATTTCTTCTCATTGTGCTAAAGCTGTCAATACAATCTCTATATATTCAGTCTTCTGGATAGAGTAAAGAAGCCCTGACTTCATGGACTGTATTTGTACCGATAATCAAGGTCAAGTGAGCTTTTGCCCTTTCACTCCATGGGTGGGTTGCTATTATCCCTGAGGTCACCTTAAGGAGTTCTGATGCTTTTTACTCAAAATCATTTCCCAAGCTTCTACTATGAGATAAAGGTGTGAGTCTACTGTCTTTTCTTCAATATGAACTTCTGTAAAGTTTACAAACAGTGGTAATGCTACCATGTCTAAGACGTCTTTTTTAAAAAATGCTAGTAAGCTTTATGGAAACAACTTGAACCCACCTCACATAGGTCAAGTTGAGGCCCGATTAGTACTTCCATTAATCAAAGGCCTAAGATTTTCCACCTATTCCTGAGTGTGGCTTGAGATAATCCTCATTTCCCTGGTCATGGGAATCTCCTCTTCCAGCTACCAGAACCATGGATATAAGTGTTTCATGCACACCTAACCAAAAAAATTGCCCATAACACTAATATCAGTCCCAACATCTTTCCAGGGCCAGATGTTCTCTCAAAATCTGCACTGTGGGCAACTTCAAAATGGCTAGCCCTATCTGGCCCAGCCTCAGAGATTGTTTCAACTAGGCTTGTACTTTCTTAACCCCAGATAGACCCAGAGAACCTAGACAGTAAATGAAAGAGCCAACTCTTTCATGACTGTGCCAGCATCCCAGCTTTTTGGGTTCCCCAAAGATGCTAAAAACCCCAAATAGCAGAAAACAGTCTAAAAAGCACAACACTATATACCTGCCTCACCAGTCACCTCTTCTTATTTCCTCACATTTTACAATGAACAAAAAATTAATGCTATAAATCAGGTGCTCCCATAGCCTGTCTTCAGGGACTCAGTACCATTAGTCACCAATCCTGTAAAAGGTACCCACCATATCAGATTGTTCTCTTAGTCTCTTTTTCTGTCTTCCAGTCTTTGTCTCCCTGTCTTTGTCTCTGCCTTTTTGTCTCCCCATCTCTCTCTCTCTCTCTCTCTCTCTCTCTCTCTCTCTCTCTCTCTCTCTCTGTCTCTGTCTCTCTCTTTCTCATGTTCCTACTCTGAAGTGTTCTTTAACTCTTCCATCACCCAATACACCTCTTAGATGAAATCCGATGCATGGCATTATCTCTTTGAAGCCTATCTTGACTTGACCTTCCAAGGTACCCGGCCACTAAATCCTAACAAAGAAGAATTTTTACTCTTGCAGAGTTCTTAGCTTAGGTTCTGGGAACCCATAATGAGTGTTTTATACTACCTGTAACTCCAGATCCAGTAGTTGTTACATAGTATTCTGATTCTGGAGGCATGGACATGCACACATTAACACATACAAAGATAACACATATATTGTTTTTATTTTTTCTTTTTTAATATTTTATTAGGTATTTTCCTCATTTACATTTCCAATGCTATCCCAAAAGTCCCCCATACCCCCCTCCCCTACCCACCCACTCCCACTTTTTGGCCCAGGCGTTCCCCGGTACTGGGGCATGTAAAGTTTGCATGAACAATGGGCCTCTCTTTCTAGTGATGGCCTACTAGGCCTTCTTTTGATACATATGCAGCTAGAGTCAAGAGCTCCGGGGTACTGGCTAGTTCATAATGTTGTTCCACCTATAGGGTTGCAGATCCCTTTAGCTCCTTGGGTACTTTCTCTATCTCCTCTATTGGGAGCCCTGTGATCCATCCAATAGCTGACTGTGAGCATCCACTTCTGTGTTTGCTAGGCCCTGGCATAGTCTCACAAGAGACAGCTATATCAGAGTCCTTTCAGCAAAATCTTGCTAGTGTATACAATGGTGTCAGCGTTTGAAGGCTGATTTAGGGATGGATCCCTGGATATGGCAGTCTCCAGATAGTCCATCCTATTTTCTCAGCTCCAAAATTTGTCTCTGTAACTCCTTCCATGGGTGTTTTGTTCCCAATTCTAAGAAAGGGCAAAGTGTCCACACTTTGGTCTTCATTCTTCTTGAGTTTCATGTGTTTCACAAATTGTATCTTATATCTTGGGTATTCTAAGTTTCTGGGATTATATCCACTTATCACTGAGAACATAACATTTGAGTTCTTTTGTGATTGGGTTACCTCACTCAGGATGATGCCCTCCATGTCTACTATTTGCCATTTCATAAATTCATTCTTTTTAATAGCTGAGTAGTACTCCATTGTGTAAATGTACCACATTTTTTTATCCATTCCTCTTTTGAGGGGCATCTGGGTTCTTTCCAGCTTCTGGCTATTATAAATAAGGCTGCTATGAACATAGTGGAGCATGTTTCTTTCTTACTAGTTGGAACACCTTCTGGATATATGCCCAGGAGAGGTATTGCTGGATCCTCTGGTAGTACTATGTCCAATTTTCTGAGGAACCGCCAGACTGATTTCCAAAGTGGTTGTACAAGCTTGCAATCCCATAAACAATGGAGGAGTGTTCCTCTTTCTCCACATCCTTGCCAGCATCTGCTTTCACCTGAATTTTTGATCTTAGCCATTCTGACTGGTGTGATATGGAATCTCAGGGTTGTTTTGATTTGCATTTCCTTGATGATTAAGGATGTTGAACATTTTTTCAGGTGCTTCTCAGCCATTCAGTATTCCTCGGGTGAGAATTCTTTGTTTAGCTCTGAGCCTCATTTTTTAATGGGGTTACTTGATTTTCTGGAGTCCACCTTCTTAAATTTTTTATATATATTGGATATTAGTCCCCTATCTGATTTAGATAGGTAAAGATCCTTTCTCAATCTGATGGTGGCCTTTTTGTCTTATTGACGATGTCTTTTGCCTTACAGAAGCTTTGCAGTTTTATGAGGTCCCGTTTGACAATTCTTGATCTCACAGCACAAGCCATTACTGTTCTATTCAGGAATTTTTTCCCTGTGCCCATATCTTTGAGGCTATTTCCCACTTTCTCCTCTATAAGTTTCAGTGTCTCTGGTTTTAGGTGGAGTTCCTTGATCCACTTAGATTTAACTTTAGTACAAGGAGATAGGAATGGATCAATTCGCATTATTCTATATGACATCCACCAGTTGTGCCAGCACCATTTGTTGAAAATGCTGTCTTTTTTCCACTGGATGGTTTTAGCTCCCTTGTCAAAGATCAATTGACCATAGGTGTGTGGGTTCATTTCTGGGTCTTCAATTCTATTCCATTGGTCTACTTGTCTGTTGCTATACCAGTACCATGCAGTTTTTATCACAATTGCTCTGTAGTACAGCTTTAGGTCAGGCATGGTGATTCCACCAGAGGTTCTTTTATCTTTGAGAAGAGTTTTTGCTATCCTAGGATTTTTGTTATTCCAGATGAACTTGCAGATTGCTCTTTCCAATTCGTTGAAGAATTGAGTAGGAATTTTGATGGGGATTGCATTGAATCTGTAGATTGCTTTTGGCAAGATAGCCATTTTTACAATGTTGATCCTGCCAATCCATGAACATGGGAGTTCTTTCTTTCTTCTGAGATCTTCTTTAATTTCATTCTTCAGAGACTTGAAGTTCTTATCTTACAGATCTTTCACTTCCTTAGAGTCACACCAAAGTATTTTATGTTGTTTGTGACTATTGAGAAGGATGTTGTTTCCCTGAATTCTTTCTCAGCCTGTTTATCCTTTGTGTACAGAAAGGCCATTGACTTGTTTGAGTTAATTTTATATCCAGCTACTTCACTGAAGCTGTTTATCAGATTTAGGAGTTCTCTGGTGGAATTTTAGGGTCACTTACATATACTATCATATCATCTGCATAAAGTGATATTTTGACTTCTTCCTCTCCAATTTGTATTCCCTTGATCTCCTTTTGTTGTTGAATTGCTCTGGCTAGGACTTCAAGTACAATGTTGAATACGTAGGGAGAAAGTGGGCAGCCTTGTCTAGTCCCTGATTTTCGTGGGATTGCTTCCAGCTTCTCACCATTTACTTTGATGTTGGCTACTGGTTTGCTGTAGATTGCTTTTATCATATTTAGGTATGGGCCTTGAATTCCTGATCTTTCCAAGACTTTTATCATGAATGGGTGTTGGATTTTGTCAAATGTTTTCTCCGAGTCTAAGGAGATGATCATATGGTTTTTGTCTTTGAGTTTGTTTATACAAATGGATTAAGTTGATGGATTTCCATATATTAAACCATCCCTGCATCTCTGGCATAAAACCTACTTGGTCAGGATAGATGATTATTTTAATGTGTTCTTGGATTCAGGTATCGAGAATTTTATTGAAATTAGTCTGAATTTCTCTATCTTTGTTGGATCTTTCTGTGGGTTAGGTATCAGAGTAATTATGTCTTCATAGAAGGAATTGGGTAGAGTACCTTCTACTTCTACTTCTATTTTGTGGAATTGTTTGTGAAGAACTGGAATTAGATCTTCTTTGAAGGTCTGATAGAACTCTGGGCACTAAGCCCATCTGTCCTGAACTTTTTTTGGTTGGGGACTATTAATGACTGCTTCTATTTCTTTAGGGGATATAGGACTGTTTATATCATTAACTTGTTCCTGATTTAACTTTGGTACCTGTTATCTGTATAGAAATGTGTCCATTTAGTCCAGGTTTTCCAGTTTTGTTGAGTATAGCCTTTTGTAGAAGGATTTGGTGGTGTTTTGGATTTCTTCAGGATCTGTTGTTATGTCTCCCTTTTCATTTCTGATTTTGTTAATTAGGATGCTGTCCCTGTGCCCTCTAGTGAGTCTGGCTAAGGGTTTATCTATCTTGTTGATTTTCTCAAAGAACCAGCTCCTCATTTGGTTGATAGTTTGAATTTTTCTTCTTGTTTCCACTTGGTTGATTTCACCCCTGAGTTTGATTATTTCCTGCTGTCTGCTCCTCTTGGGTGAATTTGCTTCCTTTTTTTTTCTAGAGCTTTTATGTGCATTGTCAAGCTGCTATTGTGTGCTCACTCTAGTTTCTTTTTGGAGGCACTCAGAGCTATGAGTTTCCCTCTTAAAAATGCTTTCATTGTGTCCCATAAGTTTGGGTATCTTGTGGCTTCATTTTCATTAAACTCTAAAAAGTCTTTAATTTCTTTCTTTATTCCTTCCTTGACCAAGTTATCATTTAGAAGAGTGTTGTTTAGTTTCCACGTGAATGTTGGCTTTCCATTATTTATGTTGTTATTGAAGTTCAGCCTTATTCCATGGTGGTCTGATAGGATGCAAGGGACAATTTCAATATTTTTGTATCTGTTGAGGCCTGTTTTGTGACCAATTATATGGTCAGTTTTGGAGAAGGTACCATGAGGTACAGAGAAGAAGGTATATCCATTTGTTTTAGGATAAAATGTTCTGTAGATATCTGTTAAGTCCATTTGTTTCATAACTTCTCTTAGTTTCACTGTGTCACTGTTTAGTTTCTGTTTCCACGATCTGTCCATTGATGAAAGTGGGGTGTTAAGTCTCCCACTATTATTATAAAGGTGCAATGTGTGCTTTGAGCTTTACTAAAGTTTATTTAATGAATGTGGCTGCCCTTGCATTTGGAGCATAGATATTCAGAATTGAGAGTTCCTCTTGGAAGATTTTACCTTTGATGAATATGAAGTGACCTTCCTGTCTTTTTTTGATAAATTTGGGTTGGAAGTCGATTTTATTCGATATTAGAATGGCTACTCCAGCTTGTTTCTTCAGACCGTTTTCTTGGAAAATTGTTTTTCAGCCTTTCACTCTGAGGTAGTGTCTGTCTTTTTCCCTGAGATGGGTTTTCTGTAAGCAGCAAAATGTTGGGTCCTGTTTGTGTAGCCAGTCTGTTTAGTCTATGTCTTTTTATTGGGGAATTGAGTCATTGATATTAAGAGATATTAAGGAAAAGTAATTGTTGCTTCCTAGTATTTTGTTGTTAGAGTTGGCATTCTGTTCTTGTGGCTCTCTTCTTTTTGGTTTGTTGAAGGATTACTTTCTTGCTTTTACTAGGGTGTGGTTTCTGTCCTTGTATTGTTTTTTTTTTTCTGTTATTATTCTTTGAAGGGCTGGATTAGTCTCTGGTGAAAAGTCTGGTGTAATTCTGATAGGCCTGCCTTTATATGTTACTTGACCTTTTCCCTTACTGCTTTTAATATTCTATCTTTATTTAGTGCATTTGTTGTTCTGATTATTATGTGTAGGGAGGAATTTCTTTTCTGATCCAGCCTATTTGGAGTTCTGTAGACTTCTTCTATGTTCATGGGCATCTCTTTCTTTAGGTCTGGGAAGTTTTCTTCTATAATTTTGTTGAAGATATTTGCTGGCCCTTTAAGTTGAAAATGTTCATTCTCATCTACTCCTATTATCTGTAGGTTTGGTCTTATCATTGTGTCCTGGATTTCCTGGATGTTTTGAGTTAGGATCTTTTTGCATTTTGTATTTTCTCTGATTGTTGTGCCGATGTTCTCTATGGAATCTACTGCACCTGAGATTCTCTCTTCCATCTCTTGTATTCTGTTGCTGATGCTCGCATCTATGGTTCCAGATTTCTTTCCTAGGGTTTCTATCTCCAGCATTGCTTCACTTTGGTTTTTCTTTATTGTGTCTACTTCCCTTTTTAGGTCTTGGATGGGTTTATTCAATTCCATCACCTGTTTGGTTGTGTTTTCCTGCAATTCTTTAAGGGATTTTTTTGTGCTTCCTCTTTAAGCTCTTCTACCTGTTTAGCAGTGTTCTCCTGTATTTCTTTAAGTGAGTTATTAAAGTCCTACTTAATGTCCTCTACCATCATCATGAGATATGCTTTTAAATCCGGGTCTAGCTTTTCCGGTGTGTTGGGGTGCCCAGGACTGTGTGGGGTGGGAGTGCTGCGTTCTGATGATGGTGAGTGGTCTTGGTTCCTGTTAGTAAGATTCTTATGTTTGCCTTTCTCCATTTGGTAATCTCTGGAGCTAGTTGTTATAGTTGTCTCTGGTTAGATCTTGTTCCTCAGGTGATTATGTTAGACTCTATCAGGAGACCTGGGAGACTAGCTCTGTCCTGAATTTCAGTGGTCAGAGTACTCTCTGCCGGCAAGCTCTCCTCTTGCAGGGAAGGTGCCCAGATATCGGGTGTTTGAACCTGCCTCCTGGCAGAAGTTGTGTTCCACTCACCAGAGGTCCTAAGATCCTGTGGAGAGTCCTCTGGGGACCTTAGGGGTCTCCACAGTCTCCTTGCCCAATGTGCCCAGGTGCTGGTACCGACTGGAAGGGACTTGTGACCCTGGTCAGTCGGGTTTTCTGCTTCCCTAATTAATGCTGTCTTAGGTTCCTATGATTGGATTGGAGCAGCAGTTGTGTTCCACTCACCAGAGGTCCTAAGATCCTATGGAGAGTCCTGTGGGGACCTTGTGGGTGTCAGCAGACTCCATGCCCAAGGTGCACTGACTGAAAAGGACCACATATTGTTTTTAAAAGTAATAAAAAACTCTCGTGTTTAAAGAAAAAAGCCAATGAAAGTAAGTTTGTGTCAAAACATAATGTCTGACCAGTGAGTTTTAAAACTAGGAAATGCTTTTGACTTTAGAGTTGTAAATTCCTTTCCTTAAATTTAAATTTACCTGATGGCTACAGCAGGCAGGAACTAAGTATTACTGACCACTACATTTTTCTTATATCCTTTTCTTATATCCTATGTTCTTAGCAGCCTTATTTATAATAGCCAGAAGCTAGAAAGAACCCAGATGTCCCTCAACAGAGAAATGGTTACAGAAAATGTGGTACATTTACACAATTGAGTACTACTCAGCAATTAAAAACAATGAATTCATGAAATACTTAGGCAAATGGATGCATCTGGAAGATACCATCCTGAGTGAGGTAACCCAATCACAAAAGAATACATTTGATATGCACTCACTGATAAGTGGATATTAGCCCAGAAACTTAGAATATCCAAGATACAATTTGCAAAATGCATGAAACTCAAGAAGAAAGAAGACCAAAGTGTGGATACTTTGCTCCTTATTAGAATGGGGAACAAAATGCCCATGGAAGGAGTTACAGAGACAAAGTTTGGAGTTGAGACAGAAGGGAAGACCATCCAGAGATTGCCCCACCTGTGGATCCATCCCATATACAACCACCAAACCCAGATACTATTGCATATGCCAGAAAGATTTTGCTGACAAGACCCTGACATTACTCTCTCTTGTGAGGCTATGCCAATGCCTGGCAAATATAGAAGTGGATGCTGACAGCCATTTATTGGATGTAACACAGGGCCCTATTGAAGATCTAGAGAAAGTACCCAATGAGCTAAAGGGGTCTGCAACCGTATAGGAGGAATAACAATATGAATTAAGCAGTACCTCCCAAAGCTGTGTCTCCAGTTGCATATGTAGCAAAGAGTGGCCTAGTCAGCCATCAATGGGATGAGAGCCATTGGTATTATAAAGGTCATATGACCCAGTACAGGGGAATTCCAGGGCCATGAAGCAGCAGTGTGAGGTTTGGGGAGCAGGGCGGGGGGAGGATATAGGGGACTTTGGGGATAGCATTTGAAATGTAAATGAAGAAAATATCTAATAAAAATGCCTTAAAAAAGAAAAACAGTTCAAGAGTTCTAGGTATGAGAATAGCAATAACATTAGTAAAGAAAACCCAAACTGTAATAAACTGGAAATAATACTTTAGAAACTCAAATGCAGAGTTTACCTATAACTTAAGGTTTACCAACACAAAACAAAATATGGAAGGGAGAAACATTCATAAAGGACAAAATTAGAAGAAATATCCCAGTCAAAGAAAAGCTAAACCTAAAGGAAAATCCAAGCACAAAATATCTAAGAAATCTGAAATACTATGAAAAAATTAAATCTATGAATAATGAGAATATAAGCATAGAAAACCAGGTAAATGGCAAAGAAAATATTGTCAACAATCATAGAAAGAAAATTCCCTAATCAAATAGAGAGATTCCTATTAAGATACAAGAAATATACAGAACGCCACATATGAAAGACCAGAAAAGAATATCTCAAGACTTAAAATACTAAATGTTTACAACAAAGAAAGACTATTAAGAACTGGAAGGGACAAAAGCCAAGTAACACACAAAGATAGACCCATGAAAATACACCTGAAGTCTTAATGTAGCCAGAAGGCCTGGATGAATTTTCTGAAAACATTAAGAGGTAACAAATGACAGATAAGACTATTATGTTGGAAAACTATCAATGGCAATGGATCTATAAAGAAAAACACCCTCGCAACACACAAACCAATTTAAGTAGTATCTTAACCAATTCAGTTCAGTAGACGGCACTAGAAGGAAAACTTCAGTCTGAAGAACATGCTAACCACATCCAAGAAAACACAAAGAATAAATAAGTCCAGTCTAGAAAACTGAGAGATAAAAACACAAAGCATAATAACAAATTAGCATGAAACAACAAACACTTTTCATTGACAAGTCTCAGTATTAATGGTCTCGGTTTCCCAATAAAAACACAGATTAACTATATTAGATAAGAAAACAAGATCCATCTTTCTCCTGTATCCTAGAAACACATCTTAATATCATGAAGGATAGGCTTCACCTCATAGTAAAAGGATGGAAGAATATATTCTAAAAAATGGATCCAAGAAACAATCAGTTATAGCTATTTTCATATCTGACAAAAGAAATTTCAAACCAAATTCAATTAAAAGAGATAGTGAAGGGTAGTATATGCTTATCAAAGTGGAAAACAAACAAAAGAAAAACCAAGAGCCTATTGCAATTCTACATATTTTTACACCAACCACAGAACATTATAAATGAAACCCCTCTACAGCTTAAATCACATATTGATCCTCGAGCAATAGGTAACTTCTGTTTTCCACTCTTGCCAATAGACAGGTCAGTCAGACAAATGCTAAAAAGAGAAGGGCAGAAGCTACATGGTGCTATAAACCAAATGGACCCAGCATATTTACAGAACATTTTACTCAAACACAAAGGAATATAACCTCTCAGAAGCTCCAAAACTGGCCACATATTTGAACATAGAGCGAATCTCAACAGGTACAAGAAAATTAAATAACACTTTCTATCCTGTCTGGCCAACACAGATAAAGTCTGATATCAACAATAAGAGAAGTGTACAATTTCATGGAAACTGAACAACTTACTACTAAATTTAAAAATATGGGGTCATGGCAAATTTAAAGGAAATAAAAACCTTTAGAATTGAATGAATATTAAAACCCAATATGCTCAAACTAATGGAACTCAAGATAGTTCTAAAAGCCTAGTTAATAGTACTAAGTGCCTCAATGAAAATATTGAAGTGATATCATAATAGTAGCTTAATAGCACACATTAAATTTCTAGAACAAAAAATAAATAAATAATTCCCAAAAGGAGTAGACCGAAAGGAATAAACTCAGAACTAAAATCAACAAAATAGGAATAAATAAAAAACACAAAGAATCAATACAAGGAAAAGTTCATTCTTTCAGAATATCAATAAGACTGATAAACTCTAAGACAAATGAACTAATAGATGGGGATCCAAATAAAAAAAAATTAAAGATTAAAAGGGCACATCACAGTAGACATTGAAGAAACCCAGAAAAATACAAAGATACCCTTTAAAGTTCTTTCATTGACCAAACTGGAAATCTCAAAAGAAATATGCTAATATCTTTTACATAACACATACCCAAGTTTAATCTAGATCAGATAACATAGAATGTATCTCCAATGGATGTTCTCTAGCAAAGGGAAAGTTAGTTTTCTCTAAAGGATTCTCACTGTGTATAAACAGAACACTATCGGCAGGCTCCATATCCAGCAGTAGGTGGCCAACATTAAATGAATTCAAGTGTTAATTTGTCTCATATTGCTTTATTTGTGCATAATTTGAGCTCACTGATCATCTTTTTCTACTGTGGTTTCTGATTTTGTGATTTATTATAGGCTTTATTTGTGTGTGTGTGTGTGTGTGTGTGTGTGTGTGTGTGTGTGCATGTGTAGATTTCTTGTTTTCTGTTTGGTTATTTCACTTTAATTGTAAAAGAATTTGGGATATAGAAGGGAAGGAAAACCCTGATTAAAATATATTGTATGAGAAAATTATTTTCAGATAGAAAATGAAATGAAATGAAATAAAAGTTACTTGATAACATATCGAGTGTTCCAATAGCATTTAAATACCCTGTGTATAGTTGCCTTGAAGAGTTCAAAGTCTGATACTTTATTTCTGAGAAGATGTGATCAAAATAATGTTCTTATCATTTACAGAGTTCTCTGGTGTCAAATTACTATGTCATCATTACTATTTCAAGTGGTCTCTTCTCATTATCTTGTTCTGAAATGACTGTTGTATTTCTACATGTTATTCTTATCCCTGATCTCAGACACCTAAGACACTGATTACATTTCTTTAATAATTTTCTGAATATTTCTTTCATGTAGAATCATCTGTGTTTATCCTTACTGTAATCACTATGAAGAGAGTCTTTAACCATATAATAATTCTTTGAATAGCCCATACTGTCACCTATAATAATAACTCATCTTGCTTAATTACATATCACAAAGCTGACAATATTTCAAGTTTGAATTTTTTATTTAGGTCAAGGGCTTTATTCATCTAAACTTTCTTTAGTTCTGTTGGGCATGGGTTGGAGGGGAATATTTAAGTGGTGAGATAACTATATCTTCTAAAATAGGGGTAGCTTATCTATTGACCATTTTTACATGCTTTTACAAAGTTAACATGCTCCTTTTATTTTCCTGTTATCTCAAAGTCAGTGTTTAGATTTGGGTAAAATCCTATTTCTTTTTCACTTTGATATTGAAATAGAGTTTTCAGAAGGATTTGCAGAGACAGAGATTGATACTTTAAAAATAATCCATATCGTTGAGTAATGACATCTGGCAATTCTATAGTAATTATAGTAATAGTGAAAATAAACAATAAGGGGCTTTATGCCAAGCAGTCTGCAGAGCCTGGTGCAAGAATTTTATACAGAATATCCAAGGCACCAATGTTAGGCAAACACTGCTAATAAGCTGGAGAATTCATGATCATCTGATTCGGAATAAAAACTTATTAAAAATAATGCTCTTTGTCTAAAGCTGGCAGATCTGAAATCTATACCATGAGGTCTAGTCACTGGTATGTAATATTTTCTCAGTAGGTTCTATATTTTTTATACTATTGTGAAGCATTTGATATCCAGCATTGACATTCTCAATAACTCTTCATTCTCTTTTAAAACATGAAAAATGATATACTTTAATAGAAAATTCAATGTAAGGTAGATATATAAAACTTATTCATGTCCTCTCTCCTGAGATAATGAGGGAGTAAGGAGTTAAATTATTTTTGTTCTTGTTGTTCTAAGTTTATGTACTGTAAGAGATGATTAGTGATAATTCATTTTTAACATAATATGTTTTGTTAATTATTTGGGAATTTCACATAATGTACCCCAATAACCCTTACTTCCTACTCCTTTCAGTTTTGCCCCCCCATTTGTGGACTCACCCTCAAAAAATTAGAATAAATGAAGTCCAATTTGTGCTGCCTATATAATCACTGGAGCACGGTCTAACTTCCTGTGCCTACCCCTTTAAAGAGAAGTGAATCCTTCCCAATATTCATCCTGTCAATAGCCTTCTTTTGTGGAGATCTTCACTTCAGCATCCTTATCACAACTTTTAAGAGTTCTCTTTAATAGTTTCATGGCTAGATTGTTACTTTGGAGAACAGGGGTAGGGAATGTCACAGAAGTATTCCTTGTCTCTCTCAAAAGTGAGTCTGCAGTCATTAGTACCACTGGAGATGAAGATTGCTTATCCTTTACAGTCAGCTACAACACAGGTCATGGACTTCTGCCTGGTATCTGGTGATAGCATGGACCACAGACATCACATTGCCTCTGGCATCAGCACAAGCCATGGACCTCAGCATGGTCTCCAGTGGCATTGTGGGACATGGACATCAACAGGGTCCCTAGCATCATCCCATCCCACAGATATCAACGTGACCTCAGGTGGCAGCAAAGTGTTAGTTAGTGAGATACAGCCCATTCCACCTTTACCTCTTGTGGTGGTGGTGGGTCTTTTCGTTTTTTTGTTTCTGTTTTTTTTATGTTTGTTTCGATTTTGTTTGTTTTTTGTTTTTGTTGTTGTTTTGGTTTTTTAATCTTTTATGGTTTTTTTGTTAGTTTTGAGGGTGTGGTTGTGTTTTGTTTGCTTTGCTTTACTTTGGTTTGGTTTGGATGTTTTACTTTTTTCAGTCTTTAGTTTTCTTCTTATTGAGGCTATTGAAGCTACAGGGCTGTTATTATGTAAAAGTCCAATGAACACAGTATGAAGAAGCTTGGATACAAGTACATTATAAAACTAATTGCCACTATCAGTGCTAAATAATGAATGTAGTGTGAACAAAGTCAGATTTTCTTTGCACTATTGATTCTTTCTCATCTACCTTAAAGTTGTGCATGGACAACAGAGTCTAACTTTCTCCAACATCCACCACTGAAATCTGTGTCATAATGACTTAAGATTCTAAATCTCAAAGAGGTCAAGGATTCTAATGCAAGTGTTGCCTGGGAGAAAACATTTTATATTTTATATAGATATTTGTTTGCCATAATGAAATGTACCAAGTCTTACATTCAGCTGTGAAGTAGAAAGCAAAACCAATTTATCCCAAGTCTCTCCATTGCCCTTTCATTCAGGAAAACAATTCCCATTCTACAGAGTCACAGTGATATCAAAGTTTTAAAGGTACCATCTCCAATTCTAGGATATGAAAATACTTCTTATAGGCTCAAACAAAGCACTTCAAATTTCAAAAGAATGGTGCCTTTAAATCATTGAATGTGTCACTTTGGAAAAGTGACAGAGAATAGCAGAAACAGTACTTTGTACAATGTGAGGTTTGTAGGTATGTCTTCCATATGGCATGATTAGACCAGGCTAATTAATACGCCACATGGCATACATGCCAAGAAATTATGACAAAAATTGTCAAGTAAAAATATAAGAAATATATTTTACCTTAATCTGCATTTACTGATACACTGTACTTGTGGAGGCTGAATTGTTTTGAGACTCAGTGTTGGACCTGCCCATTCTAGCTCTGCTCAGTGAATGGTATGCATTCACTGATAAGTGGATATTAGCCCAGAAGCTCAGAATACCTAAGATACAATTCACAAACCTCATGAAGCTTAAGAAGAAGGAAGACCAAAGTATGGATACTTCAGTTCTTCTTAGAAAGAGGAACAAAGTAGACATGGAGAAGAAAGTGTGGAGCAGAGACTGAAGGATAGACCATCCAGAGACTGCCCTACTCTAGGATCCATCCCATATACAACAACCAAACCCAGACACTATTGTGGATCCCAACAAATGCTTGCTGACAGGAGCCTGATATAGCTGTCTCTTGAGAGGCTCTGCCAGTGCCTGATAAATACAGAGGTAGACATTCTTAGCCAATAATTGGACTGAGCACAAGGTCCCCAACTGAGGAGTTAGAGAAAATACCCAAGGAGCTGAAGGGTTTTGCAGCCCCATAGGAGGAACAAAAATACAAACCAACCAGTACCCCTAGAGCTCCCAGGGACTAAACCCTCAACCAAAGAGTACACATGGAGGGACCCATGGCTCCAGCTGCATATGTAGCAGAAAATGGTCTTATTGGACATTAATGGAAGGATAAGCCCTTTGTCCAGTAAAGTCTCAATGTCCTAGTGAAGGGGAATGCCAGGACAGGGAAGCAGGGATGGCTGGGTTGGTGGGTGATGGGATAGGGGGACTTTGGAGGGAAAACCAGGAAAGGGGATAACATTTGAAATGTAAATAAAGAAAATATCTAATAAAAAAAGAAACATGAAGCTGCCTACATCACTTTTGTTCTCCCTGAGCTCCTTGTTTTCCCTGTGTTGATAAGCACTGTGCATGGAACCCAAGAGCCAGCCTTGAATTCCCCATTTACCTGTACTTCACACATTGCTCACATGAGCTGTGCTCTTTTCTTCCCTTCCAAATCCTGTATGGTCAGAACTCCATGCTCCCATCTCCAGAGACACCTGCTATCCTGGACATCCGCCTCTTTCTTCTGAGAATCCAAGTGCAGCTGCCTTCTTGTCATCTATCTTCTCTTCAGTCCACAAATTCACATTTGTATAGGATTGGAAAATAAAAATTAAATGAGAAAATCAGACAATGTTCAACATTTCTATGTCCTGTGTTGAATATAAAAGGAATTTCAGGGCTAACTCAGTCATAGGCTCTATGGTACAGCATACATTTTCCCTTTGTCTGGGACACTTCACAGCTGCTGATGTTAAATGTTCTGCTTCATGACTTTGACAATACATTCTCCCTCTGTTTGATATACTCTGTTCTTTCTCCTTAGGATCTTCACCTATTTGTCTCCATCTAAACTGGTGTTCTATTGCCTATTTTTTTTTCAGAGATTGACCCTCCAGTTTCAGATATCCAGTTTTATAGAACTGTGGATTTAAGAGACAGTAAAGTTGTATTAACTGATAAAATGAAAAGGCTTTCCTTTTTAAAATATTTTCTCAACTTAGATTTCCCCAAGTAAGAAAGTCAACTTTTGATCCTTCTTGGAAAATAAAAAAACACAATGACTTCTATTGTTTCCTAGCTGGTACTTATCACCATGCAAACTGGTATTTTCTGCTGGTCAATCCATTCTTGTGTGCACTGTCACAGACAAGGCAGTATCCTTTAAACTTCACACTAGTGTCAATCATTCTCTTAGCCATTGTTATCATTAACAGATCCCAAACATATTTCCAACTGTCTAGAGAGACATGGTGTCATCTTTTCTTTGTAAGCCAAAGCAACTGCTAAAATTTTATTGAAAAATATTCAGGTTTCAAACACTATGTTGGGATTGAAAACACCACATATATATCAGGAGATAGGGTGTCAGGTAGGCTCGTAACTTTTATAGCAAGTAAGTGATGAATGAACTATCAAGACCTCAAAACCTCATACATTATAATCACTCCACAACGTACTTTAACTGAGGCATGCAATGTTAAACTCACATGTACTTTCAGTGATATGGTCATGGACTTAAAATTGAGAAAGTGATGTTTGGCTCTTGGTGTTAGGTGTGTTTCCCTGGAAAATGAAAAGTTTACCCTGATTACTCAGAAGAATAACAGCACATTTCAATGGTAGAAAGGTCTGGTCTAGAAAGCAGAAACTTAAGGAATCTTAAGGAGTTCATACTGAACCCAATAGCCAGTATTTAGTATTTATTTAGTATTTAGTATTTATTGTATTTAGCATTTTAGTATTTATTTAATATTTTGCCTTTAGTATTATTCAGTATTTATTACTTAGGTGGACTAAATGGAAAAGAAGGTGATAGAGAATAAGGCAGTTCCCAAACACTGGTCAGCTTCAGTCTTCCAGAGACAGATTTCTTACCGAATGCTACAGCTGCTTTCCAGTATGATGGCTTAACAGCCAGTGTGTGTCTGAACATCTCCCCTTTGTTAAGTTGCTGTTTAATTTGCTTTATTTATGTAACCTTTCCTAAATTCTTGTCTATTCAACGGTAGAATGTAGTTTATGAGGATTAAATCATTGTTCAATATACAATGACAGACACAAATCACACCATAAACAACTATTGTTGTAAATATTATCAGGCTGTCTACAGAAGCAGCTGTATTTCTGAGAAAATCTACTTCTGTTACTAGCTTGAGGGATTCTGCATACAGATTCTGAGCCCCCAAATCATGTGCTTGTGAGTTTCTGCACCTGAGTGCTGGAGTTCTAGCTCTGAGCCCAGGAAGTGCAGCATATTCAACTTAGTTGATGCTCTTCATTGATGTCTGAGTTGAAATATGGCAACATAAAGCCCAGAAGTACACTTCCAGCCATGAAGGAGCACAGCCTGCCCAGAGCCCCTTGAGAACTATCAGGAAAGGCATTTAAACAGAATTAGCTGTATGAATTTCCTCCACTGTTTGGTACTTAAGCTAGAATTTTAAACTAAGCCATTTTAAGCAAAAGAAATGGAACAGAAGGCTAATAAATTATGTAGTAAACTCAAGCCAAACATTTTTGTAAACTCCTTTCACCGATCAACATTAAAGACCTGACTATCTATATTATACTTATTATCCAATCCTACTATATTTATGTCAATATTTAGTTTTCTTTTTCTTGGAATATGGAATAAAGGAGAATAATTAATAACTTGTTTGGTCAGTGACATTCTGTGTACTTTTCTAGAATGTTGTCACACACTTTAACACTCATATACTTCACAGAAAGCCAAAGAGAGTAATCAACTACAACTCCTTAATGGGTATTTTATGCATTTCTGTATCCATGCTTAAGGGTATGGCTGACCATTGGCTAATGAGCAACAAACACCATTGTTTTGTTTGATGTTGCAACACCATGAAGACATCCTTCAGGCCAGATTTCACTTAATGTTTATTTTAACTTCAAGGGGACAGTCTTTAATTCCCTAAGGTATATTTCCTGGCATCTAAGGAAATGAGTGATAATTTATCTGCTAGTCAACTTTTGATGAGCAGGAGTTAAGTACTGTATATAAAATAAATGTATATAAAAAGGCCAACTTAATCCAATAGTGTTTATTATTAATTAACAAAATGTAAGCATTATAGAAACAGAAGACATTGATAATAACATGATATTTCAAGAAAGCCTCTGAGGTTTTAATACACAGGGACTCCACCAACACTGGTTAAGTGTCTATATATGTTTATTATCTAATGTCTCAATCACAGGTGCTGTGTCTTCGATAAGATAGTGACACTACACCTTATATGTAGAAAAGGTCAACACTTATATAACATAGCCAAATTATAATGGGTTGGCCTATTGTTGCTTGTATTATAATGCTAATTTGGGGTCCCCCATAACTGATTTCTCCAAAGAAAGGAGAGTCATTTACATTTAGGCTCTGGGACTCTTCTTCCCAGTTAATTATGATTGTTGAATAAAGATGCCAATAGCAGAAGAGAGATGGACATATATATATATATATATATATATATATATATATATATATATATATAGAGAGAGAGAGAGAGAGAGAGAGAGATTATAAATGGAATATAGTAAATAGTGAGTGATTGTTGATTGTTTGGGGTTATTGATAGTAAGGTAGATTCTAACAATACAGAGGAATACAGAGGGTAGGCAGCTGCCCAGGTATTCTATTGCCTAAGGCATATTTAAAAATTTGATGCTGTGTGTGTGTGTGTTTCTTCTAGGAATATGAATGATTTAAGGTGGGTAGAAACATCACAGTTGGATTTTTAAAATACTTTTTACTACACAAACTATGTTACTTGTAATCAGGTTTGCTTAATTGTAGAATCACGTGTTGTGTTACTTGTCTTCTTGTGTCTAATATCTCTGTTTTCACATCCAGAACCTTCTAATATGTCCATTTTAGGAATCATTGTACTTTATGAAGAAAGATTTGTTTCTCCTTATTGTTTCCTTATCCTTCTTTGTTATAAGATATGGTTTTAATTAGTAGCTAAGTGATAGGGTAAAGAAAATAATACAGAGATAAGTTATATCTGTGATAGCAGCAAAAGATGTTATTTTAACATTTCTACCTTGAAATTTTATTTAATTACCACTTTTGTGGCTTCATCCATAGACTTAGTTAAATACAGAATCAAATAAAAATAGGAAGTTTGTGCTACCCTCCCTGGGATTATGAGAAGATAGACGCCAGAGATATAAACTAGCATACTTAATAACTTCAAAGAGCTCCCAAACTGCAGAGGAAAAGGAGACTTATGCATAGAACCATCCAGAAAAACAGAATTTAATGGAAGGTATCCCATGAGAAATAAGTAGTATCCACCCATAGAAAAAACATCAAGCTGTCCATATTTGGGAAATTTACTGAGTGCTCTGCTCTACAAGTAGATTTCTAACAAAACTTTCCTCCTATGAGGATCATCTATAAAGACGTGAGTGTTTTTATCAACAAAACTCTAATACAAGTCATAAAAACACATAGACTGCTTTAAAAAAATTGTCTTTACTTTATTGGAGACTGAAAATGGACCATTTTGACTATTTCCAAATTATGGAGTTATACTCATGGTTCCATCAGGCAGAATTCTAAGAACACACCAGCTTCACTGAACAAGAACATGAAGATTCATGATGGTGTGGGGAAATGAGTAACATTAGCCAAGGTTTTTTTTTTTTTAATTATTATTATGTATTTTCCTCAATTACATTTAGAATGCTATCCCAAAAGTCCCCCATACCCTCCCCCCCCCCCGCAACTTTCCTACCCATCCATTCCCATTTTTTGGCCCTGGCGTTCCCCTGTACTGGGGCATATAAAGTTTGTGTGTCCAATGGGCCTCTCTTTCCAGTGATGGCCAACTAGGCCATCTTTTGATACAAATGCAGCTAGAGTCAAGAGCTCCCGGGTACTGGTTATTTCATAATGTTGTTGCACCTACAGGGTTGCAGATCTCTTTTATTTATTTATTTATTTATTTATTTATTTATTTATTTATTTTAATTTTTATTTAGTTTTTATTTTTATTAGATATTTTCTTTATTTACATTTCAGACGTTATCCCAAGAGTCCTCTATACCCTCCCCCCTGCCCTATTCCCCAACCCACCCACTCCCACTTCCTATTCCTGGCATTCCCCTGTCCTGGGGCATGTAATCTTCCCAAGACCAAGGGCCTCTCATCCCATTGATGGCCAACTAGGCCATCCTCTGCTACATAAGCAACTAGAGACACAAGCTATGGTTAGTTCATATTGTTGTTCCTCCTATAGGGTTGCAGACCCCTTCAGCTAATTGGGTAATTTCTCTAGCTCCTCCATTGGGGGCCCTGTGTTCCATCCAATAGATGACTGTGAGCATCCACTTCTGTATTTGTCAGGCACTGGTACAGCCTCACAAGAGATAGCTATATCTGGGTTCTGTCAGCAAAATCTTGCTGGCATATGCAATAGTAATTTGGTTTGGTGATTGTTTATGGGATGGATCGCTGGTAGGGCAGTATCTGGATAGTCCTTCCTTCCTTCTCAGCTTTGAACTTTGTCTTTGTAACTACTTCCATGGGTATTTTGTTCCCCATTCTAAGAAGGAACAAAGTATCCACACTTTGGTCTTTCTTCTTCTTGAGTTTCATATGTTTTGCAAATTGTATTTGTTAAATCCATTTATTTCATAACTTCTGTTAGTTTCAATGTGTCTCTGTTTAGTTTCTGTTTCCAGGATCTGTCCATTGATGAGAGTGGGGTATTGAAGGCTCCCACTACTGTTGTGTGTGGTGTATTGTGTGCTTTGAGCTTTACTATAGTTTCTTTTTTTTTTTTCTTTCCATTTTTTATTAGGTATTTAGCTCATTTACATTTCCAATGCTATACCAAAAGTCCCCCATACCCACCCACCCCCACTCCCCTACCCACCCACTCCCCCTTTTTGGCCCTGGCGTTCCCCTGTTCTGGGGCATATAAAGTTTGTGTGTCCAATGGGCCTCTCTTTCCAGTGATGGCCGACTAGGCCATCTTTTGATACATATGCAGCTAGAGTCAAGAGCTCCGGGGTACTGGTTAGTTCATAATGTTGATCCACCTATAGGGTTGCAGATCCCTTTAGCTCCTTGGGTACTTTCTCTAGCTCCTCCATTGGGAGCCCTGTGATCCATCCATTAGCTGACTGTGGGCATCCACTTCTGTGTTTGCTAGGCCCCGGCATAGTCTCACAAGAGACAGCTACATCTGGGTCCTTTCGATAAAATCTTGCTAGTGTATGCAATGGTGTCAGCGTTTGGATGCTGATTATGGGGTGGATCCCTGGATAAGGCAGTCTCTACATGGTCCATCCTTTCATCTCAGCTCCAAACTTTGTCTCTGTAACTCCTTCCAAGGGTGTTTTGTTCCCACTTCTAAGGAGGGGCATAGTGTCCACACTTCAGTCTTCATTTTTCTTGAGTTTCATGTGTTTAGGAAATTGTATCTTATATCTTGGGTATCCTAGGTTTTGGGCTAATATCCACTTATCAGTGAGTACATATTGTGTGAGTTCCTTTGTGAATGTGTTACTTCACTCAGGATGATGCCCTCCAGGTCCATCCATTTGGCTAGGAATTTCATAAATTCATTTTTTTTAATAGCTGAGTAGTACTCCATTGTGTAGATGTACCACATTTTCTGTATCCATTCCTCTGTTGAGGGGCATCTGGGTTCTTTCCAGCTTCTGGCTATTATAAATAAGGCTGCTATGAACATAGTGGAGCATGTGTCCTTCTTACCAGTTGGGGCATCTTCTGGATATATGCCCAGGAGAGGTATTGCTGGATCCTCCGGTAGGAAAACCTGGACGAAATGGACAAATTTCTGGACAGATACCAGGTACCAAAGTTGAATCAGGATCAAGTTGACCTTCTAAACAGTCCCATATCCCCTAAAGAAATAGAAGCAGTTATAAATAGTCTCCCAGCCAAAAAAAGCCCAGGACCAGACGGGTTTAGTGCAGATCTCTTTAGCTCCTTGGATACTTTGTCTAGCTCCTCCATTGGGGGCCCTGTGCTCCATCCAATAGTTGACTGTGAGCATCCACTTATGTGTTTGCTAGGCCCCGGCCTAGTCTCACAAGAAACAGCTATATCAGGGTCCTTTCAGCCAATGCTTGCTAGTGTATGCAATGGTGTCATCGTTTGGAGGCTAATTATGGGATGGATCCCTGGATATGGCAGTCTCTAGATGGTCCATCCTTTTGTCTCAGCTCCAAACTTTGTCTCTGTAACTCCTTCCATGGGTGATTGTTTCCAATTCTAAGAAGGGGCAAAGTGTCCACACTTTGGTCTTCGTTCTTCTTCAGTTTCATGTGTTTTGCAAATTGTATCTTATATCTCGGGTATACTAAGTTTCTGGGCTAATATCCACTTATCAGTGAGTACATATCATTTGAGTTCTTTTGTGATTGTGTTACCTCACCCAGGATGATGCCCTCCAGGTCCATCCATTTGCCTAGGAATTTCATAAATTCATTCTTAGTACTACCAGAGGATCCTGCAATACCTCTCCTGGGCATATATCCAGAAGATGTCCCAACCGGTAAGAAGGACACATGCTCCACTATGTTCATAGCAGCCTTATTTATAATAACCAGAAGCTGGAAAGAACCCAGATGCCTCTCAACAGAGGAATGGATACAAAAATGTGGTACATTTACACAATAGCCAAGGTTTTATGAGTAAATAATGAACAATATTATTTCTCAATTCTCATTAGTCAAACTCCTTGAGCTAAATTCCCTATTCACAAGAGGAAAATCATGAAGATGAAGAAGGAGAAGGAGGAGAAGGAGTAGCAGTTGAAGATCAGAAGGAGGAGGAGGGGAAGGGGGAGGAGGGGAGGGAGAGGAGGGGGAGGAGGAGGAGGAGGAGGAGGAGGAGGAGGAGGAGAAGGAGAAGGAGGAGGAGGAGGAGGAGGAGGAGAAGGAGGAGGAGGAGGAGGAGGAGGAGGAGGAGGAGGAGAAGGAGAAGGAGAAGGAGAAGGAGAAGGAGAAGGAGAAGGAGAAGGAGAAGGAGAAGGAGAAGGAGAAGGAGAAGGAGAAGGAGAAGGAGAAGGAGAAGGAGAAAGAAGGAGAAGGAGAAGGAGAAGGAGAAGGAGGAGACATGGGAAGCATGTGTAGTCCAAGGTACAGAATGGGGCATGTGTTCAAGTCTATGAAGCTAGTCAGGAAAGGACAGAAATCCGCACCAGTGTGTATGGGCTTCATTACATCCAGGACAAGTTGCTTTACAGGCACTAGAAGGGTATCAGTTTACACCTACAAGGTTTTTGTTTGTTTGATTGTTTGTTCATTTGTCCTTCTCTTCCATTTCTCCAATTCTAATTTACTAGCAATTTTAGGTTTGGTTCTTTTCTTTTAACGTGGGTATTGTATTTTATGAAGATAATTCAGTAGTTAGTATCCTCCTTCCAGGCATCCTGCTCTCCAGGGTCTATAAAACGTTCAGCTGAGCATAGAGGATGATATAGTTATACAGTGAATATAGTTTTTTAATTTGCATTACAATCAATCATTGTGTGTGTGCATATCCATGTATGTTCACATGTCACAGCACATGTCATATGATAATGTAAAAAATTGTCTTATCTCCTCCAAATGAAGTACCTATAGGGAAAGTCATATTTTCATATCAACAACTGATCTCTTTATATGAAGCGTTAAGACATACTGATCTCTGGAACTTTCCCAAACTTGCCCTAGTAAAGACCTATAAGGAGAAAAATGTAAAATTATAGATTTTTCTAAGGTCCTGTTTCATGAAATCCTACCGAACTTTTATTAGTCAGAAAAAGTCCTGATATTTCTTGGTAATATGTATTTTTTATATTCATTTCTAGTAGAAACGAAGCTAAAATATTCAATTAAACCATTCTTCCCTCTCTTGCTGATTAAATATGAAAAGTAAGCATGCTGAAAGAAAACAAAATGAGTGAAGTGCACAAAACAGCCCAAAATATCCTACATAAAATTAAATTGTTTTACATATTCATAGTGAAAAACTATTATGTAAAAATATAGCAATTAAATTAGGAATTATATAATTTTCCAGATAAAACTCTGTTTACATAAGGAGATTCTCTGTAGATGCTATATACTACAAATATATATATATATATATATATATATATATATATATATATATACACATATATATATATCATCAAAATTGTATATAATACATAAGTATGTATACATGTATATAAATAAATTATATATAATCTTAATTATCCCATATGATTGTCCCTTGTGTAGTCAGTTTGGATTTTTTTATAAATAGACTATAAATATTTGTTTACACTAGAAAAACATCTTACAAAATATAGAAATGATAAGGTGTTTCTTATTTAGCATAGACGTGTTTTCCAGTTGCTGTTGTAATAATTTATCACAATCTTTATTACCTAACACCATAGAATTTTCTTTTAATCTTAAGATCTTATATGCTGCCAATCTCCCAAGTATGCTTCTCTATTAAAAGGAAGTATCAAGAAAGCTGGGCTCCTTTCTCCAGGATGTGGGTAAGAGTCTCTCATTTTACCCTTCCTGTATTGCACAGGGAACTCACAGGCTTTAGCTTGCAGGGTGCTCTATCTTTCCTCAAGGCTGACAGAGCAGCATTCTCACTTAGTACTCTTCTGTGTTTCTTGCATTCATAATAGTACTTGAAGTTAGATTGGGTCTGCCTATATAATGCAGAGTAAATCATCCTGGTTAATTGCATCTCCAACTTTAATCTCCCCCTTTCCATGCAGTCTGACATACTCATGGGTTCTGGGCATAAGAAAATAGGCAGTCAGGGTGTGGCATCATTATCTTAAATACAGAAACTCCTACAATTATAGTTTATGGTTATCAGTTATCATCAAGGGATGCTAAACAAGTGGGAACATGTTTCTATAATGACAGCATGTGTGTATCAATAGTTGACACCCTTCATAAATATTCAACAGGAAGAGACCAATATAGCTCAATCAACATAGCCAGGAATGTATGAACATATTATTTTTATATGTAATATATGCTGAAATAACCAGAGATAAGATCACAGTCTGTCTTTAACTTATTTTCGTAATGTAGAAAAAAGTCATCTTACATCTATATATATATATATATAGAGAGAGAGAGAGAAGAAAATTATATCTCACATGATATTAACATTCATAAAATCTAGGGAAATGATACATATTTATACTATTTCTACAACACTTCCAAAAGTGAAAATTTATGTTAAATTAACTTTTAAAATGTGAATGTTTAATTAGAGTATATAGTTAATGGTGCTTGCCAAAAGATTAAAAGCATGAATGAGGAAATAAAGAAATGAAGACTGAAAATTTATGTAAATAGTACTACATTTACTGATACTGAAACTATTTCCAGTAAGGCATACTTGGAGAAATATTTTAAATGGCAGTCTTTAACACTTAGCTGTTAAAGACAGGGCAAATGAAACCATTTAAGGAAAGCTTTAGAAACAGGTAGAAGTGATTGGGAAATAAGGCCCAGGTAATTATAGAATTGAAAAACACAGCAAAATACTTCTTGGTTAGAGTGAAAAAATAGAGGAACATATCAAATAACAAGACAAGATGTGTCCTACTAAAGTATAACTTAGAGAGACTAAAGTATAATTTCAAATAACGTGAAGAAACTAGTAGTGTAAAGCTGAGATTACAGTCGAATATAGAAATATTTCATTTCTTGTGTTGTGCAGATTGTATCTTGGATATTCTAACATGGTGACTTTGACAGGTAAAGTTTTAGGAAAGCAGCCAGTTAAGAGATTAACTAATGGGTATGCAAGAGAAATGTATAGAAATTTTTAAAAATCAGAAAACAGAAGGAAACGCCTGTAAGAGATTCATAGTGGTGAAGAATGTAGAAGTGAAAAGGCAACTACATTCAGCTCCAGCCACCAAAACAGAATGGCACGAGCTGGTGACTCATATTGGGTTTACTGATGCACAGTTAGGCAGGGGTACAACCAGCCCGTACCACTCTCTTAGAAAAGAAAACATCAGACTTCTCATATTATGGCTCCATCCCCTCTGTCTCCTTTACTTATTTCCTGAGAATCCTTTCCCCAAATGCATTCAGAGAAGCTTACCAATTCCGCATTTTAATTCTATGGAGGCACATTTCAGATCATTGTACAGTCAGACTAGGATTCAGGGGAATATTCTGTTTTGCTTTGTTCTGGGCTTGCATGATTTCATTATTCCTGATAACAATGACCATGAAGAGGAAGAAACTGAAAATGGGCAGCTGTAAAATGCAAGTTTATATAAAGTGAAGTCTTGACCTCCCACAGAAGAGAGGTTTTGAATTATAAATCAACTCATCTCTGCTATAGAGGGGAGCACTGGTTTTAAGGAATGACTAAAGCTGGTTTAATGGAAATAATATTTTCTAATTGTCTCTACTTTCCTTCAGGAAATAAAAATCTAGGAGCCCAGCTGAGATATGAAAATCCTGAAAAAACACTACAAAAATTTAAGAAATGAAAGGAAGTTTCCTTTTGACCCTTCCTCTAAGTGGAAAGTGGGTTAAGGGGTGTACTGGCTGGTTTTGCGTGTCAACTTGACACAGCTAGAGTTATCACAGAAAAAGGAGCTTCAGTTGAGGAAATGCCTCCATGAGACCCAACTGTAAGGCATTTACTCAATTAGTGATCAAGGGGAAAGACCCCTTGTGGGTGGGACCATCTTAGGGCTGGTAGTCTTAGTTCTATAAGCGAGCAGGCTGAGCAAGCCAGGGGAAGCAAGCCAGTAAGGAACATCCCTCCATGGCCTCTGCATCAGCTCCTGCTTCCTGACCTGCTTGAGTTCCACAGCAGTACGGAAGTGTAAGTCGAATAAACCCTTTCCTCCCCAACTTCTTCTTGATCATGATGTTTGTGCAGGAATAGAAACCCTGATTAAGACAAAGGGCTTTATTGAAAATAGAAGCTTCATAAAATATATACAAGTGCAAAGGCTATCTACATGAAATCACCAAGTAATAGGAGAGACAAAGCCCTAACTTGACATCAGGTGGCCAAGAACCTGAAACTAAATGGGCCACTGACCTAGGTAGAAACCTAATACTATAGTGTTCTGCTAAAGCAATGTAGCAAGAACATAGATCCTAATGACATTCTCCTATACTCTTCGATCGGTGCCTTGCTCAGCCACCATCAGAGAAGCCTCCTCCTGCAGCAGATGGGAACAAATGCAGAAACCCACAGCTTGACAATGTGCAAAAGTGAGAGACCTTGAAACATTTAGTCAAATATAGGATGTCTCCATCAAATCTCTCCCTCAGATCTCAAGGAACCCCACAGAAGAGGAGGCAGTGTGGAGAGCCGTGAGCAATCGCCATCATGAGCCTCCGCTGTGCCTAACTGGTAAACAAGTAATGTGCACAGGTGCAAGAGTAAATTCGTGCCAAGTCACTGACCATCCCAGGGAGTAGTAGTGGGGTGATAGTGAGCAGCTAATCAGGAACTGACACGTCACACGGAGGGGTATATAAGCAGCACCATTTTACTTGTTCGGGGTCTTCCTTCAGATGAAGCAATATAGCTTTGCCATAGAAGAATCCGGTTGTCTGAGTGAATTCTTGCTGGCGAGATACTAGCTCGGGATAAGGCAGAAAGCTGGTAAGAATCAGATGAAGGACACCAAGAAAACAAGGCCCTCTAAACACAGAAGGACCCATGTACATGTGAACTTACAGATACTGTAGCAGCATGCAAAGAACAAACATAGGTTTCTACCATATGGAGTCCCAGTGCTTAGAAAGAAAGTTGACACAAGCCCCCATCACTAACCCAGAAGCTATCTAACTCCAAGCAGTGATAACTTCTCACAAATGAGAAATTAATTTTCTTCAAGGGAATCTCACTAGGTATATAAACTCTTAAGGGAGGCCTCGTGCCCAGCAGTAGATGACCAACACAAAACAAACTCAATGATATTTTTGGAGTTTCTCTGTTTCATAATGCTTTGGCAAGGTTTTGTGTTTGTTTGTTATCTTACAGGTGCTTTGTGCATATACTATGGTTTAGAGTTTTGTTTTTTTTTATGGAGTCTATGTGTGCTAACATATGTGGCTCTGTATCTAAATGTGTTTTTGGCCTTTGTCTTTGCTTCTTTTTCTTATGTTGCTATGTTTTGCACTATTCTGGTCTGTTTGACTTTGTTTAACTATTATTATTATTATTATTATTATTAAAATCCTACTTGTCTCCTTTCTTTCTTATTTTCTTTCTGATTGAGTTGTGAAATATTTTTTCCTTTTACTTCTTATTTATTTTGTTATATTTTTACTCAAAATTGATTTTAAACAATATATACTGATTATGAATTTTTCTTCCTCTAATTCTTCCAATATACTCCCCATATCATCAGGCATACAATTTTATATCTTTTCTTGGAGAAGAGAGGCAGGGAGAAAGAGAAGGAGGAGAAAAATTATGATAAAATAAAAATAAACAATGCTAAATAGGAGAAAAAACAAGAAGGGGAGTCAAAGAAAATATTCAAGAAGCATATCTATAGGCTGACACACACACACTGCTATGTCCAGTCACCCCCTAAAAACAAAATCAGAAACCATCTGATATAGACAAAAGTTCTGTAGGGCAAGAAAAGAAAAAAGGAAAAAGGGGAAGCCGAGACAAAGTATTATGAGACAAAAGTGAAATCAAATAAACCTTCAAAAATACCATTGAGTTTGTTCTGTGTTGACTGTCTACAGAGGGGCATGGGTCCTGGTTTAAAAAGTGGTTTGTGTAACCATTGAGACACTACTGAAAAATAATAATTTTTTTATTTGTGAATGGTTGTTAATCAGAAATAACTTCTGGGTCAGGGATATTGACTTGTTCCCAACTCTCCTCTCCTTGCTTCTCTCATGGGATTCAATCTGGCACAGACCTTTGAAACTTTTCTTGAAGATAACACTGTTACTGCAGGTAATAAGAACAATTTATAAACGGGAAATCACAAAACTAATAAGCTTCTGTGTGGCAAAGAACACCATCATTTTACAAGTAACAGCTGACAGAATGAGAAAAGTATTTTGCTAATTATACAACTGAAAGAAGGTTAATATATAAAATACATAAAGAACTCAAAACATTGGATATTAAGAAAATAAATATCCCAGTTAAAATGGGGTACATATCCAAACACATTTCAAATGAGAAAGAAATGGTGAATATGGGTGGTAAGTGGATAGGTAAAGAGATTCTGGAAGAAGATGGAGAAAGGTAACCATAATTACAATGCATGCATGAAAAAATCTATTTTCAATGAAAGAAAACTATAAAACAAGAAAAGAAGAGAGGAGAGGAGAGAGGAGAGAGGAGAGAGGAGAGAGGAGAGAGGAGAGAGGAGAGAGGAGAGAGGAGAGAAAAGAAGAGAAGAGAAGAGGAAGAGAAGAGAAGAAAAGAAGAAAAGAAGAAAAGAAGAAGAGAAGAAGAGAAGAAAAGAAGAAGAGAAGAGAAGAAGAGAAGAAAAGAAGAAAAGAAGAAAAGAAGAAAAGAAGAAAAGAAGAAAAGAAGAAAAGAAGAAAAGAAGAAAAGAAGAAAAGAAGAAAAGAAGAAAAGAAGAAAAGAAGAAAAGAAGAAAAGAAGAAAAGAAGAAAAGAAAGAAAAGAAAGAAAAGAAGAAAAGAAAAGAAAAGAAAAGAAGGGAAGATATTATAACAGTTGTTCTTTTGTTAAATATATTGTTTCTCTTTAACCTAGCAAAGCAAAGATGGTGACCCAATCCAACCTGTTCCTCTAGCTATGTGATAAAGCATCCTCCTCCAAATTTAATCTGTGGGAGTATTTTATAAATGTATCTTGGGAACAGTTTTGGTTAAATCCAAATAAATGATAAATAGCATGCTTAAGTCCATTTATATTTATATCCGTTTTGTTAACTGTGTTGGCAACACCTCAAAATTTAGTACTATCTGCAAATTTCATTAGCAGGCAATTTATTCCCCCCTGGAGATGATTAATAAAGATGGAAAATAAAACTTGACCCCTTGCCAAAACTCCTGAAGCCCCCTGACTAGCCACTTCCTCAGGACTGGACATGTTCCCATTTATCAGCTCCTTCCTGGGCCTCGCTCAGCCCGCCTGCCAGATGCTGTGATAGTGTTCTGGACAGGCAAATCTGCAGCAGGTTTGAATGCTGACGGTTTTGTGGTGCTGCACTAAATGCTTAAAGAATCCCTTCACTGAGACATAGGCTATATTTTACAAGACTACCAGCTTCCTCTTTCCAGAAACAGATATAAAGTTTGGCATGGTTTTCTTTTTATAAGCCCACATAGCCATATAACTGAGTCTGTTGTTCCCTGGGTGTTTATAGAACCTTTTCAATATCTGAAACTTAACGAAAAACAAGAATACTGACATCACACATATCATATAACCTGGCTATTCTCTTCTGTTTGAAGTTGTGCACCCTGCCTGCTTCCCTTAAGTGTCTGGCTTTATGCCAATTCTTAATGATATTTCAAATATTCCTTTAAGTAGTTTAACAAATGTCAGCCCGCTTTTCCTGCCCCTGAGTGATTGTGAAGTAGACTGTTCTAATATTAACATTCTCTGAGCTAGAGTTTAAATGCAGCCATGGGATTAGGGAGACTGTGGTTGCTTTCTCTTTGTTTCCTCTACTCACGTCTCCTGGAGAAGAATTTCTGATTAATTGATGGAATCAGTTCTGCAATTAACCTGATTTTGCAATTAAGTCTTAAACATGAGATTAATCTTTATTTTAAAACTTTTTATTTCTAATATTAAATAACATTATCTTTATTTTTACATAAGTCAAAAGTCCAAATAAGAACTTTTGTCCTGAAAATTAGTTTACCTTTAAAGCATAATTTAATTTCTATGGCTGAAATTTTTAATTGAATTTGGATCTATTTATTTATTTGATATTATTATATTTGTTTGAAATATTTTATATCCATTAGTCTCTGGCTTAGAAAATTCTGGAAACCTCTATTGTTTTACATGACCACTACTTTTTCAGGGGTTTTCCTAAAATATTTGATATATGCTTGAAAGAAAATTTAATTATTGGTAATAATTTTTCAAATTGTCATCAGTAGTGTATATTGTAAAATTTGGTAAAGAACAAAAAATGTTTAGATGTTACAGAATCTCTTAAAAGAAAATGTTGCCTTAAATAATAAATAAAATACCATTTCCAGAGTGAATGTATTTTGTAAACATTGGGCTAGCAGTTTTTACGTTTATGAGTTACACACTGAACCGCTTATTAGACTATAACTGGAATTTGAAGAGTGTTGGAATACTGGAAATGTATCATTACAGAAAATAAGCTGGTGATTTGCTCTTTTCTAACAAGTATAACTTTATATGGGAAAGACACTACTACTTTGTTGGTATGAAATATTTAATTTGTTCTATGGATAATAGTTTCTCACCTAGGTCTTAAGAACATATGATATACTTCATGATCTACAATGAAAATGCCAAGAATTATATAAAATGTCAGAAGTAGAGATATTTGGAGATACTGTAGAAGATTTGTGGCAAAAATTTGACAGAAAACCTGGATTCTGGATGTGATCAGTGGGAATAACCATGCATAGAAGTTAGGTCTTCTATGACAGGACCTGTGGAGCTAATGAAATTGCCACAGTGTAGGGGAATGCCAGGGCCAGGAAGCAGGAGTGGGTGGGTTGGTGAGCAGGGGAAGAGGGGATAGAGGGTTTTCAAGAGGATACTGGGAAAGGGATAACATTTGAAATGTAAATAAAGAAAATATCTAATAAAAAGGGTGAGCTAAATAACCTGATAAAATATGAGCTGTCTAAGAATCAGCCTCAGCACAAAAGCTTGATGCAAACAGCAACAAATTAACACAAGAACAGTGTTTAAATGAATATTGCATCTTACACGCGTTCTCGACCGGCCAGGAAGAACGCAGCAAACCAGAATCTTCTGCGGCAAAGCTTTATTGCTTACATCTTCAGGAGCCAGAGAGCAAGAGCCAGAGCAAGAGGGCAAGAGCTTTATTGCTTACATCTTTAGGAGCCAGAGCGCAAGAGAGCAAGAGAGCAAGAGAGCTAGAGTGCAAGTCACTCCCTGATTGGCTGCAGCCCATCGGCCGAGTTGTCATCACAGGGAAGGCAGAGCACATGGGGTGGAGAACTACCCTTGGCACATGCGCAGATTATTTGTTTACCACTTAGAACACAGGATGTCAGCACCATCTTGCAACGGAGAATGTGAGGGCGGCTCCCCACAATTGCAAAGGACCCCAAGCCATGAAAAGAAATAGATACAAAATTCACAAATATTCATCTGTTCAACAATGTTCATGATGGTTGTAAAACAGAGTAACTGAGGAAGAGGAGCTATTGATCTTAGTGGGAGACAAGAATCATAATACAATGGCGGCACAGGCCCTTAATCCCAGCAATAGGAAGGCAGAAACAGGTGGATTTCTGAGTTCGAGGCCAGGATGGTCTAGAGTGAAGCCCAGGACAGCCAGGGCTACACAGAGAAATCCTGTCTCGAACCACCCCCCCAAAAAAAAAGAAAAGAAAGGAAAAGAAAGGAAAAGAAAGGAAAGAAAGGAAAGGAAGGAAAAGAAAGGAAAAGAAAGGAAAAGAAAGGAAAAGAAAGGAAAAGGGAAAGAAAAGAAAAGAGAAAAGGGAAAGAAAAGAAAAGAAAAGAAAAGAAAAGAAAAGAAAAGAAAAGAGAAAAGGGAAAGAAAAAAGAAAGAAAAAAGAAAGAAAAAGAATCATAACACAAACAGTAGAGGATGTTAGAAGGTGATATGTGATTTGGCAAAAATAATCTGTGAACGAATCCGAAGGATGAACTCACAATGAGGAGAGACGATTTTCATGGCTAGGCTCATCATGAACGTGGTAGTCAATTAAAATTAGAATGAACCCATGCTTCTGGTGCCTGGAAGAAGCAGGTTTCCTGCAGATTTAGGAGCTAGGAAAAAGTCTTTATAGAAGGGGTATGCCTGGTATCCTAAGCCACAGAGAATGAATGAAGTGGCATATGTAATAGACATGGTCCAGACCAGGGTAAGTGGGCCAAGGTGTTAAGAGGTTCAGCTCTTTCAAATGTTGGCCAGAGTCTAGAGAAACAGGAAGAGGAAAGGTGCTCTGAGGTACAGGACTATACATATTCTCAAGAATGCCTTTCCCTGTAAAGTGGCTTGGCACTGGGAATGCGGACTGGACTCTAGAGAGGTAAAAGTCAAAGACCTCCTTTCTTTTCTGTTTAGACAAGGTAAGTTAGTGCAAAGTTCAAGCAAATAGAGGCATGATGGAATTTATGTTTTAACAACTTATGTTTTCAGTCAAATTATGTTTTTATGTAGGCAAAATGATCTTTCAGGTGACAGCATGAGAAAGATACAGGCAGCAGCCAAGATTGCTTCTGTTATTGTAAAAATTAGAGATATTAAACTGAAGGGTCAGCTATAGATATGAGATTACAAATATTTTCATTCAACTCATATGGCTTCCTAAATTGTATAATTATATGAAGCTCCTTGCACAAGAACACTGAAAGAGCTTAAAAACTTGAGCCTTTAATTTCATTGTTTTTTATTTTCTTGATTTATTAAGATTATGGCTTTGTATATATAGTCTAACAAAATAGAGAAATTTAGCAGCCGTTTTTCCATTTAGGAGTCAATTAGAATATAGATACACTAAAGCAAATTTACAGAGTTCTAAAGCAATTGTAGAAGTGTACATTTCCAAACCTATAATCTTTAAGCCAAGACTTTACAGTTGTGTATTTTAATGACTGTCTACCTTACCCCAGGGTTACATTTTCTGTCTCTCAAGTTTCCTTTTATATTTAACAGGGTAAATTTAATCTCCTATGTAATGACCAAACCTTGTCATTTGCCCTCAAATCTTTTCCACCCATGTTTTACCTTCTCTTTTGCTTTCAGAATTCATTTCATTGAATTTCATCTTCTGTGATTTTTGCCTTTTTTCCTGCAATTTGTGTATGAAAATCTTATGGTCTAGATTTCATTTCCAATCTCTCATGACACATCATTTCCTAATTAATTCAAGGATCACTTTGCAGTAGTTGTCTATATGAGAGAACTTAGCATCAGATTTATCTAAATTATATAATCATAACTATCATAAAATTTGAGAATGAGCATAGTCAACTCCTGGAGGCAGGCAACTAGCAGTTCCATGCAATGTCCACAGATCAGTGTGTTTTCTGAGATAATTGGAGGATTCATGCAAGATGTGGGTCTGAGAGTTCCTTACTTGCAAGTGTCCTTTCTTCTTTCTCTCTGTGTTTCCTATGACACTATACTTGGACTATTTATTTTACTAATACATAGTTATAAGGAGTTCATAGATGCCTGTAGAAGCAAAAGCCATGAGATTGGGACAAACAACTAATTAATCTCTAGCAGTTAAAAAAAAATTGCCTCAAAAATTGAACTGAGACAATCTGGGCAGCATATTTTTAAATTTCTCCATATTTTCATCATCTTGGCAGAGGTGACATGATATAAAAATGTAAGCACTTTTCAGACATTTAATGTAGCTCCTGATGCCTTTGCCACAGTGTTGCCATACAGCCTCTGTGGGTTTCTTCAGGATATATGAATGTAATTCCAGCTAGGTTTTAGTTCATCAGTAATACTATGACATCTTTCCCAGCTCCTGTAATGAACTGTTGCTTGTGATCCAGACCAAGACCCCTGAGGGTGTAGGTAAGAAGGGACAGAGTCAAAGTCACAGACTCCAGGGAGTCGGGCAAGTGGCAAAAGGAGACTCCTTAATTGCAGGAACCAGGTAAAACTTCATAATGCCTTCACAGCATCTCATTGGCTCTCAGGTAGCCAGATGTGTCACTGCCTCTTTCTCATTGGCTCTCTTCATCACTGGATCCAGTGTTAGTGATCTCTAGCCATGCTGGCAGATTCTAGGTTGGCTGGGGTAGAAGATCAGCTCTGAATGCATCAGCATTTCGGCTGGGCTTGCTTGTTCTTCCTACAATGAGTGTGTATTGGTGTTCTGTTCTGGATGTTGTCTCCCGTGCCAGTGTGTTCAATGTAATCAAGGTGTCCCCACTTTCTCTTCAATCAGTTTACTATATTTGGTTTTGTGTTGAAGACTCTGAGCTTTTCAGGGCAATATGTGTTGATATACTTGCATTTTCCTACATTCTGACATTCAGTTAGACCCTAAGAATAAATAGGACCCCATGAAACTGAAAAGTTTATGTAAGACAAAAAACACTGACAATAGACAAAACAGCAACCTACAGAAGGGGATAAGATTTTTACCAACCTTACATCCCACAGAAGGCTAGTATCTGAAATATATAAACAAATCAAGAAGCTGGACATCAGCAAAATAAATAATCCAATTAAATATGGGGTACAGATATAAATAGAATTTTCAATATAGGAAATGCAAATGCCCAAGAAACACTTTAAATATGTGAACATAGTTGGCCACCCAGGAAATGCAAATCAAAACAACCTTGAGATTCCATCTTATATTTGTAAGAATGTCTAAGATCAAAGACAAGTCACAGCTCACGCTAGCAAGGATGTGGAACAAGAAAAACATTTCTCCATTGCTTGTACAAGCCACTTGTGGGTGAGCAAACTTTTATAACCACTGTGGAAATAAACACAGAGATTTCTCAGAAAATTGTTTATCACTCCATCTTAAGACCCAACTATACCACTCTTAGGCATATATCAAAATGATGCTCCAATCTACCACAAGGATATTTGCTCAACCATGCTCACTGCTGCTTTTCTTGTAATAGCCCAAAACTGGAAGCAACCTAGATGTCCCTCAACTCAGGAATGAATGAAGAAAATGTGGTATATTTACACCAAGGAGTATTGTTCAGCTGTTAAAAACAATGATATCATGACATTTGTAGGCAAATGGATGGAACTAGAAATGATCATCCAAAGCAAGGTAACCCAGACCCAGAAAGACAAGACTGGGACCTAGCTTACATGTCATAATGGAGTGGCATTCAGTAAATGATGGGAGCAGATGAAGATATCCACAGTTCAACATTAGGTAGAACCAGCAAAATCCGGCATAAGAGATGAGGAGAATTATAGAAGCCAGAGTTATCACAGACTCTTTGAAAATATGGGCCACAGACCAACTGAGCAGGATTCATAGGGGTTCACACAAACTCAGACCTAGGTCTGAACTAGGTCTTCTACATATACCTTAGAGTTGTGTAGCTTGCTGTTTTTATGGGACTCTGAACAGCAGTAGTACAGGTTGTCTCTGAGTCTTTTACTTGTGCCTGATCATTTACCTTCTCCTTGGTTGCTTCAACTATACTTTATATGAAGGTTTGTGCCTGGTTCCATTATAACTTGTTATGCTATGTTCAGTTCCATTGATATCCCTTTGAGATCTACTTTGGGCACATGGGGATTGAATCAGGAGGGAGAGAAGAGGTATGGGGAGGGACTGGAAGGAACAAAGGGAGGAGAAACTGTGGTAAGAATGTAATGCAATATAGAAGATAAAAACAAACAGACAAAACGCCTGTAGTGGCTAATACTACTTTACCGGATCTTAAAACAATTAGGAGAAAGAGACTAAGATCATTTCTGCAGGTGATTTTCCAGATTAGTTTAATCGAATTGGAAAGATCAACCCTAAATATGCAAGGCACCATATCTTGGTGAGACCCTATGGGGTCTAAGACTGTATAAGAGAGTAGAAGAGCTCATCTTGTCTCTTCTTGCAGACTGTGACTGCTGCTGCTGCTGTGCCTTCCCTGCCAGAGATAGTTCCCTCAAACTCTGACTCAAGCTCCTTTTGCCTCAAAGTCCTATTGTTAACAGCTTTGTCACAGAAATGAGAAGAATAGTCAAAAACACTGTCATCATTAGAAATGCTGCTTCCACTGGACAGAAAGATTGACGTTCTCATTTGTTTCACTCTCCTTTGAAATGCCTAAACTGTACTTTCTTCTAACATACCATGATTCCTGAAGATTGCCCTTGCTTGGAAATCATATTTAATGTCTTAGTAAGCATGGCATTTAAATGGGCCATCCAAAAAACGTAAACACTCTGTCCCTCATGGGAAAGTTTAAAAAATTGGTATTCCTACAAAGAGCATCAATGAACGTAGGGTATAGCCATGATGCTTATTCTCAGTATGTTGGCATGAATGAGACCAACAGATACACAAAACCAGCTTCTAGCTAATCACTGATTTCAGAGAACAAATGCATTTTATTACATAAAGCTTACTCTAAACTATTTTTATGTGTATGTATGTCTGAGCAGGTATATGCCATATGTGTGTACAGTAACATGAGAAGCCAGAGAAAGACAATCAAATTTCTTAGAGCTGGAGTTACAAGTGAGTGTGAGTTGCTGAGAAACAAACTTGAATCTTATAAGTATAATTGGTGTCTGGTGTCCAATCCTTCTCTCCAGCCCATGTGGTTTCTCTCTCTCTCTCTCTCTCTCTCTCTCTCTCTCTCTCTCTCTCTCTCTCTCTCTCTCTCTCTCCTTTTCTTTCCTTCTTTCCTTTCCTTTTGTTTCTCTCTCTCTTTCTTTCTTTCTTTCTTTCTTTCTTTCTTTCTTTCTTCCTTTCTTTCTTTCTGTGTCTTCCTTCTTTTGTATTTTTAAGTTTTAAATTTTACTTATTTCCTTAGTTTTTGAAATGAAAATGTAATTATAGATGCCTCTTTTTATTAGTGAGTGTTTAAGTTTGGGGCATTAGTAGTTAGGTTGGTTTTATTTTGTTAAAAGTATTTGCTTTCTTTGAAATTTTACATTCTAAAAGGTTCCTATCAAATATTTCATGATATAACTTTAACATATATTTATACAGTGCCTGGATGTTGTTATAAATTTTTTTCATTTGAGAAGGTAATTAAATGCCCTGCCTCTCTGAACTCTGAGTGATTAATGGAGTGTGTGGGAATGAGCAGCTGGAGGCAGCACACTGTGATCCTATCCTCTCCCTGTCCACAGCAAGTGCTTGATAAGCATATGCCATTCATTATTTGCAAGACTCAGGAGTCTGCATTCTAACAAATGCAAGAAAAATAGAAATAAAAGAGGCTCTATCATTTGTTCCTTTGTCTGTTTATTTTATGTTTTGCTTTTCAAATCCCAGTTTCATATCACATGAGAAGAATTCCATGCTAATAGATATTTAGGCAATTATCAGGCATCAGAATGTGTTAAGGGGTCAAAATAGTACCTTAAAAAAATGAAAGAAAATTTGCATCTGCTAGAAAGAATTTGCTGGGAGTTTTTGAACTGCAGTAGTCAATTCTCAAAATTCTTTGTGTGTACTAGCTGAATATAAAGACCAGATAATTTCAGAGAACAAATATGTATTGTTTTTATTTTATTTTAATATGTATATGTGTGTCTGTTTAAGTCTGAATATTCCATATGTGTGTATAGTCCACCTGAAAGGCCAGAAATGGTTGCCCTATCCTCTTAACTAGAGCAACAGATGGCTGTGTGTGCTCATCACAGATGCAGAATTGAAACGAGTCCTGCAAGCACAGTTAACTTTTGAGCCACCTCTCTAGTTCGCGAGTGTGTTCTTTATTTGTTTCTCTTTTTATTTTTTAAATTAAAATATAATCACCTCATTTTTACCCCAACCTTCTGTCATTCAAAAATCCATCACTAGTATCCTTCTGTAGTTTGCTGTTGACTCTCTCTCCCTCCCTCTCTCTCTCCCTCTCTCTCTCTCTCTCTCTCTCAATTTCTCTCTCTCTCAGTACTGCAACAAATGTATTACCCTAAATATGTACACAACATGTTCATTGTGTATAATGTTACTTATATGTGTATAATTTGGGGGCTGACCAGTTGATACTGGGAAAAGGATCAGGTGACATTGCTAAAGAGGGGATGAGAATATTGTAAGGGCCCTGAGGAACAGAAAACCTGTTATGAGAATGTCTTCTAGAAATGTAAGAGAAGACACTCCCATGAAGTCTCATCAATATGGCTTCTTTAACAAGACCTGAATAAAATAACACCAACGGATTAGAAAAAGGGAGACCCTCATAGGGCCCTCGTACGACACAAAGAATTATAGGCAATTAACAATGCTGGTATCAGGAGAGAAAAACCCCTGACATGTGCTCTCAATTAGACTTATAAGCATCTATCTGTACTGCAGGTACCAAAGTATCCACTGAAATCCAGTGGGATTGTTGTTGCAAATCTGTGTGTGTTTACCTTCCAGCTTGGTGTCTGTAAGAAATGGTGTCTTCTAAGAAATGCCTCTTTGATATATCCTACAGACAGAAGACTAACTCACTTTCTTATATGAATCATATCCCTAATTATCTTCTGAAGAATCTCTTTGGAATAAATTGTGAGATATTTTCAGATTTTGTTTGCTGTGGTGATCTGACTGTTGATATCTAGTCAAAGAGGGTTTTTTCATTATTAACCCTTCTACAAATTTTCCCAATTATAATGCCACAGAAAACAAAACAAGGAAGCTCCTCACAGTCTTGGACACTCAGTAAGATATGTAAGTGACCAAAAGGAATCCTGTTAATTTTTAATTTGTTTTCCAGAGTATTTTTCTAGTTGAGAACACTGGGATTGAAAATACTTTTTATTTCCAAGTAAGATCTGCCACGGACTCAATAAAGCATCTACAAAGTTGTTTTTAACATACTTCGTGACCCATTGCCACCAAACACACAGTAAGAAGGGCAAAGTGTTCTGCCTTCAAGTGCCAAAGCATTTAGGTTAATATTAACTCTTACAATAAAACCTCAACTCTGTAAATGTCACTGTTTGAGAAGGTTCAAGAAAGTTCAATGTACACACAAAACATGGGTTCTCTTAAGAAATAAAGGAATTATAAATTAACTCTGATTGAAGAACATTTTCCCTGCCTTGGAAATTGCTGAAGCTCCTTCCCTTCAGGAGCCACAGTTAGCTTCCTGTCCCTCACTTGACATGATGTTAATTACAGACCTGTCACCTACTGACTCCATTTAGAAGGCGAGTTGCACATTTTCCCAACAACCCACCACTTACTTCTTTTCCAATTTTTAAATAGCGCCAACTGGTACTTTTTAATTAAGATCTGACAGTTGAAATTTGCATTCCAAAAGCACAGGAATCCTGTGGAATTAGATTCCTTATTTTTGCTACACATACACCACCCCCAGTAACAGGCCACCTTGCTGGAACACATGCTTCCTTGTTTTTGGATTTGATAACCTGAGTTCTGTGACCTGTAGGCAGTTTTGTCTTTAAACTATTGTAAATTAGCACTTGCAATTTACTATTCTCTTAATGCAGTACAATTTGGCATGATAGGAAATGTGTGTAAGTGTTGAAATCGTACTTCTTTTCAATAGGTTACTAATTTAACATTCTCTTCAAGCAAGGGGATTTGCTTCAGTTTACTAGACTTCAGTCTCAGGATTCTGATGCTGAGAGTTTGCTAAGTGCTAATGGAGAGTGACTACATCAACAGAAATCTGAATACATGACTCACAGAAAAGCCAAGAATCTTGTAAAATTAAGTTTTTCCAAATCTATTTTGAAAAAAGTATGTCAAAGATAAATAGTTATGAATACAAATGAGCCTACTTTTAAATAGATTAGCAGGAAATAAAAATCAGCACTAACTGACAAATACTGCATCACTTACCAGCCATGCTGACAGAAGAAATGACCTTGTTCAAAGCATTTAGAATTTTAAAAGTATTTTTAAGTTATATAACAAAATAATATCATGCCATATTATGTATCATAAAATCTATTATGTTTCAAATGATCATATGAGAAAGAGGGAAGCATTTGTTTACCTGAAAAAATGAATTATTTCTAAACTTTATTTGAACATATACCTCTACCTGTGACATACAGAACATAGGAAAAAGTCGGCCATCACTGGGAAGATAGGCCCCTTGGTATTGCAAATTTTATATGCCCCACGACAGGGAAATGCCAGGGCTAAGAAGCCAAGGTGGGTGGGTAGGAGAGCAAGGTGGGGGAGGGTATAAGGAACTTTCGGGATAGCATTTGAAATGTATATAAAGAAAATATCTAATAATAATTTTAAAAAAGGAAAAAGAAAAACCCAAAACAACAACAACACCAAAAGAAATGAGGATTTCCAAATTTTAAAAAAAAAAAGAAAAAAAGATTTTTTTTCAAAATTGAAGTGTCGTAAATGTAATTTACCTTGTGTAAACTTGAATTCACCACAATCAGTAAGGTGCCAGAATTGAAAATCAGGTTCATTTGTGCACTGAAGGATTCTTTATTTCCCAATGTTATGTATCAACTTTGTGAGATCATATGTGAAATTGGACAAAAAAGGTTAAAGCATTGTTTCTAAATTACTAAGTATCTTAGGCATCTCATTTCAAAATAAGCGTTACATTTGAAAATATTTTAAGTTGAAATTTTGAACATGCCATAGAATGGTGAAATTCCATACACGATTTTCAAATAATTCATAATCGATACCATGTCATATTTAAATGTACCACCGTGTATTACTGAAAATGGTATAAAGCGGTCCAATATATTTAGCTACTTTTCAACAGAAGAGCTAATCCAAAGTGTCTCAAATGGAAATTTAAATCAGCTGATGCTGCATCCAGGAAAAGTGCTGTAGACTGGTGGCCTGCTCCTGGCCTTCCGTGTCCCCAGCTCTTGGCGATAGTCATCCAAGTTCTAATGACTAGCTCTGGAGATGTATGAAGGCTCTCTTTCTAGCTCTTTTCTCTGTGTCGCCTCTCATGGCCTTCCTGCTGTATGCCCACAGAGAGGTAAATGTTTCTGGCATCTTCTATTGTTGAGGAAAGACACAGAGTCCTATCTGGTTAGGGGTCCAAACAAGCAAGGAAAAAGGCTGATATCCTACTGGTCTAGTCAAATATGCAATAAAGAAGGGATAATATGTGAAATCAAATTACACCAGTATCACCCCTCACCAATTACACAAAAGCTTAATGATATATCTTCAGTTTGTCTGTTCCTGTAACTACTTCTTGGAGTACCAAACAGTGATAAGCCACCAAAAATTACTTTATCAGTTTTCAAGAAGCCAAAGCACATGCAGAGATAAGTAGTCATCCCCCACAACTTATCAATGACTGCTAAGTAATGCACAACATTTTATCAGAAAACAAAATTTCACAAATTTTCCAAGTGTCTCAGAATACTTTTTAAAAGACAGCTATAAAATGGAAAGAAAAACTGGCAACTTTCAATTATAAACTCAAGTTATTCTTTTCAATGGTGAGGGAAAACAAGTCTTATTTCTGGTATAAGAGAAACCAAACAGAAGGCATCCATCTTTGACAAATCCTGCTAGAGAAAATGAGAGTATTGATAGTCGTCTTGATTACAACTAGAATTTGAAAGAAAAACACACTATGAATAATTTAGTTTTGTTAACTTGGCATGATTTCTTGAATTCTCTTTGTGAATATATTTGGATATTTTTCACATGGAAAATATTCTTGTACTTCTGAATATCAGGCTTAGGAAGTGTGGAATCAGGGGATGTTACATTTGTACCATTCCCTTATGTGACTAAAACACTATGAGAAATTAAGAATTACCTGATAAAGTGAATCCCAGAGATAAATCAAATACAGCCTTTGATGAACAAGTCTAAGCTGTTTGCTAAAGTGTTGTTTCATGTATTTTCTTCAAAAATTTTCAAACTATATTTCAAAATTAGAATCGATTAATATAATTACTTAATTGGAAATAATGTTAAAGAAAAAACACACAGAAGTACTTGCTGTAGGGTTTCTAGAATAAAATGTGTTTTAACAGTTTTGTTCTTTTTCCTTAATATCTATCTTCTAGTGTTGTTTTTATTTAAATATTTATCTGCAACCCCCAAAATGAATACTATATAAAATATGCCAAAACTTGTATAATATTTTTTAAATTCAAAAATGATCTCAACTCATATGTCATAGATATGTGAACGTATATTTTCTGAGAGTCTGTGTCCTGAATTTCTTGATGCTTCCACAGTATGAATGTGAGTATTTCTCTTCAAATCAATTTTGTGGAATCAATTTTCTTCCTCAATTTCCATAGCCACAATCTTTGCATAGTCTGTATCTAAGTGCTATCTAGCTGTTCTGCAGTTACTGCATATACCATTTAGAATCCTATATTGGAACTCCAAATGTATTTCTGTAATGTAGACTGGATCGAGACAGATTAAAAATAAATTTTTAGAAATGAGGGAAGGGGTTTTAAAATATCAGGGCATCATTAATTTTTTGCTTTTTACCTAGTTCTACAAACAGCTTTATTTTCTAGAATCAAACATAAAAATAATAATTCAAAGAAAACCTCATTGGGAATACATGTGTTTGACCTTGTGAAGAACAGAAAAATCACACTGAAAAACCCTTGCCATCATTATTTCTCCTTCATATTTTACATTTTTATTCAAACTCCCCTTCTTTGCTTGGGATATGATTATACACACACACACACACACACACACACACACACACACACCCCACACACCCCACACCACATCATCATCATCCTTTGCACTAGAAGTCAAGATTCTCTGTGTATGTTCTTTTATTTTCTCAGGCTTTACTTTCTTCCTTTTTCTAGAGTTATTCTAGGGCATCTACCACTTCAATCACCCAATAAGTAAACTCTGTTTGTCTATACTTTAGGGGTGATTGAACCCTAACCTCTTGCTCTCTCCCCTGGTAAATTGAGGGCTTTGTGTGCCACATTTTCATCTTGAGCACAACTCTTTTTAGACTTTCTAAATCCTTGGATTATTTTATCAGATCAGGAAGGTTGCAATGCAGAGCTTTCAAGTGACCTCTGTGGGATTTGAGGTGACCCTCTGAGGAATAATGGTTAACTTCAGCAGCTCAAACAGGAATCTCACATATGTATCCTGAAAACAGTAAAAAAAAAATAGATAATCATCACAAAAGCCTATGAGATCAGGACTCAGCATATGCAAACCAATGGGGAGTGCAGCGTTCACTGGAGAAGCTCTGAGGCTCCCACAACTGTTTCTACATCCCATACTGTAGGCCTCAGAACATCTTACTTGCTTCCTAAGCTGCAACAAAGACTTACGTGCCAGCTCCTTGCTAAGAAATTAGCATGCACCCTTTGCATCACGGTCTTAATCTCAAGATTTGCAGTCAATGACTGTGGAATTTCCAGACTGGAAGTTCCCAGATGTTCTGTGTTCTCCTTTTTATCCTGAGATGAAAACAATACAAATACTCATACAAGCCTGACTGAAGCCAGGCTACAGTACTGAAGATGCTGCCCACACCAGAGTCTAAAAAGAAGAAAGAAAGAGGGGTCAGGGTTTGAATCCTAAAGGAGGGCAAACATTTCAAACCCAAATTTCCACATTGGCTAAGAACTCAAATATAAATATAAATAGTGTTTATAAAGTATATAAAATTTATAAAGTAAAGGGTCAGTGTAGCTTGGATCTGACAGATGTGTTTTAGAAGTATAAATGTTGAAAGACATATTTTTTTCTGTTCCTTATCTTGTTTTTGTGACAATACCTGATAAGATTCATTTGACCTATTTGATGAGGTACAGTCCACCAGGGTGAGAAGATAGGCATAAGACCCAAGTATGCATTGTGGCAGAAGCAAGAGGCTGCTTGCTCACATCTTGGTGAATCAGAGAAAGATCAGGGAAAGAAGGGAGTAGGGAGCGATCAGGGTCACAATCCTAAATGACAGCCCACCAGAGACTGACTTCCTCAGTTTTGCTCCCCACCCTAAGTTCTACAACCCCCACCCCCAAAAGAAAACAACAAAAAACAACCACCAACAACAAAGAAGTCAGCTGGAAATGAGCATCCGTGCCTGTCAGGACAGGTTTTCATTCAAGCAATAACTAGTCATACTTATTAAAGTGTTCCTTAGTATGAATGAAAATAAATGCTTTTAAAGCTTTTTACATATTTAATGCAAAATTACAACTATATTTGGCAACTCAGGCATATGTAACATCTACATCGAAGGGGACTCTCTGGTGTCTTTGTGTGGAGAACAGGGAAGAACCTTTCTAGTTTACCAGCAGGACAGATGCAAAACAGAGCTCCCAACGATTTGCTCTTCCACTGTCCCCAAGGTAATCATTAGAAGTGAGTAAGTGGAGAGAGTTTGACACACAAGTGAAAATCATTAAAACAGCTTCCACTCACCACTTTTTCAACCTGAGCCTACAGAAGGCATTTTTAGAGAACACTTTTCTCTGTTAATCATAACCTAAAAGGATAGATACTGTTAGCTATATTTGGCGGAAGAAGTGGCTGATGTGTGAAGAAAATAACTTCCTGGTGTTACCTCATGAAGCATCAATGCTGAAGCAAGTCTCTCTGTCTCCACGCAATATTCCTGTTTCAGATAGAGCCTGATTACTCTGATAATGGAACTTCTTTTAAAGTTATGAAATCGACTGTCCTAGTTAGGATTTCATTGCTGTGAAGAGACACCAAGACCACAGAAACTTGTATAAAGGACATTTATTGGGGCTTGCTTACAAGTTCAGAGGTTTCGTCCATTATAATCATGGCAAGCATGACAGCATCCCTGTAGGCATGGCGCTGGAGTTGCTTAGAGTTCTACCTCTTGTTCTGAAAGAAGCTAAGAGAACACTAGCTTCCAGGCAGCTAGGATGAGGATCTTAAAGCCCATGCCCACAGTGCCACACTTCCTCCAACAAGGCTACACCTACTACAAGGCCATACCACCTAGTAGTGCCAATCCCTGGGCCATGCATATTTGAACCACCACGTACCATTAAATACTTGATGAAATTGTACCCCTTTATTGATGTAGTAGCAAGACTATTGATTTTAACCAAATCATGGATAATAACCTTGGGCTGGACTGTGGGTACTTATAAGCTAAACACTGCTAATGTACGATATCACATGCTCAACCCTAATTTTCACAACCAACTCTTCCTTTATACCAAAGCATGAAGAAGGAGACAATGAAAAATCATTTGGATTTCTAACCCAGCAACCATTTGCTACCCCAGGTGTACAGTAAGATTTTCATACAGACAGACAGACATGTGCTCCATGCTCCCTTCCCTCAATTCTCAAGATAAACTCCACCTAAACTCTCAGTTATAAACTCACAAGGGAAGCCACACTTCTGTTGATGTTACTGACTCACAAAGAGTTCAGGTGCCCTTTGTAGCTAAATCATATTCCTCTATGCTCACTGGCTGTTGGAAAGTGACACTATGATCTATTCTGTCCGTTAATTACCCTAGCAGATTCTTTGAACTATAGCAACTCTGGGCTTCTCAACATTCTGCCATCTGTCTTGCTGCTTCTTTACAATCCTTTCCTTTCCTTTCCTTTCCTTTCCTTTCCTTTCCTTTCCTTTCCTTTCCTTTCCTTTCCTTTCCTTTCCTTTCCTTTCCTTTTATTTTATATTTTATTTTTCCTTTTCCTTTTTCACTAAGTTCTCTCCAGTGAATGAAACCCGATTTCACAATGAAATCCTTCTCTTGTCTGAGAGGAGCGAGCAGATTGGATGTTCTGCTTCTTCCCCTCAGCCCCTTTCCCACTTATAATTACATCCTCTGCTGTTGGAAGTCTGTGCTGACAGTAGTTTTATGACCCAGGATTTTTCAATTTCTTATCCAAAGCCAACCCCATCTCAACTCCCAAATTTATGGGCATAAGAGATGACATATGGGATTAAATTCTTGACAGATTTCCAACAGCAGCCTTAAGAGTGGCCAAAACGTCTTCTGAGAGGAAATTGGGGAAATGTGTTGGCTATGGAGTTGGCCTCCTGCATCTCTCACAGGCACCCTTCCTTTGACCCATTCAATTCCTTCTCCCTCAACAACCCAATTCAAATGTTGTTGACTGCAGGGCCTTCATCCTCCTCCACAGTTCCAGGGCTTCATTTGTGCAGATTTGTATTGCTTGAAGAAACAATTCTCTGCCTGTGCACCCCTCAGGATTCCTCTCTTGGCTTGCCTCTTGATAAAAATGAATTGCATGGTTTTTCCTCATTTTGCTTTTATTGGTTTTATTTTGAAGACGCCAAATCTTTTGCTTTTTCCATAACAAATAATCATTTTATGGTTCATTTCTATTCTCCTGAAATGTGTAGCTTTTCAGAACATATTTATTACACTTTCCTGGATTTCAACCAGGATTCCTGGTTGGTTTGAAGAAAACTTTGCTTTAAGAAGTTAGGAGTGGTGAATCACAGCAACAGACAGAAATGTAAGGTCCAACTAAACCGTATATTTGAACATCTCAGATTGCATAATCGAGTATAGAACATTTCTGTATGTGTCCACAGATTTAAAAGCAGTTATTGGAAATCTTATTGCAAGTCTTTAGACACAGTGATAATATTCTCCTAGTCTCTTTTCTCTATGTTTTTCTGATAAATGTGCAACATTTCAATATATTCTATCAGTTTACAACTTTTAACTTAGGGTGAAAGTTAGAATAACTTTAAATTAGAAATTACTTCCTTTACTTTTGTCCATAAAAATCATATAAATTTGTGTATTCTGTTATTAATGACTTCAAAAATCAGAAACATGAGGAAAAATTTAAACATTTCCCAGGATACTTTGAGGGTTGATGTGAGCTTGTTAGGCTCACACATTTTAGATTATATCACTTTCCCTCAGAAAATTGTTTTCTGTAACTCAGAACTGACAACATGACCATGTGGGTAGGTAAAAAAAAAAAAAATTCAATTTGCTTCATATAAATAGTTGTTTTGTTCATGTTTTTCCATAAAATTTGCATGACTTTTTAAATGTTTCATATTTTAAATTCAAGAATAATTTTCTCTTATACCTAGGAATGTCTTGGCTAAATAAATGTCAATGGGTTCGTCTGATCTATACATTTCACCCTGCTACTGTTTGCAAACCTTTCACACTTTTGCCCCATTGCACACTAAACATCAAACCTAAATCACCTCTCAAACTTCATAAAGTATCCTTTGGCCTTGGTATTAGTCAGAGTTCTCCAGAGTAACAGCTTATAGAATCAATCTCTCTCTCTCTCTCTCTCTCTCTCTCTCTCTCTCTCTCTCTCTCTCTCTCTCTCTCTCTCTCTCTGTGTGTGTGTGTGTGTGTGTGTGTGTGTGTGTGTGTGTGTGTGTGTGTGTGTATGCTTGGATTTGGATTTTGGTAATTTGTTCAACTTAGTTAATACAGTATTTGCAAGATCCATTGTTGGCCCACATTTTCTGTCATTTTCAAAATGGAATGGTCTGTTTTCTGTTGCCTGTAACACAATGCCAATATTCTAGGATTAATAAAGAGCATTGGGTTGTTTTGGGTACAGTCTGGTCTCAGGTTGAGTTCCCACATCTATTGATGGCTTTCCTGCTGTCAGAATCCCAGTGTGGTACAGAGCATTGCATGGCAATTCACAAGGAGCTTGTATATTTATCTTCTGGCTTCTATTCCAAGTCTTATGTCCAACCATGGGACCTCTATCCTAATGACATTATCTAATTTTAATATTTCAAATGACTTAACTCTAATGATATATTTGGACCAAGTTTCTGTGTTCTTGGTACATTACAATGGGAATTAAATCTCAGCACATAAATCTGTGTTTCATGCTCAAAAAAACACACACACCACATCAGGATAATTAATATTTCGTTGCCAATATACATACCTGCCCAACAGTAGATATGATGTCTGCTTCAATCTTTTGGCTGTTGCAAAGTGCAGTCATAAGCACTCATGTGCTAATGACCTTAAATTATAAGCATTTTCCTTAGGATTCTATTCATTAACATGTTAAACATTTGTTCTTATATGCTGTATAAATTTTTAAGTGTATCTTCGTTTTCAAAATTAATTCCATTTTCCTTTAGACTTTGCTTTTGAATAAAACAGGTTTTCCTACACTTTCATGCACCTAGATTTGCAACTGGTCCCTCTCCTATGATGTGACCAAACCTGGAAACCTTTTTTAAAATATAAACTGAAATGGAACCTGACCTCTCCCTCTCTTTCTCTCTCCAACTCTAGGCATGGAACCTACGATATAGTCACTCAGTACCTAAGGTGTTAGTTAGGGAAGCACAAAACTTTGTCTCTATGAATTTGTGTTTGCTGAAAGAGTTAAATATGCCACTTATTTCAGAATCTGCCTTCTTGTACACCTCCTGAAGCACAGGCATGGTCTTTTCTAGGATTTCCTATATTTCTGTCACCACACACAATATGCACACCTATTTTTACAATTTTATAAAACACTTTTTTTTCATCATAGTTAAATAATTGTTATATTTTATTGTCTACTTGGCCACTTCAGTAATAAAATTTAGATCACCCAAATTCCACCTTACAAAAATGAAATGGAACAAATAGAGGAGCCAGTTTAAATGATTAGGATAATAATGAAATGCCTTTACCTTAAGACTTTATTATTATTATTATTATTATTATTATTATTATTATTATTATTAAGGTAGTGCTTCCAAGTAATTAATGCTTTATTTTAAATATGAATACAAATTCCTTTATAAGTCCAAGCTACTAGTATATGATAATTGTTTTGTTTTTTCTTTTGTTGTAGTTGTTGTTTCTCAAATTAAATTAGACTGGTCTACAGAATCCATTTACCGAGTTGAGAGAAGGCCCATAGCCACATGGTGTCACTATTGAATGCATTCCTCCAGTGTCACATGTAGTGGTTGGCAAAGGCTGCTGCTCTGGGTTTCTGGCCTGGTTCCCACACAGGTTGTCATTGTCCTTTAAAAGATATACAATCTGTGCCTCTTCTCTTGCTTACCCAGAGTTCTCTTTTTTTGCATTCTCTGAGCTATGATGTTAAGTACTCATCTTAACTACACCATATCTTCCTCAAAGGCACTGAATGAGACCAGTGTGACCGTTTTTATCTTAAGGTGCTTCCAGGATTTTCCCTCCTTTCTGGGAAATGCACCAGGGCACACTTGGCTGCTTTCTTTATATGCTCTAGAAAATAAAGGGAAGTGATTCCTTTTTCATTCAAGCAATAGATTGTTTTACATCTTCCTTTGAGGGAGTTTTGGCATGTTTTTATGATTTAATCAATGTCTTCCCTGGAACACTGAAACACAAATGTCTAGTGTTAACCTTTGTATAAAAGGGGTTGATTACATCGAACACAATTTATTCTTGGAAAAGCAGGCAACTTCATATTCTCTCTCTCTCTCTCTCTCTCTCTCTCTCTCTCTGTCTCTCTGTGTGTGTGTGTGTATGTGTGCGTGTGTGTGTGTGTGTGTGTGTGTGTGTGACAGGAGAGAGAGAGAGAGAGAGAGAGAGAGAGAGAGAGAGAGATATTTAAGGCATGATTTAAAGATGATTTTGCCAAAGGGGTTTCTTGTCGCTTTTTCAGATTAGGCAGAAAAAAAAATTTTTTTTTTTACATGAAAAACTAGACAGGACTTTTCTGAGATGAACATTTTGACATAGGAACAAAGTATGTCCTAGAGGAATATGACAAGGTTATGCTAAGTATATCACACTGATTGACTTTCTATAGTACATCTGTTATTCTTTTACATAAATTCCTCTTTACGGAAATTTATTTAAAATAAAAGATAAAAGTAAAAGTGGTGCCAAAGCAGCAGAAAATAAATTCATTTTATTTATTTTTTTTAACTGGAAAAGAGATCTCCATTGTTTCCAATAGTGTGACTTTCCTATATTCATTTAATGTGTTTTGGGTTATGACAGGTGTTTTTCATACTTACACAGTTAAGCATTTTATAAAATGAGGCCAGTTTGTATTGCCAAACAAAAGTATAATGTACGACCTGGCCTTCAGTTAGTGGTACTTACTTTGAGATGTCCCCGAGTGAGGCACTGCTATGCAGATTGATGCAAAAGCAAGTGGTTTATTTTCTGGCATGCCAGGGTCGACTCTCTATCAGTCCCTCTAGGCAAGTGACAAGAAGGTGACCCTGAATGGCTATTACAAGCAGTTTTCATACTTTTTAGGGACACATGTTGCATCAGCAAGGTTACAGTTGAAAATTATTGGCTAAGCAATATCGACCTTTAAATCTATTGGCTAGCAAGCATGCTAAACATTTGAACACTACCTGGAACTTTCCAGAGGGTCAAGTGACTGTAAGTACATCCTGAGAATTTACTCAAGAATAATCCTGTGAGTGGAGAATGGAACTTGGCATAGCCTTGACCCCAGTAGGGCAGGAGAAGCTGTAAGGAGGGTGTGGGACTGGAAAACCCCTTAGGGTTCCTCAGTGTAAGGAGTGCACATAGATATATTTTACACAGCATCTTGAAGTTCGAAGGCAGGTAACTATGTCAACTCACAAGAAAGATAGTTTTACCTGGAGAAAGAGGAACATTCCTCCATTGCTGGTGTGATTACAAACTGATAAACTGCTCTGGAAATCAACCTGGTGGCTCCTCAGAAAATTGGAAATAGTTTTACCTTAAGACCTAGCTCTATCACTTGGGCATATATCCAAAAGATGCTCTAACATATAACAAGGGCACATGCTCTGCTATATCATGGCACCCTTATTAATAATAGCCAGAAGCTAGAAACAACCCAGATATCCCTCAAGGGAAGAATGGATACAGAAAGTGTGGTCCATTTACACAATAGAGTATTATTTAACTATTAAAAACTAGGACATTATTAATTTTACAGGAAAATTGATGGAGCTAGAAAATATTCAGAGTGAAGTAACCCAGATTCAAAAGGAAAGATGTGTGGTATATACTCACTGATAAGTGGATATTAGCCAAAAAGTATAGAACACCCAGAATACAACCCAGAGTGTAAGAAGTTTAACAAGCAGTAGGGCCCAAGTGATGATGCTTTAGTCCCATTAGAAGGGGGAGTAAAATAATCACTGAAGTCAGAGGGAGAGAGGGAAAGAGGGAGGGAGGGAGGGAGGGAGGGAGGGAGGGAGGGAGGGAGGGAGAGACCAGGTTGGAAGAGAGGAGAGGGCACAAAAAGATGAACAGGATCAGTTAGTGGAGAGTAACATGAGAGAAGTCCTGAAGGCCAGATGAATGAATGGAAAATGTGCAGCCTCAAGGGAGGAACTGGGACAATCTAGAAAATCCAAGAGGCCTGGGAAGTGAGAGACTCTTACTACTCAATGTGGGTAATCAACAAATGATCAAACAAAATGCTCAACAGTAGAGAGAGGGAACTCAAAGAGTCTGTCTCCAGATAGACAGGGCCTCAAGTGGAAGGATGAAGTTAGCAACCCATAGTCAAAATTCTGACCCAGAATTTTACCTGTCTAAATGATCTGCAGGAACAAAACTGGAGAAGAGACTGAAGGAAAGGCAGTCCAGTGACAGGCCCAAGTTGGCATCCATCTCATGAGGGCCAGAGACACCAAGGCCTGACACTATTACTATGACACAAGCTATGATGTGCTTATAGACAGGAGCCTACTATGGCTATTCTTTGAGAAGCCCTACCAGCAGCTGACTGAAACAGATGCAGATACTTACAGCCAACCATTGGACTGAATGCAGGGATCCCTATGGAGGAATTAGAGAAAGGATTGAAGGAAAAGAGTATGTCACTGTGGGGCCAATTAAGGACTAAACCTCTGAAAATGTAAACCAGCCCTAATACACATTTTCTTCTAAAAGAGTTGCTATGGTCATGGTGTTTCTTCACAGAAATAAAACCCTAAGACACTAGATTGGAACCTAATGCATTTTTAGTAAACTAAACTTTACAAAACAATGAAATGTGGCAAAATTTGGGAAGGATATATAGCATTTGATATTTCCTCAACTGCAAATATTATAGATTATCTTTTAGATTTTGGATAGCATTCACAGATTCTTAAATATTCTGATTCAGAATTAAAGATTACTCTAGTTGTTAAGCTCTTAGACACATTACCTCCAGTTTCAACAGTACTGAGGTATCATCACCCACCTTCATTTCTCATGCATTGAAATTCCTAGTGGGCCTTTGCTTAGAATAATTCCATAGATCTTTGGTAAAATCCTTGACCCTTGAATATCAGAGGTTATACAGGTTGTATGTGTAAAAGCTGGGCATTTTTGCATAATGATAGCATTATGAAGTCAGATAAAGCAATGCAGTTTCACTACAGTTACTAATGATGCAAATTCCATTGCAGTCTCTGTTTCACTGTATAAAATGAATATGATGACTTGCCAAACCTAGTACTATATTATATGCATTTATTCTCATTTACAAATCAGAGTCTGTTAACCACATACACTTTGTTTTGTTTCTAGGACTATAGATATAAATGTATCCCTAGCAATTGTTAGAAGTTCAGAAAAATTGCTTGATTGTTTTTGTTGTTACATAGATGAACATCTCTCAACAGTTGAATAACTTCAACAGTTCTGCATAGTTTATAGGGGTCTAGAACTAGTCTACAGGTGTAACAGAAAATTCCAATATTTAATCACAAATTAGGTCCATGACCTTTCACAGTCATATATAAGACGAGTTCATAAAAACTATAAATAAAGACTGACAATATCCCTGTCTGTTACTGTTTATTGAAAAGGTCATTTCATGAGAATCACATGAGTTGCTCATCTAACAAAGTGTTTTCTTAATCATAACCTTTCTATCTGGATTATTTTGCTTTTCACATGCAAATTTAGTAAGCAGATATATTACTAAAGTCATGGTCTTTAATTACCTGGCATGTACTGATGTTTATTTGTTAAGAAGATGAGTTAACTCCTTTGGATAAGAAATGAAAACCCTTCCCATTTACTTTCAGCAAACATACATATCCATGACAGGATGGAAGTCTGACGAACATTACCAGTTCAAACTACCTGCCAGAGTATGTCCACAGTAAAGCTATTAAATATCTCTATTCTCACCACAAAACTTTAGCCTAGAGCCATTTAGCTCTCTCACTCAATGTATTAACATATTCAAAGATTACTGCTTTTTCATCTCTGCCTACAGGTCCTAAAATAGCATTCCAACCCACAGGGAAAAAATTATTTTCTTTCATTTAGTTTTCCCCCTACTAGGATAATCACTTTAAATAGATTATTATAAAATTATTTTCTGAATGACTGGATTGTAATAAAATAACATTCCTAGTATCTCAAACCTCTCCTGAGGACTATATTTCAACATATTTTGAAAGTAATTTTACCTTTCTAAGGATTCTTAATCTTTTGGCCTTCTCACTTAGCTAGAGGTTTGGAAACTTGTTTTATCTTCCAGGCACATTCCATCCAGCTGCCACTGCTGTGCTGCATTCCATCAGAGCAGTACATCCTATCTCTCCGCTGTCTTAATGGGACTTTGGAACATTTGGCTGTCAAATTACACACCTCTGATAAATAAATTGTTATTACAAAACATTTCTGTGACAACCCACAATCCTGCTTTCTTTCCCCAGTCTCAGTCAGAATCTCCATGGTGTCTCCCCGGTGTGAGCAGGATGAGCCTCTGCTATTATTTCTGCCTCTTGTTAAAACCTAGCTCCCTAGTTTTCCTCATTCTCCATGGCATGACTACGTGGACTTCTGGGATTTTTCTTTCCAGATTTTTTTTCAAACTAGTTATTTAAAGTCATTATTTGCTTATAGGAGTATGGAAAGGAACATATTTGACAGTTGCCTAGAAGAAATATGTGCTTGGGGCAAGAGAGATGGCTCTTTTGGCAAAATGTTGTGTGCAAGCACGAAGACCTAAGATTGGATTTTCAACACCTACAAAAAACAAGGACATACACCCTTGGAAGTTATGAACACATGGATCCCTGAAGGCTCATTGGCCAGCCAGTCTAGCTGAAATAGTGAACTCTAGTTTCAATGAAAGACTCTAAATATAAGGTGGAGAGGCAGAAGAGGAAAATACTATATGCAGGCTGTGGAGTCAGCATGCATGTGTACATGCATGTACATATAAGCACATGATCACAAACATGCAAATATGCACACATATAAAAACAGAAACACATCCAGAGACTCTCTCCCTGATGCAAACACAAACATACAAACACACCTGCATAGAACACATACACACAGACACAGAGAGAGAGAGAGAGAGAAAGAGAGAGAGAGATTAAGAAAAGAAAAGAAAATGAAAGAAAAGAAAAGAAAAGAAAAAGAAAGAAAATATTGGTGCTCAGATTTTAAAGTTTTATTTTTTATTCTTTATTGTTTCTGGCCAACAACAGAGAAGATGGGGTTAAAGTTAAAGTGGTATCTTTTTTTTCCTGGGCTTTCCTCCTTGTGTTTCCTACTACTACTCTCATGCCTCCTCTCCATTGCTGAAATTCATATTCATAAGTCTTCAGTAATATCACCTAGCATTTTATTTATGTCTGAATGTCTAGCATTCCAGTAGAAAAAAATGGATGATTAATGAATTTGTCTGCCTGACAGGTTAAGATTAATTACACAAAATGCAAATTTATTGTCAAACAGAGTTTCTCCAGCAATGGTCTAACTTATATTGGGCTAGAAAATAATACTATTGTTTTAGAATTATTTAGAATATACTGTAAATACACATGGAAGATAATTACTGTATTCAATCAAGAGGAAATCTCCTCCAAGCATCATTCTAATTTTCTTCTTATAAAATCATTCATTCCTAACTAGTAAATGCTGTTTTTAAGCATTTTGACTACTTTTTATCTGGCAATGGTCTCGGATGTATGTGAAGACAGCACTTGAGTAAACTTCTCCCCACTTCCTTCTGTTACAATCTCAGTCTTGGTGGATGTAAAGTCGTCACAATAAGTACCATTTATCTGGAGGATGATAGATCTTGCAAAATAAGGCATGCTCTTGAATTTCTCAATTTATCATATTCATATTAAATTTTGATTTTAAAATATTTTTCTCTGATAAGACTGTAATATTGCAGTCTTAAAGTGATGTTGCTGATTTAATCAGATGGGTGTTGCACTCTGTATGCAAATACCACACATCCATCCATGTGCCAATTTGGCAGAAATTGTTCCAGTGAACATGAGGAAGGATATCTGCTGTCCTGTCTCTTCCCACATTTGCTATGCTCTGGTGCAAGCTATGAGCACTCTGTGGAACTCAGTTCATAAGAGGTTGCTCCAGAAAGACCTTTGGGGTATTTCTTTTGTAAGTAAAAGCAACATGGGTTTGCTACAAGTAGTTTTTTGTTACTTTATTATTATTATTATTATTAGGTATTTTCCTCGTTTACATTTTCAATGCTATCCCAAAGGTCCCTGTATTGGCTAGTTTTGTGTCAACTTGACACAGCTGGAGTTATCACAGAGAAAGGAGCTTCAGTTGAGGAAATGCCTCCATGAGATCCAACTGTAAGGCATTTTCTCAATTAGTGATCAAGGGGGCAAGGCCCCTTGTGGGTGGGACCATCTCTGGGCTGGTTGTCTTGGGTTCTATAAGAGAGCAGGCTGAGCAAGCCAGTAAAGAACATCCCTCCATGGCCTCTGCATCAGCTCCTGCTTTCTGACCTGCTTGAGTTCCAGTCCTGCATCCTTTGGTGATCAACAGCAGTATGGAAATGTAAGCCGAATAAACCCTTTCCTCCCCAACTTGTTTCTTGGTCATGATGTTTGTGCAGGAATAGAAACCCTGACTAAGACAAATTGGTACCAGTGGAGTGGGGTATTCCTGTGACAACCTGACCATGTTTTGGGGAGGACTGTGGAAGGACTTTGGAACTTTGGGCTTGAAGATCCATCCGTTGTTAAGAGCTCTGTCGGATGTTGTGTAGGAGCTTGGAAGATAATGTTGAGAACACTGCAGAAGATGGAGCTCTGGTGTGTGAAATTTCAGAGGGAAAATTAAAGACTCTTTTCAGGGCCATTCCTGTTTTGATTGTGAAGATTCTGTAGTTCTGGTTAGCTGGAGCTGAAGAATCAGCTGTGATTAACAAGATACCAGAACTACTAAAGCAAAAACTTTGCATTACTGGGACTATTGATGCTGGTTAGCTGGAGCTAAAAAATTAGCGGTGATTAAGAAGAGACCAGCATCATTGAGGTGACATCTTCTGGGAAGTGTTTTCTGAGAGCACAGTGGCTGCGTTCCAGATATAGCCAAAGTTGTACCTTGTGCTCTGGCTGGACTTGGTAACGTGTAAGGGTCACCCAGGTGGTACTGGTTTTGAAGGCATGAAGGAGTTGAGCAGAGCAGCTGAGGCTTGGCACTGTGAGAGGCCATGGAAGGCCATTGGTGAAAGTGCAGCCTCAGTTGCAATTGATGGCCCAGGACTGAAGGGGTCATGCAGTGTTTTGGAGATGCCAGTACCATGAGATGACCACCAAGAGCAGCAGCAGCAGTGGAGTAGAGGCATCTGGAGCCTAGAGGATGACGCGTGTGCTACAAAGGGCATGGCTGGAGAAGTGACCCAAGCCCTTGGAGGAGCCCAGAAGATCGTGAGTTGGATCCCAGACATTGGACGGTTGGAGATTGATTTTTGCTTTTGATTGTGACTGTGCCCTGATATTTTCCCTCTTGAAGGAAGAAACTGTTTTAGTGATGCCCACAGTTAAGAGACTTTTAATTTAAAAAGACTTTGGATTTTTAAAAGAGATGGATATTTTAAAGAGATTGAAATTTTAAGAATATGTAAAGACTGTGGGACATTTAAAGTTATTTAGACCTTGGGGATGAATAAGAATGTAAGGGTTGAGGCTTACTAGTGATGTGTTTGTGTGTCAAGTTGACAAGGGGTCAGCTGTATTGGCTAGTTTTGTGTCAACTTGACACAGCTGGAGTTATCACAGAGAAAGGAGCTTCAGTTGAGGAAATGCCTCCATGAGATCCAACTGTAAGGCATTTTCTCAATTAGTGATCAAGGGGGCAAGGCCCCTTGTGGGTGGGACCATCTCTGGGCTGGTTGTCTTGGGTTCTATAAGAGAGCAGGCTGAGCAAGCCAGTAAAGAACATCCCTCCATGGCCTCTGCATCAGCTCCTGCTTTCTGACCTGCTTGAGTTCCAGTCCTGCATCCTTTGGTGATCAACAGCAGTATGGAAATGTAAGCCGAATAAACCCTTTCCTCCCCAACTTGTTTCTTGGTCATGATGTTTGTGCAGGAATAGAAACCCCGACTAAGACAGTCCCCCATACCCACCCTCCCAATCCCCTACCCACCCACTCCCCCTTTTTGGCCCTGGCGTTCCCCTGCACTGAGGCATATAAAGTTTGCAGATCCAATGGGCCTCTCTTTGCAATGATGGCCAACTAGGCCATCTTTTGATACATATGCAGCTAGAGTTAAGAGCTCCGGGTACTGGTTAGTTCATAATGTTGTTCCACCTATAGGGTTGCAGATCCCTTTAGCTCCTTGAGTACTTTCTCTAGCTCCTCCATTGGGGGCCCTGTGATCCATCCAATAGCTGACTGTGAGCATCCACTTCTGTGTTTGCTAGGCCCCGGCATAGTCTCACAAGAGAGAGCTATATCTGGGTCCTTTCAGCAAAATCTTGTTAGTGTATGCAATGGTGTCAGCATTTGGAAGCTGATTATGGGATGGATCCCTGCATATGGCAATCACTAGATGCTCCATCCTTTCGTCACAGCTCCAAATTTTGTCTCTGTAACTCCTTCCATGGGTGTTTTGTTCCCATTTCTAAGAAAGGGTAAAGTGTCCACACTTTGGTCTTCGTTCTTCTTGAATTTCATGCGTTTGGCAAGTTGTATCTTATATCTTGGGTATCCTAAGTTTCTGGGCTAATATCCACTTATCAGTGAGTACATATTGTGCGAGTTCCTTTGTGATTGGGTTACTTCACTCAGGATGATACCGTCCAGGTCCATCCATTTGCCTAGGAATTTCATAAATTCATTTTTTTAATAGCTGAGTAGTATTCCATTGTGTAAATGTACCACATTTTCTGTATCCATTCCTCTGTTGAGGGGCATCTGGGTTCTTTCCAGCTTCTGGCTATTATAAACAAGGCTGCTATGAACATAGTGGAGCATGTGTTCTTCTTACCGGTTGGGACATCTTCTGGATATATGCCCAGGAGAGGTATTGCGGGATCCTCCGGTAGTACTATGTCCAATTTTCTGAGGAACCGCCAGACTGATTTCCAGAGTGGTTGTACAAGCTTGTAATCCTTATGAAGGAAAACAACTGTATCAATATCAAAATTACTGGCCAGTGCTCTTCAAGTAACATTATTCAGACCACATACATTGTACTCACATAATATATTTATGTAAGTTTATATACCTAGTTATATATGAATATTAACAACTAATGCATTTTATTTTGTCATCCCCTCCCACAATTAATGCATTTTAAAGAGGGTCTTGCCCTCTGCCATCCTACACTGAAAGCAACCCTGACATCCTGAACCAGTGGTCATGCATCCTGCTCCAGTAAGATGGATGCATGAAGGTGATGTGATGACCATGAATTAAAACAGAGCAAAGAGAGGCATGTGAGAGCATTTAATTGGAGGAAAGGGTAGGGACAAATGACATAACTAGAGAATATTCTCAAAGAATAAAATATTTTTTTAACAATTAAATTCATGAAAGACACTAGAAATCTTGAAACCTCTAGACTGGAGGAAATGATATTATATACAGTGAAATTCTTGAACTGGAAAGATGGGTCTTAATTTAAACTTTGATGAAACTAGAAAGTTGTATTGTTAATTATTTGCTATTTTAAGTGACTGTACAATGTTTATATAACATCTTAATATCACCAAATATGACATTAATAAATACAATAAATACGATTCTACTTCTCTTGTATAAGTCAAAACTTTACTCAGAATAGAAAGCTAATGTATTTTTACTTCAAGTCTATTACTCTTAAATCGATCTTTCTCAATATTATAATGATAGCAATAGCAATAGAAAAGTTTACTTTCTTCTATATATAAATGCTTAATATTCCTAACAGTACTTATAGAAGAAATAGCTTCAGAAAAAAATCATATTTTTTAAAATTTTAGAGCCTTTAAAATCTAAATTCACACAGATAAACTGAGAAATGTGGAATTGATATTTTAAGGATATTTGATTTGTTTCACTATACCTCTTGAGCATCACTCAGCAGCATGGAAGTGCATTGGTAGTGATCAGACAGCTGGATAAGGACTCTTTCTCAAGCTGCAGGACATGCTCTATGGTAGCAGCACTCCCTGCGGGTGGCCTACAAAGGAATCTCATTTCTCAATATGCCCCAGTAATACAGTTGCTAATTAATCCCCTAGACTCTCGAGTCAGCACAAATCTAAGGTGGGCTCTTGAGAGCCACTTAGGCTGTGCAGAGAGGTGTGATTCTCTATTCAGAGGTAACTACTATGTAGAGAAGAGACAGGAAGTAGTTTAGGTTTGAAACTGAAGAATCTCTGTTGTTAATCTTGCCCTCTCCATCCTACACTGAAAGCAACCAGGAGGAACAAGAACCAGTGGTCATGCCCCTGCTTCAGTAAGATTTGTGAATGAAAATAATGCAATGTGCAGCTCTGACTGGAGTACAGTTAGTAGACCCCCACTCCATATTTTCTTTCATTCTACAAATTCCTCATTATCAACAGTAGTAACTAAGGGTATGTATTAGTTGATTCATTTTTGTTCTCTTCATGGGATAACTAATAAAAGAAAAATTGGTTCTGGCTCACCATTGAAAGGGTATAGGCTGTTTTGGTGGAGAAAGCAGAGTGGAATTCATAGTGACAGGAGTGTATAACTGGGCCCATGTGTCAGTAAACTAGGCAGCAGAGAGCAATGTCTAGATTAGAATCAAGGTCTAGCTGTAACTCATGAGGCCTGCCTCTCTATTACCCTTCCTCCAAATAGACCCCACTTCCAACAGTTCTACAAGCTTCTCAAAAAATACTGCCTCTCAGAGGACAGTTATGCTAAGCTCCTGTATGCAAGCATAACAGAGTGTCAATAATAGTGTCAGGAAAAAGCAGTCAGTTATCTGTGAGACAGTTCACTAGGACAACTGAAAATGTGCTACTGTTTACACTAACCGTGTTTCTAAATAGAAGAGAGAAGGAGATAGGATAGTACACGAAGAAATTACAGCTAAAATAATTTAACTTTTTATGAAGATTATAAACTCTTAACCAACATAATTGATAATTAAAATAAACGGATATGATAGGAAACGGTACTATCACCAAATTGTTTAAAGGCAGAGACTTAAAAATTCCCATAAAGCAATTTTTTTTTTTTTTACAAATGAAAAGCATAACATTTTTTCATGTTTCTTTCCCACATGTTGATCAGAAGTTAAACCTGTTTTCTCTGGTGCTAGAGGCTCCCTTACTCTATTTTTCAACTGAAAATAAGAGTTTTTCATACAATGTATGAGGATTATATTCTCTCCTCTTTCCTACTCCTCCCCGTTTCTCTCTACCTCTCCTCCCATCTGGATATGCATTCTAAGAAATAATAATAAGAGAAAATAAATAAAAAACAAACAAACTAAAGTATGACATATCAACCAAATGTGACAAACAGCCAGGAGACACCGAAAATGCACATAGACATAGACACTTGTTTACACATAGACGATTTCCACAAACATTCCAAAACTTAGGGCTCTCCTCCCCTTTCTCCTAAGCTTCCTCCTGGCTTTGAAGCTGCTTGTCTTCCCTTTGGCTGTTTCAAATGGCATAGTAAGTGCTTATTTGTTTGTTTCCTTGCTTTGGCTTTTGTTGTTGTTTCCTTGTTTCATTTTTTGTTTCTTCTCCATCTTCCTTCTCTGGAAACTGCTGAGATTTCTAGCTTTAACAGTCCTGGAATTTTTATTTAAAATTTTAAAGTCTAACAAAATTGTCCTCTTAGTTGAAAACAAACAAGGAAACAAACAAACAAGGAACATCCTCAGTCACTGTAGTTTGCATTTCATGGTCAGATCCAAGCAGCAGAAAGGTGGGGCCAGATGACAACAGGACTTACATCCACACACAAGAATGTGGGCACAAATAGAATACTCTGAGAGAGGGTTATACTGAGTTGTCTATTTTTTCTTACTTATCTACATGTTGCTTTCCACTGAAAACTAGAATTTTGAGGTGATTAGGAAATGAGAAGAGTATTTGGTCTCTGATGCATGAATGGATTTTCTGAGCTTAATATACCACTGAGGGTGTCAATCCTATGAAGAATACAAGCCTGTTAACCTGCCTGGTTGTTTTCTTTCCAATAAGCCCAATTAGTCTACACTTGTCTTGTTAGATTACTTTAGGTTCATGGATTTCTTCAGAGAGGACCTTTAGCGCCACTTCTTTATTACTATTGGGGCTGATTACATGTGCTAAATTACAGAAAATGAAGCTAATTAATATTCTCCTTGCATTTCTTCTGTTGCTGATAATTGAGGTAGTCATATTGAAGAGATAGAATACTGGATTTTTTTTCTGTGCTGCACCCCACAATGGGGCTTTCCATTTCTCATCATCTTTCTTTTCACATCCAGAAGACACTTTGATATCTCTCTCCCAGGTTCCTTGGGAAGCAGTTTATATTTTAAAATTAGCATCACATTTGAAATACTAGGGGTAAATGCAAAGTTTTTAGGTGACTAGGACACAAACTCAAAGACGTGGACTGATTTCTAAAAAGACAACATAATAGGGTCATGGAAACATTTAGAATTTTTCTAACTGCCGAAATGCAAAGTCTCTGGACTAGGCAGAGTATGTGACATCAGGGAGAATCACTAAGCACAGTATCCACAAGACCCACATGTACATCCATTCAGAGGTAGTTTTGGGAGAAATACTTATATGTGTTTTCCTTTATTGGTCAGTTAATGAAGCATTATGGACAGAAACTAAGCAATAGTCTTTTGCTAACACAGCAGATTCAAGCATGAATGAGAAGGGAATTTTGTCCTAATGAAAACACATAAGTAGCACATCTAAATACAATCTTAAAACCTATATACATGGTCCATTTACTCATTGATTGGTCTGACAAATACTTATTATGGAATTACAGATTGAATTATTACCCTCAAAATTCCATATCCAATTTCAGTGCTTTGTATCTGAGAATGTGACTATGCTTGAAAGTACCTTTAGAGATTGAATTAAGTAAATGTGTGTGCACTAGGGTACCTCTTATCACCACATAGCTACTGTCATTTTAGAAAGGGAAACTTGGATTTCAGGCATGCACAGAGTGAAGACAATAAGAAGATTCTGGGTAGTCCACATGTCAAAATGAAGATGGAGATTAAAAGCAGAGTGGTAAGGATTGAGGCGGACTCTGTTCTGTCTTCAACTGAACGAGCCTAACAGCACATGGATCTGGTATTTTCCCCATCCCAGAACTGAGAGCAATGCACTTAATTATGCAACTGCCAAATGTGGAGGTGTATTCTGGAAGTCTGGGAAATTGTATATGCAAGCAGGCTGTGTAAAGTGCCTAAATTGAGAGCTTTGGATACAATTCTTTGCCTTATGGGTATCAGGTGAAATGATTGAAATAGTTGAGTAAACACTCACAATGGAGAAAATAAAATCAGACAGTAATTTACACGATTGAATAAATGAAATCATATGATATTTTGAGGAAGATAGCAAAAAACAATTAAGTTCAAGTAGAAAAGGAAGGGATGGCCAAGTGCAACATGAACAGGGTTGAGCTCTGCACACACAGAAGCCCACCCAGGGTGTGTCTTTAGCTCCCTTCTATTGACATATGTTTAAAGAGTTTTTAATATGGAAATTTATGATAATATATTATACCCAAACTCCTCAAATGTGATGAATACGTTCTCCATATGTTTTTGTAGGGAATTGTCATAAGTTTCTAACATATGATTTTGAGTCAGCCTAGCAACAGTAAACTGCAATGCAACCGGATAGAAACACATTTCTTTGAAAACACTTGTTTCAATTTTTTAGAAATACTCCTTAGTGACTTTCTTGTTACTTAATTGAGTGAAACTTCTTTAGTCAAGCCATGAAGCAGAAAGACACAGGGGATAGTTAAGATACCTGGAGCTCCTCCTTGGCTTCAACTACATAAAGCTCTCTTTAAATAATGCACGTGGCAATTGAGAACCCCTGAGTGCCTGGGCGACTGCATACATACCTCTCTGCAAACAATGCATCTAGCAACCTACGAGTAACCTAGGATCCCCACATGCATTGAGCTGCAAGTTCACATGACTCTGAACAGTAAGTAAGTTTCCCCTGAATGACATCAAAGTTAGCTTCTAGTTAATCTTATTTCAGAACATGTCTGTGAATGGAAGGTAGGAAGTTAATCTGGCTTTAACTGGTTTTGTGCAAATTGCAAGAAGTCAAACTGTGCCCTTTAGGTGAACTTTTATTAAGAGTCACCTATTGCAATTTTAGCCTATGATTATTTGAGAACTTTGATGATTAAAATTATATACATTATGTGAAGGAACATACTCAATAGGGGAAATGGTTATATAACTTAATCTATCTATCTAAACAACCATTGAAACTCTACCACTTAGCAATCAGTGAAAGAAATCCCAAAGAGGAGAGCCCAAAAAGTTTTTGGTAGCCTTAAATGTCTTTTCTCTTACAACTGCCAATCTTCTCAACATGATACTTTTTAATCTATACTTCACTTTGCTATGAATAAACTGATTGCTACTTTGCAATCAGTGTGTCTTTATTTCATTATTAACTAATAGCTTAACTACATGGACACACCGGTCCAAGGCCTGAACACTGGTTATGATACTGTTTCTGAATTCGTCCATCTGTTTACAGTGATCAAAACCCTGGAGAGCTTAAACTAATAATGCATCAACAGCTAATTCAAGTCACTTGTCATTTAGTATGTGTCTCAGACAGAGTTCAGAACATAGCAGAGGGTGCAAGCATACATACAGAGATGTAGGCCGAAATAAATATGCACCCGTGTCTGTTGATACATTGTCTTGTCCCTCAAACTCAATTTCACACCTCTTGAATTCCTCTCTGATTCTATTTCTCAGGCTATTTGAGTATGGACTAAGCCCATCTATATTTGCAGTTGGTAGTAACTGATGTGTGTGAGCCTTTTTGTTTACCTGTATTTTTACCATAAATAATACAAACTTGTTTTTGTTGTTCCTCCACACATTTTTTTCTCGAATCATAGAATAATTTTTATCACTCATTAAAGGACACATGAAAAGTTTGGATCATTTAACCATTCGTTTCTGTTATTGTGTTTGTTTGTATACTTGTTTGCTTTGATTTTATGAGACAGGGTTCTTATGTGTAACAGTAGTGTCCTGGAACTCAATCTGTAGACCAGGTTGGCCTCAAATGCACAGGGATCCTCCTGCCTCTGCCTCTCAAGTGCTAAAATTAAAGGCAATTTCTACCATGAATAACTTTTTAAAATCACCTAAAACTATCATAAACAAAATATATGTAAATAACATAAATCAGCATGACTCTGTCGGTCAACTATAATCACTATGCAATATGCCTTTTATTTTCTTGAGATAACAGAATTCTAAGAAATGCCATTCTATTTTGTATGTGAAATGTATCAATTCTCAGAACAAGATATTTTACATGCAACTCCGTAAAACCCTGGTGTTAAGGAGTCAGTCTCCAAAAAAAAAAAAAAAAAAAAAAAAAAAATTTCCTATGTATTTGTCCGGAGACTTCTGAAAATACACTGTTATTTCAGTTTAAATTCATGTCAGAACTGCATGAAAAGAAAAAAAAAAGATCTATGACATACATAATTTGCACAAGATGCTTAGGGGGCATTTGCTCAAATTCTCTGTGATCGGGAAGAATGATGACGAGATTCTGTGTAACAAAGAATCCCGAATAACGTTTTGACATAATTACAACAGGAATATTTAAAGGTCACTGGGAAGGAAACAGTAAACAGAATCCTTTTCAGTTTTCTCTGGATCCTACATATTAACATGAGACATGTCTGCATACTTTGTTATTTCAATTCAATGTCTCAAATAAAATGTACGCTGCACTTGGAGGTATTTCTTTTGAACTTATTTTTGGGACCTAGTAGAGCTATGAAATAAATAGTTGTGTTGATTTGCAACTCTAAATAAAAGACAAGACTAGAAGGAGGCATCACACATTGGAGACACTTTGTCTTTTTAAGTGCAACATCTTGGCCTGCCTTTAAGGAATACTTCTTCAGAAGGTGAGACAGAGTAGTTCTTCTATCTGTGAGTCTGGGATTCAGGATGCAAATGTACAAAAGAGGATTCATTTCATCTGAAAATTACGAGTGTGCCTTTCTTGGAGAGTGTGAAGCATGTAAATTTCATCTGACCATCATGTCTCAGATGTCTCAACAACCCTTTGCTGAGTACATCTGCATGAGCTGCAGTGTCAACCTGCCTCCTCCTTGACATTCTATGTTCTTCCTCTACTGCATTCTAGTGGCTCATGGTGTTGATATGTATGAGCAAAATCAAACTGAGTCTGGGAAGAGGAGACAAGAGCTATTCAGGAATCATGCAGCTTGTACACCTCACAAGGAAAGAATTTTACCCAAGTACATGATTTTGCTTTGGTTCATTGAGTTGGATCCATGGCAGTGATAAAGTATCCAGGAGGAGCTGATAGAAGTTTATTAATGATGGAAAGGCAGTCTGTCAATAGCGGATTGGTAAGACTGTTAGATTTCAAAACTCTATTCCTTTTTTTCAAAGGATTTAGTATAGTCTCTCTGTCTCTGTCTCTCTGTCTCTCTGTCTCTCTCTTTCTCTCCCTCCCTCTGTGTGTGTGTATGTGGGAGTATGGTGTGGTCTGTTTGTGTATGCTATGCAATTATACAAGGGTATCTGAATACAGAGTGCTTGGAGACAAGAGGAAGCTATTAGATCAGCTGGAGATAAAGTTACTGGGGTCTTTGAGTTACCTACATAATGTGGCTTCTGGAAATTTAATTCGGGTCCTTTACAAAAACATCAAATGCTTTAAAATACTGCGTCATCTCAACACTTAATTCCATATTCCTGAGATAATTGTTAATATTAATGTCAAATTTTCATTTTTTACATTTCCATGGCCAATTATATCTTAGATATACATATTATCAAATGTATATTGTATCTATTATTAGCAGGTAACAATTTTTGTAATTGAAATCAGTATGTTTTACCAATTCAAGTCTATATTTCTTTCAATTATACCACATATTTTTAAAATATATTTTATTTATTCACTTTACATTCTGATGACTGCTACCCCCCCCCCATCTACCCGTTCTAACAGTCCTTCTGCTTTCCCCTGTTTCCCCTCTCTTTCTGCTCTAGGTGGGTGGGGTGGTGCCCCACCCAAACACATCAAATCTCTGTGAGGCTAGGTGCATTCTCTCCCACTAAGGCCAAACAAGGCAGCCCAACTAGAAGAATATACCACACATCTAGGCAACAACGTTTGGGATATCCCTATCCCAGTTGTCTGGGACCCACATGAAGACAATATTTTCACTATACATATTTTTGATGGTGAGCCTTGCCTTTCAGGCCTGAGCCACCTCTTCAGCCCATGTCACTCATCCTCAATCTAAAACTAGTTTTCATTTCTGTCATTTTTATAGCACCATATTTTTTCTGTAATTTAATAAGTCAACATGTTTGTTATACAGACAGTTTCTTAAAACTGATTCTTTGGACATTGTTCAGTTTCCAGTGACAATGTATCATGGGGCCATAAGAATTTTTACACAAATAGATAGATTTTTGTTTCTTTTTCATTATTGTTATGGGATGCTTTCAGAAAGTCAATGTCACTTGGTAAAGTAGATATTCACTTCATAACATGTATCAGGATCTATCAAACTTCTTACTCAAATATTACACCAATTTACAGTGCCATTAGCAAGGTAGACATTACTTTTATCTCCCTAATATTTCATATTCAGTTTATGTCAATGAAAATAGTTTTTCTTGGAAACCTGGAGTGATATAATGTTGACTAATTGTGCTCATTAGCATTTGCCAATTTATTTATCAACAGCACATTTTAAAATGTTCTTATTTAGTGTTTGTATTATCAACCTGGCACATAGAATAATGAGTCTTTGTTGAATGACTTGATGAGTGGATGGCTATTTCTGACATAGTTGTTAATTAGGACAGTGTTTAACACTTTGGATTCAAGTCTTAACAACAAATAATTTAGAGTTTAAACATATCCTAGCTTCATTGATGCAATGTGTATTGACTGTGTCTTTGCTTCATATTTAAGTCATGTTATATAAGTCACAAATATGTATGTTTCATGGTGTCAATGCTGAATGATAATTCTAGCAACAAGTTTAAAAGACAAAGTGTCATCTTCTTAACTGGATTGGACTAAATGTAAAATTTTCTTAAGTTATCATATTTTTAAATATATACTTAGAAACTTGAAAGTAAAATGAGTCAGTAAGACTGGAACAAACTGGGCATTAAGAGAAAATGTAGGGAAGACAAAGGAATGAACATATATGAAAGAGCACGCTGATCCTAAAAGTTACAGCATGGGTCTGGTGGGGGTGGTGGGAGTAAGACAGGATTAAACCAAGCTCACTATAAAAATGCCATAAAGAAGCCAGGTACATTGTAAGTTAATTTAAAAGTAATAAAAGGGAGTTTTAAAACATTAGATTCTATGTAGACTGAACATGATCTCACTAATGGCATCTATATCTTCCCAATATCAATTATGAAGTATGTGTTTTAAAGTGCTTTTGAAAGAATAAACTCATATAATAATTGAAAGCAAAGTATCTTCATAACAAAGAACATAACTTTTAAAATTCTTTTCCATATATTGGAAACTAACAGTGAAACACCTATTGTGTTTTATGAATTTAGTATGCATAACATGTGATTGTGTGTGTTTGTGTGTGTGTGTGTGTATGTGTGTGTGTGTGCGTGTGCGCGGGCGCGCATGTAGTATGATTGAAAGTAAGTATTTTTCCATATGCCTCCTAACCTGGTATAGTGACACTTTTCTGTATGTGCAAGTGTGTGAAAGTTACCAAATTTTCTCAGCAAAGCTGCAATATGCCTGAGAAGAATCTGCAACTCCCACTCCTCCATTCATCTGTGGGGTTATTTACCTGCTGGTCTCACTGAGGGCTCCACATCTTTTCCTCTGCCCAATCACTGATAAATACTATTCTCCTCTGCTTTTGATATTTCTAAAGGTTGATATTTAAGTGAATTTTGGTAGTATTCTCTAAAAAACCTAGCGTACAAATTCATGACTTGCTCTGTATTAATTTTGTGTACATGGTTAGATGAGTGCTTGAGATCATCCATTGAATCGGGTCATAGGTTCCATGTGCTCAGTTCTATTGCTTGTGGACAACAACAAGCAGCTGTGCTCTCCTCATCTCTGCTTTCGAACTAGCCTCACCAACCAGCTTCCTTTCATGCACATGCTTTACCTTGTGTGCTTAATGGTAGTAAGAGCTCTAGATATGAAGTTTTCTTTCACTGACCATATTTTACAGACCCTTATAACATTTAAAACCATTTTGGGCACCCATGTAACGAGTAGTAATTAAGATGAGGGCAGGATTGCATGTGTAGTGCTCCAGTGACATCTTAGTTGCATGAGCTGTTTTCATGGCACACAGGTCTTGCACCACATGCTTGCAGGTCTTCTTACTACATCTCTTTATTCTTTTGACATAAATTGTTACAAGGAGCTTTTGGTTCAAAGTTAGACCTAGTACATAGCAAATTGTTTTCCAGAAATGTTCTAACTTATAATATATAATATAGTTCTTATTTGTAAGTAGGCTGACTAGTATGAGGTGTATCTCTAGAATCTGAGGCAGCCTAATAATATAAAAAAGGTATCACACTGATGTTTCAATTTGACATTAGCTTCTGGTATCAAGATTTATTTTTCTCTTTTATGTATCACAACTTATGGCAAATAATGGATCTGTGCCAAAATTATTCTTTTTAAAAACACATTTTTAAAAATAAAAATAATTTTAAATTTTTACTTCAATTTTCCTTATGATGTTAAATCTGATTGATTTAACTACTAATAAGTTCAAACCAATCAATATTTCTTTGTGTTCATAAGAGTGTCTTATACTTTTAATGACTTATTCTATCCAAAAGGCATTTGAATGAACTTCCTTTTTCCTTTTACCAAAATATATTTTTCTCACATAATAGATCCTGATTATAATTTCTCATCTATCTATTTTTCCCAATTTCTTCCCACTTCTCCTGCCACTCAGACTCACCCCTTTTCTATCTCTCCTTAGAAAACAGGCTTCTAAATGAATATAAATAATAAAATATAATGTAATATATAATGGAAAACAAAAACTAATTTATATTGGAATTAAGCAAAAGAAACATAAAGAGATGGAGAGAAGACACAACAAACAGAGACTTACTTGTTCACATTTCAGAAATCCCATAAAAATATTTAACTGGAAGCTATAATATATACATCTAGAACCTGGTACAGACAAATGCCAACTCTGTGCACGTGGACTCATTTTTTTCTGACTTCATATGTGTGTTAATTCTGTTTATTTAGAGGTTCTTGTTTTCGTGGTGTCTCCAACCCTCTGGTTCTTACCCTTTTTATAACCCTTTCCACAGGGTTCTGTGAATCCTGAGGGGAGGGATTTGAAAGAGATATTACATTTAGGCTCAGTGTTCCTAGTCTCTCTCTCTCTCTCTCTGCAAGGTGTCAGGCTGTGGATCTCTATATTTGATATGATGCAAGAGGAAACTTCCCTAATGATGGCTGAGCAAGACAATCATCTATGAATATAGGCAAATAATTAGTTAATTTTTTGACACAATCTTCTTCTTAGAACAGTAATGTTTGGTTTGCCCTAGGTCCCTGGGCTAGTTGTCTCAGGTTCTTGGTCACTCAAGCAATATGAGCCCTATCTCCTGGACTGGCATTGGTTGGTTACTTAGCTGAGCTTTTGGTACACTAACATATCTTACAGGCAAAATACCATTGTAGATCAATAGGTGTGTGGATGGGTTGGTGTTTATATTTCTCTTTTGGTTCACTGCAGTTAACTTTCCTATCTCAAAGACAGAAGAAAATAGAGGTGAAAAAAGCTCTCTCTATATAGGAGGTACCTTAACATCTCCATGTTCAATGTGTTGTGTAAATGTTTTCTTCAGCAATCATACCTTACTGTCAGTTTGTACAGAGCAACTGGCAAAAACCTGAATTGTTTGGGGATTCTCAATGGACCAGTGTGGCAACCCAATCCCAATACTGGAAGCTTCATTTGATAATAAAAAATGACCAAATCTAAGCAGAGAATTCTCAAAATAGGAGACATAAATGACTAAGAGACACTTAAAGAAATATCCAACATCTGTAGTCATCAAGGAAATACAAATCAAAACTACTTTGAAATTACATCTTAGACCTGTTAGAACGCCAACCATCAATAATACAAGTGACAAATTATGTAGGTGAGGATGTGGAGCAAGAGGAAACACTCTTCCACTGCTGGTGGGAGTGCAAAGTTGTATAGCTGTAGAAATCAATATGGAGGTTCTTCAGAAATTTGGAAATTAATCTACCTGAAGACACAGGTATACAACTCTTAGACAAACATCTTAAGGATCTTATTAGAGAGGCAATTACAAACCCATGTTCATTGCTTCTCTATTCATAGTAGCTAGAAATTGGAAACAACCTAGATAAAATTTAACAAAAGTATGCATCAGGAAAATGTGGTACATTTGCATAATGGAACAATATTTTGCTGCTATATCAATGAAATCAGAAAAGTCATAGGTAAATGGATGAAACTAGAAAAAAATGCTTTCTGAAGGAGGTAACCCAAATCCAGATAACAAATATGGTAGGTATTTGCTTATGTGTAGATACTTGCTATTAAGTCAATGATATTCAAGCTACAATCCATAGTGCCACTGATGCTAGGTACAGAATAAGGGACTGGAGGCAGGGCAGAAAGATCTTGTTAGAAAAAAAGAAATAGAATAGATGGTTATGGATGGATGGAAGTGGGCTGGAATGGGAGGATGAAGAGGGGAAGGGGGGAGAAGGAAGAAAAATATGTGGAGAGACAGAAAATTAAGGATCAGTTGAATAGTATTGCAGAAACTCAGTACAGTAGAATCTTCATAAAATATATACACACCTGAAGGCAATCTAAATGAAACCAACACATAATAGGAGAGATAGCATGATCTTTCAATTGCTTTGTTTCATGCTTTTCTATCTTTCAACTGCTTCATTTCATGTTTTCCTATGTTTAGTTAGGCAGGAAGGTGGCATTTGCTTTCATGTGTTGGTTGGTATGCATATCTAGTGTGATTTTCTAATTAGACAAGGAATTATTGTATCCCCTGAATATTTGTTTTCCTTTCCTTTTATTTTTGTTGAGATTTTTCAGAGTACAGAAAACTATTAGACCCCATGGTTGGAATTTGTACCCCACAATCCACATGATTCTATTCACTGTGCAATTTTACCAAATTGAAGAGTTGTAATGAAAAAAATGAAGAGTTGTGGAGGTTAGGAGGTGATGTTGTGAAGACAGTCCCCTTGCAAATGATAAATTCTCTCATTCAAGAGCTGGATACAGCTTGTATGTGTTCTACTTCTCTTTCATATGAAGATACCGTGTTTTTACTCTGTAAGCCATATAAAAGTATGGGGTTTTTCTCTGAATGCCCTTGCTCTTAAATAATAACACATAGACCTTGATATTTATTATAAGCTTCTGGCACTCTATCTGCCAGATTTTGAGCTTTTCTAACCTGACAATGGTGACCTGGCCTACTTCTCATTACCTGCCATCTTAGTCTCACTCTGGAACTACCTTCTTTATGTTTTGATGGTAACTCTCTGTTACCCATGATACCCTCTCTCTCTCTCCAGACATAGAAGTTCCATCTCTCTTGCTAAGCTATAGGTTATTCAAACCTTTATTTAACTAAGAAGGAAGTGACAGAGAGCAATGTTTTACAAAAAAACCTGAGTCATACCAAAGTCCAGACTACAAACAGATCTTTGGGTACAGAAATCAGCATGTGAATACAAAGTACAGAAAAACAACCTGAAAAATCTATCTCTTTTAGTCCAATAAAAGGCTCTGTCTTTTACATTAATAAACTTGACACTGTAAGAACAATTATGAAAAGTATCAGGTAAGAATTATGTTTATAATATCCAGTCCATTTATACATGGCAACCTTGGAGAAAGTACTCTATTATCCATCTTATCTTGGTGAGTTTAAAGTTCTGTACTTAAATCTCTTTCTATCATAACTTGTACTTATCAACCTATAAATATCATTTTAGATTTTAAAATACTTTTAAAATTCTTAACAATTTAAGCTTAATTGTGAGACTATAACTATCTACTCTTCAACCCCATCAGAGACCAGAGAAGGATAAATATTACAGGAGGAAACAGGAAGTGCAGAACAAGCAGCTTCCAAAACTATAGGAATGACAGGGACAGCTGGCTGCCTAGACAGTCACCTGATTTCTCTGCAACAATGGGACATCCATCTTCAAACTTTGGGTCCAGTATATCTGACAGTCTTTTCTGTGAAGCAGAACCTGGCATTTGTATGCCTAGAGAGAAGGAAAGGGTCTCAGGTGGAAGATCATCAGTAAACAAATGTAGAAGGAAGTGCCATGGCAAGACCAAGACGTCAGGTGACAGGCCATGAGGCTGAGAAGTAGACTGGGAAGTAGGTCAGACCAGGGTTGTCAGGTTAGAATACCTCAGAATCCTTTTTACTTAGTGCCTGAAGCTTTTAATAAATATAAAGGTCTTCATGTCATTATTCAAAGCAAGTACAAGCAGAGAAAATGCCTTGCTTTTACAGGGCTCTTTCATCTGCCACCACATGAGGAGATAACACTAACTGTCCTCTTTCTCCTGTGAGGACCCAACAGTATAGCTCTCATCAGACACAAGGCCAGCATTTTTCTCTGGGCTTTCTAGCCTCTGGATCTGTGAAACATGAATGTTTGCACTTTATAAGATTCCTAGAATCTTAAATGGTGTTACAGAAGCACAGAATACAATTAATGCTAATCTCAAAAGCATTTGAAAGACAAACAAAACAAAGATTTAAAATCTAATTACATAATCATCATCATCATCATCATCATCATCATCTAATTACCAACAGAGTTATGACATCTAGAGATGATCTCTGGAATAATTCTAGGTAAATATTTTCTAAAGTATAAGTACCGCTACGAATATACACTGTTTACACATAAAAATATAAATGTTTATCTACTCTATTCTTTACTAGACAAATACTTAGTTTCTTTCTATTTTATTTCAGATGCTGCAGAAAGTATTAAAATCCAGTGGTGGAGTGAACATGGGCTGAGCTCATAATATTTTTTTCTGAAATTTAATATTAAAGAAAAATTGCATAGTATTTGTTACTCGTTTCTATGACTGGTGTGCCAAGGCGAAGAAGAGTTCATTAAGTAGAGGTGACAGTCTCCATTCCCACAAGCTCAGGACAGTATTCTTGTGGTTACGTTCTGAAGCATGGGGAAGTATAGTTATCTCTAAACCACTTTTGGAAAAAAAAAACAACAAAGTAAAAATAGTAAAAGCCTATTTAACTCAAGAGACCTAACCCATCTGCTGAAGGAGATCCTACAAACACGACTCTTTCACAACTGGAGAAAACCAGCTACCGCAAGTTTCCATTTCACTATTTAATAAATAGTAACATCAAATAACAACATTTGCTTAAAATAATTTAAAGAAATATTTTCTTTAAAAATAATACATGCTTCAACTTGACATACAAAATAAGTCATGAATTTGGAGATCCCCAAACCATCCATCTAACAACATGCCACGTTTCTGAAAGCTGGATTTGGTAATGGCTGACCTTCTATTCTTCTTCAAGGATATTGTGTTTTTACTATTTTCTTCCCTTCGTATCACAGAGTTAGACAGACTAGCCTATACCAGACGCTTTTTTAGACAACTGTAGTAAATACAAAATGCAGAATTTGGGTAACTTTACATTCACAGCCAACTTCATGGTCAACACAAATAAATCAGAAGACAGATTTTTAGAAATAATAATATTTGAAAACCCCATAAATTTATACCTATGTCTACTGATTTTATCAATGCCCTATTCTCTCTTTCCAAATTTCTATGCCGCCCCCTACATCTTCTCTTCCTTCTGACTTCATGCATTTGTTGTTTATTGTTGTGACTCTTTTTTTTACTGAACTCAGTTAGTTTTGATCAGGCACACATGAGTGTGGATGCAAGAAGGGAATGGGAAATTTATTAATGGCCAAATTCCTAAAGAAGAAGAGTGACCATCTTTAAGCATTCATAACTTTCCAACAACTCCTTGGTTAGTTGTTGGAACTTGCAGATGTATCCATGCCATATGCTTGAATTTTGACAGGATTGGCTTAATCTTGAACAGGTCTTATTTAAGTAACCAAGCTGTTGTGAGTTGATGTATGTGCCAACTATGCCATGAACAGAAGATTGAATTTCACAGCTCAGAGTGTTTAAACAAAAGACACAAGTGTGTCCACTATCTACTCCTGGTCAATAGAGTTCTTGAAGTCTTACCTAAGTAATGAGACAATGGAGCAAAAAATGATAGTAGGAAATTACAATACCCAACTCTTATCAATGGATGGCCTGGATGATCATCCAGATGAAAACTAAACAGAGAAATTCAGAAGTTAACAGGCATTTTAAAACAAATGGACATAACAGATATTTACACAACATTTCATCCAAACACAAAAGACTATATCTCCTCTAAAATTTACCACATACTGGGATATAAAACAATTCTCAACAGTTAAAAGCATTGGAAGTAATACTCTGATTCTACGAGACAACCATGAACTAAAGCTGAATATCAACAACATAGAAACTGAACAACTCTACTAAAGAAAAATAGGTCAAGACATAAATAAGGAGAGAAATTAAAGACATTCTAAAATAGTATAGAAAGTAATACATAAGATACCAAAACTTATAGGACACAATGAAAGAGGTGCTAAGAGACAGGTTCATAGCAGTAAGTGCCTATATTACAAACCAGGAACAAGCTCATAAAAGCAGCTTAACATCAAACCTGAAAGATCTGAAACACAAAGAAGTCACTATTCCCAAGAACAGTAGACGACAAGAAATAATCAAAATCCAGATTGAAAAAAAAGAGAGAAAAAAAACTGAGAATAATACAAATAACCAATGAAAGAAGAGGTTGTTTTCCTTTATAAAAAAAAAAAAAGCTAGAAAAAATAACTAAGAAGCAAAATGAAAATATCCAAATAAACAAATCAGAAATTTAAAAAAAATAACAAAAACATCTGTGATACACAGATAATAATGATATACTTTAAAAGAAATGTTCTCCATCAAAAATAGAATTCTAAAAGAAATGGACAAGTCTCTTGACATATGCTAGCTACCAAGTTAAATCAAGATCATAATAATAATTTAAACAGATCTATGGCTTCTAATAAAATAGAATAAGTAACTAATTCTCCTAACCAAGAAAAGTCCTGGGTCAATGGTTGCCCTGCCCTGTAGAATTGTATGGGACTTTCAGAGAAGATTTAACAACAATATGCCTCAGATTGTTCCACATAATTGAAACAGAAAAAAACGGCCTAATTCATTGTTTAGGTCACAGTTATCTTGATACCCAAACAATATAAAGACCACCGCCCCCGCAAAAAAAAAAAAAAAAAAAAAAAGAATCACAGACAATTTACCTTATAAACATAGGCACAAAATTTCTCAATAGAATATTTGCATGTAAAATAAAAAATTAAAAAGATCATCCAATATACCATGATCAAATAGACTCTACTCCAGAAATGCTGAAATGGTTTAATATGTTAATACAAATAAATGTAGTTTGCCATATAAGCAAATTAAATTTTTTAAAAAAATCTCACATGATAATCTCAGTGGATACAAAAAATGCTTTGATAAAATCTTATACCCCTTCATGATAAAAGTCCTGGGGCAATAAGGACACAAAAAGGATACCTGAGTATACCAAAGGCAGTTTACACCAAACCTATATTCAAGAACAAGTTAAATGGAGGAAACTCAAAGCAATTTCACTAAAATCAGAAACAAGACAGCAAGGCTGTCCATTCTCTCTATGCCTACTCAATGTAGTAATTGAAGTCTTAGCTAGAGCAATAACAAGTGAACGAGATCAAGCAGATAAGGGAAGTAAAGTATTTTCTGGATAATATGATAGTATGCATAAATGACCTCAAAATGTCATCTGTGAATTCCTACAACTAATAAACATGGTCAACAAAGTAACTGGTTAAAAAAATTTACTCATAAAAATCTGTAGTTCTTCTATATAAAAATAACAACTGAACAATAAAAGAAATAAGAGAAAACATGTTTTTTAAAATAGACCCAAATAATATTATTTATTTTAGAGTAATTCTAATCAAGCAAGTGAAACACTAGTATGATCAAATCTTCAAGTCTTTGAAGAAAGAAATTGAAGATATCAAAAGATGGAAAGATCTCACATAGTCATGAAATGGTAGGATTGGCATAGTAAAAAGTGATCACCTTACCAAAATCAATCTACAAATTTGATGTAAATCCCATTAAAATTCCAGCGCAATTCACAGATTTTAAAACACCATTTTCAGCTTCACTTAACACACACACACACACACACACACACACACAAACACCCCTAAGATAGCTAAAATAATCCTGTACAGTAAAAACAAAACAAACAAAAACAAGAAGAAAACTGCTGAAAATCTCACCATTCTTAATTTCCAGTTGTATTGCAGAGCTGTACTAATAAACCCCACATGAAATTAGCATAAAATAGATTAAATTGAACAATAAAATCTAATTGAAGGCCCAGACATAAATCCCCACACCTATGAGCACCCAATTTTTTTAATAAAAAAAGCCAGAAATACATACTGGAAAAGAGTTAGCATCTTTAACAAATGTGCTGCTTAAACAGGATGTCTGTATGTAGAACACTGTAAATAGATCCACATATATCACCTCACATAAAACTCAAGTCCAAGTAGATCAATGACCTCAACATAAAACCAGGTACACGGAGCCTGATAGAAGATAACGTGCACACTGATACATAAGTCCGCTTTTTGGACAGAACACTGGATAGGACAGGCACTGAGATCAACAATTAGGAAACAGGACAACATAAAACTGGAAAGATTCTGTAAAACAAAGGAAACCATCACACAAAGGGACAATCTACGGCATCAAAAGAGATATTTTAACCAACTCTGCATCTCATAGAGGACTAATATACAAAATATATAAAGAACTCAAGAAAAGAAATACCAAAAAACAAATGATCCAGTTTTAAAATGTAACAAAGACATAAACAAAATTCTTTACAGAAGAATCTCAAATGGCTGAGGAACACTTAAAGAAACGTTGAATATCATTAACTACCAGGGTAAAACAAAACAAAACTGCTTGAGATTCCATCTTAAAGTTGTCAGAATGCCTAATACAAATAACACTTGTGACTGCTCATGCAGGTGAGAATGTGAAGCAAGGAGAACTCTCATCTTTTGAGTACAAAACTGTACAACAACACGTACAATCAATATGGAGGTTCCTCAGAAAGTGGGGAATCAATCTACCTGAAAACTCAGATATACATCTGTGTGGCATATTCCCAATGGACACTCAACCCTATTACAGAGACACTAGCTCAACCACGTTCATAGATGCTTTATTGATAATAGTCAGGAATTGAAAACCTTATCTATGTCTCTCAAAAGAGAAATAGGTAAAAGAAATGTGGTATACTTTTACACAGTGGAGTATTACTCACCTGCTAAAACCAAATGATATCATGAAATATGCAGGCCAATGGATACAACTAGAAAAAATTTTCATACTGGGTTACAAAAATAGTCTAGATTAGAAAGGTAAATATGATATGTATTCACTTTTATAGAAATATTAGCCATTAAGTAAATGAAAACCAACCTACAGCCTGTAGACCCAGAAAGGTTAGGTATAAAGAAATAGACGAGGTGGTCACACATTGACCTCCCTGAGAAGATAAAATAAAACAGATATTAGGGGTGAATGGGGTGGTGGTAGGACTGAGAGAATCGGGGGAGAAGGGGTAGGTGGCATAGAGCTGAGGGGGTAAATTCTGGGAGAGAGACCCAGAATTTAGGGGCATTAGAAGGATGTTATAGAAACCTAGCATAGTAGAAACTTCCTAAAATGTATGACGGTGATACAAATAAGATCCCCCAATAATAGGGGAGAAATAGTCCCATCTGTTCATTGTTGAGGATCAACTTCAGCTTGAAGGGCTTCTGAGGAAAGGGTGTTTGAGATCATCGAAAGAAATGACTCAAAGTCAAATGATGGGGATACAAACCGACAGCCTTGGAGTCTATTTGAGATCCTCCCCAATCAGCTCTCCATAGATAGCTCTTGGCTTCCTAGTCTGCTCGAGAAAGCTTTCTGATAGAGACAGCTCCCTGCTTGAGATAGCTGTTGTATGCTAGAAACATTCAAAAGCTCTTTGTATGGCAAATGGGGTTTCTTACCCAAGTCAGAAAAGCTGCTACTGAATCGCTTAGATTTTCTAGAAAATAAATAAATAAATAAATAAATAAATAAATAAATAAATAATCTGTGTTCACTCTCTAAGCAGTTCTCTCTGGGTAGCTGCTAGGAAAAAAAAAAAAAAGTAAAAGATCTGTGTTTGCTTTCTAAGTAATTCTTGGGATTTCCAGCCAAGGTCAGAATTCCTGTTAAAAAAAAATTTAAAGGGCTATGAAAAATTCTAAGAGTTATGTTCACTCTCCATGGATTTTCCAACCCAGATCATAAATCCTGTTAGAAAAAATTCTAAAAGAGGGTGTTTGCTCTCCAGAGATCTCCAGACCTCCAGCCCTTGCTAGAAAAACATTTTAAGAAAAAAGCTTTTATAACTCTCTGCTAGCTAGCACATACAAACCAAAAGCCCAGTCTTTTATTTACATATCAATTCAGCCATTTACTCCAGGTTTCCTCTTTTTTTTTTTTATTAGTTCCTTTATTCTTCTTCTTTTTTTTTCTTTTTTTTTTTATTACGTATTTTCTTCAATTACATTTCCAATGCTATCCCAAAAGTCCCACCCCCACTCCCCTACCCACCCATTCCCATTTTTTGGCCCTGGCATTCCCCTGTACTGGGGCATATAACGTTTGCCTGACCAATGGGCCTCTCTTTCCAGTGATGGCCGACTAGGTCATCTTTTGATACATATGCAGCTAGAGTCAAGAGCTCTGGGGTACTGGTTAGTTCATAATGTTGTTCCTCCGATAGGGTTGCAGATCTCTTTAGCTCCTTGGATACTTTCTCTAGCTCCTCCATTGGGGGCTCTGTGATCCATCCAATAGTTGACTGTGAGCATCCACTTCTGTGTTTGCTAGGCCCCGGCCTAGTCTCACAAGGGACAGCTATATCACCGTCCTTGCAACAAAGGCTTGCTAATGTATGCAATGGTGTCATTGTTTGGAGGCTAATTATGGGATGGATCCCTGGATATGGCAGTCTCTAGATGGACCATCCTTTTGTCTCAGCTCCAAACTTTGTCTCTGTAACTCCTGGTTGATTGTTTCCAATTCTAAGAATGAGCAAAGTGTCCACACTTTGGTCTTTGTTCTTCTTCAGTTTCATATGTTTTACATATTGTACCTTATATCTCGCTATACTAAGTTTCTGGGTTAATATCCACTTATCAGTGAGTACATTTCATTTGAGTTCTTTTGTGATTGGGTTACCTCACTCAGGATGATGCCCTCCAGGTCCAACCATTTGCCTCGGAATTTCGTGAATTCATTCTTTTTAATAGCTGAGTAGTACTCCATTGTGTAAATGTACCACATTTTCTGTATCCATTCCTCTTAACCATCCCAAGAATCAGCATTCCATGACCTTAGCTTCTTGAATCTTAGAAAAGAACAGCAAGTACTTTTTCTTTCTTTCTTTCTTTCTTTCTTTCTTTCTTTCTTTCTTTCTTTCTTTCTTTCTTTCTTTTTCTTAGTATTGCAAATGAATTCAGAGATCTGCCTGCCTTTGTAAGCATTGTAAGTAGAGCAAATAAAGAATCAAAAATAAGGAGAAAATAAAGTAGATCCTACTCTGATATCACAATTCTGCCACACTTGAGCCTAAACTAGCTCTGTCCCTGACTGACCATGAACTCAGGAATCTGCCTGTCTTTGTAAGAACAAACAATAAACTTAGCCAGGTGACATCTTGCTGGGCAGTTATAACTCCCCAATTCTCTTTATCTCCTTTCTTAGTATCTTTCTAACAAGCTGGCTAATAGTGCATTGGCCTATGTTTTTCATTTTTTGGAGGTCTTTGAAACCCCGCATATAATTTGAATTGCATGCTTGTATTTTCCTAGTTGAGAAATTATATATTTTTGAACTCATGTTTTCAGAGTTTTTTCCTACAACCTTAAGGGCTGTCCTGAAGGTCAGAGTGTTTACCATGATTGCTAAGGACATACACACACCCTAACGTTTTGATTATCATGGAGTCATTAACCTTGACAGAGAGGACATTCCTTGATAACCTTACAGGAAGAATATTTTCCTGAGGAATATATATATATATATATATATATATATATATATATATATATATATATATATATATATATCTTAGAGAAATATAATAATTATATCATCATCATCATTATTATTATTATTATTATTACTATTACTATTACTATTACTATTACTATTACAAACATACTTCTCACCCAGCAGCAGTCAACATTCAGAGGCCCATTCAGGAGTCATGTCACTCCATCCCTTCCATGGCCATGTAGGTGGCAGGCTATCTTTCATTAAACAAGGTTTTCAATACTGGGACTGGGTTGTATTCAACTGAGTTGTTGGCCAATAATTTCCCATGGAAATCCTCAAATAACCAAGGCTGTCAGAAAGATACACCCACCCACACAATTCAAAATTTATTTAACCTTTAGAAATAGAGTTGGTGCCTACTTTGAGCCTTCATTTTTACATTTTACTGTCTGGTGTTGAAAGGTACTATACAGGCTACCAAAAGAGGAACATAAAAAGCAACTCAGCCACAAAGCCGTTTACTTACACTCTCTTTTCCCTTCACAGAACTTTTGGAAGTAGCCAACCAATGTCTTATTTGACTTAAGACACACTCCATGAGATAGAACCTATACCTGACACTGTAGGGTGACCAAGAACCAGAGACTAGACAGTCCAGAGACCTAGGATAAAATTAAAACTGCTGGTCTAAAAGATAAAAGTATAAAAACTATGATTTCAAAAGATATTGTGCTATACTCATCAGTTATTATCAGAGAAGTTTCCTCCTGTAGAAGATTGGAACATATGCAAAGACCCACTGTTAGACATTATAAATTTCTGCACTTACCAGGACCAGGTCACCTATTATGGCCACATGGAACAAGATCAGACTGGGTTGGTTTGGGGGAAACAAGCAAACAAGGCTGTGACAATTTGATTGAGAGTAATCAGGATTTTTATGTTTTTATCAGAAAAAGAATACAATGACAGGCAGCAGAATCAATACCTTTGTAGTTGCCATGATACTATGATATATGCAAGTTACACAGGCTATATGAGATTAATGTCTAAGACCAAATGTCCTGTCAAGTTTTCATGCTTCCTTAACTAATAAGGGAACAAACAGAGAAACAAAGTGGCACAAATATCTCACTGCTTCACAAAGTTCATTGGTCTCTTAGGAACTAGAAGGCACATTGTGGCCTAGAATTCATGGACCTGAAAAACCAGTTAGGTCAAAAGTCAACTCCATGGTTCTCTGTGAGTGTCTCTGTGTGTGTGTGTGTGTGTGTGTGTGTGTGTGTGCGCGCGCGTGCACACACACTCACACACATGAAAGAGTGAGTCCTTGGAATGCATAGCTCTAAATGTATTGTCTTTATCATATCCCTCCCTTTATACCTCAGGGAACTCTGTGGAAGAGGTGGCAGAAAGAGAGTTAAAGCCAGAGGGCATGGAGGACACCAGAAGTAGGAGACCCTCTGAGTCACTTGAGTAAGGCTCTTATGAATTCAGAGAAAAATGAGGCAACAACCACAAGTGCATGGAGATTCGCAAGGTAACCTTTGTATGTAAACTTTTCAGCTCATATTTTTGTGGGATTCCTGGGTGTGTGAATGTGTGGGTCTTTGTTTGTTTTGCCTGCTTTTAGGATTCATTTTCTTCTGTTGGGTTACTTGTTACAGTCTCAGTGTGATGATCTTTATTTTTTTGTTGTAATATTTTACTTTGTTATGTTTAATTGTTATCTCTTAGAAGACTGTTTTCTAATTAGAGACTAAAATGAAATGAATCCAGAAGGGAGGGGAGGTGGAGAGTAACTGGGCCTAGATGGAGAGAAAATGGTAGTGGGTGTATATTTATGAAAACATTCTATTTTCAAACAAAGGGAAAAAATATATATCTTATGTTTGAAAAGTACATGAATTGTTGCTGCATTGTGTAAATATAATTAAATTGTTTTGTTGTTTCTGTTCCACTATAAACAATAAATGTAAAGTTAATAAAATGTGTTAAATGCAATAAAATATTCTCTAATAAATTGAGAAGTAGAAATAAATGGACTGCAGAAATAAAGCATAACTTATTTGTAAAAGTCTAAGACACATTTATTCTCATGAATAAAGTCACAAACATGTCTTTTTGCAGAGTATATTCTTAAAATGTGACAATTCTAATCAGCTTACAGCATCATACCCAATTTAAAACTTTGGAGATTAAGAAACGAACCCCATATCCCTAGTTATAGCTGTGTAAAATATGTCTCAGATAGAGGATGCAGAGGCTAAACTCTCAAATTGTAGTTTGGTTTGTCTTTAAATCAAGGACATTGAGTTGAGTCATTACTATATGGTAGGCTTTGTTCTGAACTATTCCACTCATCAGCTTTTAATTATCACCATGACCCTCTCAGCCAGGGTACAATTGGGCTTTCCCTTTTCAAAATTCAGAACTGAAGCTTTAAAATGTAAATCATTTCATAAATGGCCACCCCTTGTAGCCATACAGAATTAGCAGAGGAGGGAGGGGGCATTCTATCCACAAAATATTCAACCTAAAATTTGTGTTGCCCTCAAGATGTGCTGGGATAAAGATGGAACAAAAACAGAGAGAACAACCAACCAGTGACTGTCCCAATTTGACACCCATTCCGTGTAAAAGAGCCAACCCCCAACACTATTAATAATACTCTGCTATGCTTGCAGACAGAAACCTGGCATAACTGTCTCCTGAGAGGTTTCATGCAGCAGAGGATGGAGGCAGATGCAGAAACCTATCAGCCAATCATCTGGCAGAGCCTGGGGAATCTTGGAGAAAAGGAAAGGATAGAAGTGGGCACATTAGAGGGCCATGCAACCACAAGAAAACGCATAGAGACAATTAATCTGGAACTATGGGAGCTCACGCATTTATAGCAATCCTGCAGCTTGGTGTTCATTGGTTCCCCTGCAAGAGGAACAAGAGTTGCCTAGGTTTCTGTTCCTTGTGGATGGATCTCCTTCCCCAGTACTGGGACTGATTTTTTGAGCCTCCGTGCAAGAGGATGTGATTAGACCTTCTAGAACTAGCTGGCACAGGGTGAAGTGGTACCAAAAGGGAAGTCCCCTTTTCCTGAGAAGAAGGGGAGGAGGCAATGGAGGGAGGGATGTGTAAGGGAGGACAGGTGAGAGAGTTGAGAGGGGGTGGTGATCTGAAAATAAAGTGAAGTAAAATAAAACAAACAAACAAAAGAGATGAAAAAAATAAATCATTGGGCCACATTGTAAAAATAAGATTCACATCTGTGTCAGAATCTGTTTCTGCTAAACTTTTGGGAGGAGGAGGAGGAGGAGGAGGAGGAGGAGGAGGAGGAGGAGGAGGAGGAGGAGGAGGAGGAGGAGGTTAAAACTGAGACATAAAGATGTGATTGTCAGAAAGATCCTTGAGCAGTCTCTGGGAACAGTTCTTTTTCAGAGTACTGGTTTTTTTTTCACATATGTAAAATGAGTTTATCTCAGAGATGAAAAGGCTATTTCAAGTTGTAATAGTTAAAAGACTATGCAATGCCTGTTTATAGAGATAAGACATGAAATCCATGGGAAATTCCCACTAATGAAATCTACTTAGAAAAAAAAAGCATCTATTTATTTACTTATTTTTACTAAAAACTGTGACGCTCAAGAGAATTTTGTCTTAATAATTGCTCACATGAAACATGATGGAAGACAACACTATATTTGTGGAAGTCACAGAGTGAAGCTGAGGGTTTACTTTCTGTGGAAGGTAGGGGTAAGTGGAAACTTGGGAGTACAGGACTCACTGAAGGACAGGAGAGAGAAGTGGAACCCTGCTCTGTTCTCACTTTAGAGCTTCCCTAGAAATATAGAATCTGCTAACCCATCCAAATCTGCTACCTGACTGTTGGCCAGATTCCAGGGCAGCTGTAAAACAGGTTACCTCTCTTTTGATCATTGTTAGTTTGGCCCTGGAGTTTAGAGAAGTCGCAAATGACCAGTTGTTTTTATTCTCAGGCACTTCAATTCTCAACCACAAGGTCTATCAATCAAACTTACTTAATTTAATTCAAACCCAAGGACAGCAGTGTCAGGACATCCCTATCTTCCACAAATACGTTCAGTGTAATTCTAATAATCACCCCCCCCCCTTTGGGCAGTGTCACTTACAATGGATTTTGGCTCTGATTGTCTAAAGTAATACATTCTTTTAAAAATGCAGTTTCATCATAAAATGTAGCAGGAAAAAGTTGTCATGAATTTATATTTTTAAAGGTATCATTCTATAAAATGAGTAAATTAAAAAACATTCTAAACGGATTCTATTATTTCAGAAACTCATAAGTGATAGATTCACTAAACATAGATTTCTGTGGCACTGAGAGATGGTATCTTCCATTGCCTTGAAGTGTGTGTTCTACAATTCTAAGCATCAGCCTCTGCAGTGCCCCAGCTGTATGCTTTGGGCAAACCAGAAAACCTTTGCTTACTTCTGTGTTCTTCAAGGTGCCAACATGTTACTTATATTTCTTTCAATATCTGAATAACAATCTTTTATAGTACACTGTCCAAACCTATATAAATAAATAAATAAATAAATAAATAAATAAATAAATAAATAAATACAAGCCTGTAGCAAGAAAAGATGCCATGAATTTGAGGAGATCAAGGAGGGGGCTCTGGAAGGGACTGGGGAGAGGAAATTGGATAAAAGAAATCTTGTAATTATAAATACAGTGAAAGGAGAATTTAGAATTAGACATATAAGTGACAAAAAAAGAAAAGGAAAGAAAAAAGAAAAACAGTCAACTGATGTCAACTCATTCATAAACTCAGGATGAAAGCGTGCAACTTGCTTCCTTCAAAGCTTGTAGGAATAGTTAACTTGATCATATGCTTTGAATTATAGCAACCAGAACTATGAGATCTAATCTAAACATCATTGTTCAGTCTGTGTAGCTTGTGGTATTTACTTTAAAAATCCCTCAAATCTCACACACTACTCTGAGTTTTCCAAAGCACCAGTTTGCTTGCATTTGAAGAAGGCATGAACACATATGTTCATTAAATTTTCCAGAAATTATGCTTCAGTGAACAAGATATGTTTCTTCCAGAACTCCTAAGATATACAATCTATAGAATGGTGAATTTTAAGTAACTCTACATCCACCTCTGTATTAATAAATTGCAACTTCTAAGGAAACCTTTTCTTTATTTAAATCTTGATCTTCAGCTGTACTTTCTGGTTATGTATCCACTGTAACCAAGATTTTCTGTGAAAAGTAATGCATTTGATAATGGCAAGGAGGGGACATAGGATTTTGGCATTCATATAAAGAATGAATTAAATTTATGCCATAAGAGTTCTTGTATTTCAGAGGTCCATTGCCACAATGATCCAAGAAATAGTCTCTTTCCAGAGACAACTGTCCTGATGTTTAGATATAGGGGATCATTTACATTTTTTTCATGAAGGAAACAAAGCTCAGAGATACACAATAACAAAGCTCAAAGATACACAATGGCTTGTCCAAGGTCAAGAGCTCTTTTCCATAGCAGGGTCCCTTGATTTCATTTTATGAAAACAAAGTTCAGGTAACATTAGCTTTAGGGGACAAGTGTATAGCACCAGATACAAACTACCTAGAAGAAGAATCCATCTTTAACTCCAATAGTTCAATCAATCAATCAATAAAAATTTACTGAGTACCTATGAAGTAAAGTTTCATGAAGGCCCCAAGTTCATGGAGGTATTTTTCTGTGTCTTTAAGGAGATTAAAGTGTAGCTGAGAAGATAAAGAAAGCAATCAAAGTATTACAATAAACTTGAAATTAACTAATAAACAAAGCACTAGTCGTCACTGTAAACTGGAGCTCCTTTTTATTCAGCATAAGTATAAATAAAATAAGGCAAATAAAAGTGCCTGGAATAAACAAACAATAAGAAAATGATTCTTAAAGTTATTAACAGTTTTTAAATCATTAGGACATAAACACTGAGTACAACAAAGTCTTAGAAACAGAGGACAATAAACCAGAGAAGCAGGTTCTTGTGTATTTTAACTCCTGACATGCAGAGTGGAATTTAGGCTTTGGGTCAGAGTGGAACTTGGGCTTTGGGTGATTATCCATGGCACCCTGTCTGTAGGTCTGTCCTGTCTGTAGGTCTGTCTGCTGGCTTGCTTTTGAAGGAGAGGCTTCTCCAAAGACTCATTTCTTACAGCAGTGGCCTTCACTGTTTAGTGATTCAGCTTATGGTCACAGCCCATGCTCACACACTGATGCACTGATTGCTATTTGCTTCTAGAAATAAATGTGGCTTAACTGGGCTTTATTTATTGATTAGATGGAATGGCCCAGATTGCTAATAAGTTCTGAGAGAGAAAACAAAGTATGTGGGCCTAGAGCAATGAAAATTTTTTACAAATCTCTAGCCATATTAGCCCTGAAACAAAATTTTCAGCATTTTAAATAGACTATATGGTTATGACAAGAGAAAAGCAGCCAAGGCTTGAAGCCATATGAATGCATTCAGTCAGCCTGGCTTTACCAGCTTTGGGCTGGAGGCAGCAACAGATGGCAAACAGCCTAATGTTTGAACACATAGGATTACTCTGATATTAATGCAGGGATTTTACCAATGAACTTCATTTTGTATTATAGTTTGATACAGGAATCATCTCAACTCCTAGGCAGGGCAGTTTCAGACAGAGATATGAGCCACTTACCACAGCTGCTCTTAAAACTGGAACTGAAGATAAAAGTGAGAGGCAACTGGGCTTGTTCAGTAGAAGGCCAGAAAGATGTGAGTAAGCTAAGGAGGACATGGACCCCTCTCTGATTAGGAATGCTTCAGTTCAATGATCACACAAAGTGTAACAGTCTTAACTCTCACCCTGTACTGAGAGCTGCTTGACTGAGAAAGGTTTCAGATCCTAATATCATCTCATTCTTATTGAGCTCTGCTATCACCATGGACATGGGGAAAAGGAAATCCATTGATTTGGGTGAATAAGTATAAAATTCTGGGTGGAAATAAAGTCATTCTCACCAAGAGTTGAGGACCCTTTAAAATACCTTAGTAGCCCATACTTTATTTCAGTGTTCACACAGTGTTGAACAGTGCTTTCCCCAAGAAAAGTGAAGCTTTGAACCATGATCTATAATCAATCTTTTAATGTTATAGGATATTTGAACCTGTTTCTAGTTAGGGTGTGTCTCAGCCCTTAACATACACTTTAATCCATCTGACTGGAATACAAACATGCCCTTTGTACTTACCTTTAATCCCAAATAATGACAATAAAGTTAGTTAGGAGAAGGACACCCCAATGTTTGAAAGTGGTGTCTAATTGAGTGGCAGAAAATGTGACAAATCAGAGAAAGATTTGATCCTTTCAAGAATCAAATAGGATATGCACAATTCTCAGATGAAGAGAAAGGAAAGGGAAGCTACTTAAGGCAGAGACAGTAGAGGAGGAAGAGAGTACAGTACAGGAATGCAGTAGAGTTCATGGAGAGTAATACAGTAGAGCTGAGAGGGAAAGAAGAGTGCCACATTGAGGGAGACAAGGTAGTTTTACCAGGAAGGTTTTACAGAAACAGATTGAGGAGAGAACAAGATAGACACAGAGGAAGACAGAATGAGCAATAGAATGAGAAGGAGCCAGAAGACTAGGAAAAATTGCTAGACTTAGTCTGAGGGCAAGTATAGCAATCCAGAGGCTAAGAGAAAGGCCAGATTGAATAAGTAAGTTTGGAGAAAGTTTGAGCGAGAAAAGCTGAGTTGAACTAGCCAGCCAAAGCTCAGAGAGAACTAGAAAGGCTGAGCTTATTTCAGAGGCTGAAACAACTCTAGCCTTAGGTTTGTAGTGAGGCTAGGAGCTTCCACGATTTGGCTTGGATTAACAAACTGAGGCAGCAAGTCTCAGAGATAACAATTACATCAGGGGAATAAAAAATGCTTTTACATCTTAAAGTCTGAAAAACAATGTCAAAATGACAATACTGAAAATTAGTGTTGATACACTGTTTTCTAAGGTTTACAGTGGTCAAGAAGTATTTGATTCAAAAATTGTTTCCAGAAAATTAATGACAATGATACACTTGTTCACTAATGGAACTGCCTTAGCAGTACAAAATGTTTATGCAATTATTACAGAAGACCCTGGGAACTAGACCACCATGCTGGCCAGAGAAGGAGGTAGGCAATCTTTGATTTCCCTCCTCTTCTTCAAATTCAATCTCCCAGCCTTACCCCAGCTCTGTAACAGACCATGTTATATGGCCTCCTCTTTCTCTCTGCACCTGTCTCCAGCAAGTCACACAGGTCTTCTCCTATAGCCTTCTTTACTCTTTCCCCACATCCATTGTCTCAGCTGCCAATCACCAAGGCATTCCCTGAGAAAGCACTGCACACACTAGTCAGGGAAGCAGGTAGCCAATCTTCATTCTCCCTTCTCTCATCCAATACCAACCCCCAGACTCATCAACTCATGGCCAGGACTGTAGCAAACCACCTGCTGTGGCCTCCCCTCTGTTGTATTTCCTGGGGCATTGCAGTCACTGGTGATACACACTGCTTGCTGCCCTCTTGTGGACCCCATCCATTTGCCTTTCCTTTGTAGTCTAAAGCCATTCCGTGTGTCAATTCACAATATCTAGAAATACATATTACCCAGAATCCAGAATGGCCACACGTGATTGGATTCCCAACTAGGCATCCCAGACCCACCACTTTCTCCTAAGAATGAGAAAGGGCAACAGAATCCAGTAAAGGGAACAACCAACCAACATCTACCCAACACATAAAAGACAAGATATTAGTACATAGAATTATAATCACCCCAAACCCAGATACCTAAATGCCAGTATAAAAACACAATAAAAAGACAGCCAGGACAATACTTCTCCACTAGAGATGTACAATCCATATAGAGTAGACTCAGAGCAATATAATATTGCTGAATGACAAGATACAATAAAAGTTATTGTATAAAAAGTTATATAAAAAGAGCCAGGCCAATATGTCTCCACTAAAACTCAGCAGCTTTATAAGACTAGGCTCTGAACAATGCAATATTGCTGAATCGCAAGACAGACTTTAAAATAACACACACATACACTCACTCACTCACTCACTCACATACACACACAAAGGTGTGAGGAAATATATAAAATTGTTCAAGACCTAAAAATGAAAATGAATTTTAAAAAACTGAGAGAAAATTCGAAATGAAATATTTAGGAGCTTCAGAGGTATGCCTCACCAAAAGAATACAAGGAACAGAAGAAAGAACCTCAGACATTGAAGACAATGTACAAGAAATAGATACTTCAGTCAAAGAAAATATTAAATCTAAATAAAATAAAATAAAGTAATCCAGAAAAATGTAGGTATATTAGTTAGGGTTCCCATTGTTCTGATGAAACACCATGACCAAAACAACTTGAAGTGGAAATAGTTTATTTCACTGTCAATTCCATAGAAGAGCTCTTCATTGAAAACAGTGAGGGCAGCAACTCATGCAGGGCAGGAACCTAAAGCCAGGAGCTCACACAGAGGCCATGCATACTGGCTTGCTCAGCCTCCTTTCTTATAGAACCCAAGACCAATAGGGTGGCTCCACCCACAATAAGCTAGGCCCTCTACCAACAATGACAAAATAATAAAAGGCCCTCTACCCTTGCCTATGACTTGATCTTCTGTAGTTATTTTCTCAATTGAGGCTCCTTTATCTCCAATAACTCTAGCTTGTGTCATGTTGACATAAAAAGAGTTAGGACAAAGGGACACTATGAAAAAGCCACAATTTTAAGTTAATAAGATTAGAGGGAGGAAAAGATACCAAGGCCAAAGATAGAGAGAATATTTAGAATAAAATTGTAGAAAAAATTAGCAGTATCCTAAAGAAGGAAGTTGTATGAAGAAATAAGAAATATATAGAACACCAAAAAGACTGTATCAGTAAAGAAATTCCCCCACAGCATATAATAATCAAAGCACTAAACATATAGAGCAAAGAGTTCAAAGCAGTTACCCTTTAAAGGCTGACCTAATACAATTATACATGTTTTTGTTTGTTTGTTTGTTTGTTTGTTTTAAGGCCTGAACAGATTTTTTTCAAACTATAAGAGATCACAGAGGCCAGCCGAGATTACCTCAGCTGGATTGTTCCCCTGACTACCATGGCACTGACAGGGATTCCACATTCTACCATCAGCATGTCTACTAGACACATTGGTGCATTAGTAGCACAGTGCTTATGAAATTAACCAATCATGATGTGATTTTAGGCCCCCAGCACAAGATGGATCAATACTTAAAACTGTCTCAATATCTACAAATCTTAGGCTAGATAGGCCACAGACCTAGAAGAAAACTAAATACTACTATTTTAATAAAGGAATATAGCAATAAAATGACTTCTAACTATAGTACCTTAACCAACCATTAGCATACAAGCTTGGAACCTGAAGCATATGGAGAGAAATACAAACACCAATAGGCAAAAAATGTACAGAGAGAGTAAAGAGACCTGAGAACACTCAACATTAAATGGGATGTCTCCATCAAACCCTATCTTCAGTGGTTAGGGAAACCTGTGGAAGAGGAAGCAGAAAGAGTGTAAGAAGCATAGGAGATAGAGGGCAAAAAGGAAACAAGGTCTTCTAATACAGCATGACCAAGGTACATTCAAATGTAGAGACTGACAGTGAAAGAACCTAGTGGGGAAACCCCCACTCAACTCCTGATTCAGCGTGAACCCAAGAATCACAAACAGAACACAATGCCTTGATGTAAAAACAAGAGGTAGTTTAATGGCGGAGCTCAGGGTTGAAACGTATCTCATGCAGGAGACAGTGGATTCGACCCCAGGCTCAGAAGCTAGGGGTTTTTATGGGGTAAGGGGCTTAGGGGTGTGGAATTCAGCATAGCGACACACTAATGGCTTATTCAAACATTAACAGGAAAATTACATGTCAGCAAAAGGCCATCAGGACTTTGTTCCTGTGGGCTGAGGGCTTATCTTTGTTCACATAGCAACCAGTTGATGTATGCCTTTACCAACAGGCAGTAGACAGAGGGGAGGTTCCAGCCAGGTGGTGTTGACTCAGACAAGATATCCTTGCATTCTTTTTCATCTTTGCAGTCAATCTGTTCTTAGGAATGTCTTAATAACAGCCCTGTCTGTTCTGCTTTGTTCTCGGGCCCCAGGCCGTGGACTCATAGACAACTCTTTTACATGAATCACAAGTTACAAAATCTCATTTTCCTTCAACAGCATGCACAGGCCCTACATAGTGCTGTAGCAGATGGGGTCCTACTGCTGAAAGATGTGGACACATATTCCTACCCAACCCAGAAGCTATCTCCAACTTATAATCATTTGTGAATGATTTATTTTCTCTCTGAGAGATTCACTGAGTAAAACCATTCCTTTTGTTGTTGTTGTTGTTCTGGGGTTTTGTTTGCTTTGCTTTGCTTTGCTTTGCTTTGCTTTGCTTTGCTTTGCTTTGCTTTGCTTTGCTTTGCTTTGCTTTGCCTTGCCTTGCCTTGCCTTGCCTTGCCTTGCCTTGCCTTGCCTTGCCTTGCCTTGCCTTGCCTTGCCTAGCCTTGCCTTGCTTTGCCCTGTTTTGTTTTGTTTTGTTTTGTTTTGTTTTGTTTTGTTTTGTTTTGTTTTGTTTCTTTACTATTGCATTGAGATGGCCTTTTCTCTGTGTAGCACTACTGGTGCTGGAACTTACTCTGTAGACCAGGCTGGCCTCAACTTAACACAGATCTATCTGCCTCTGCCATTGAAGTGCTGAGATTAAAAGCACATACTATCACTGTCCAGTAACAAACCACTCTTAAGGGTAGGCCCCATGCCAAGCAATAAAGAACCAACAACAACAAACAACAACAAATATATATATATATATATATATATATATATATATATATATATATACACTCAATGGCATCTTTAAGTTTCTTTGTGTCCTAATATGCTAATATGTCAGGGCATTTTTTTATCGTTTTAATCTTATAAATCCATTACATCTTTTTATGTCTTCCATTTTTATGTTTTTATTGGACCCCTGTGCATATGAGTGTATATGAATGTGTATATCTCTACAGCCATGTGTTTCTTTTACGGTTTGTGTGTGTTCATTATCTGTGGGACTGTGATAGGCAGCCTATTTTGGTTGAATGGGGCTTGCTCTGGTGACCCAGGAGAGAAATCTATAAGGGGCAGAAAAGTTAGCCATTTTCCTAGAGACAGGTGCCTGATACCACAGAGCCCCCAAATCCATAATTCTGTGACTATCAGTCACACGGACAATGTCCCAAGCTTCTGACATTCTGGCTACACTCGACCCACACAGTTACCTGACTATAGCCAGGTATGCTCCTCCCCACAGTTACTTGGCAGCAGCAAGATAGCTCAGCCCACTATAAGAGGGGCTGCTTGGCCCTTCCTTGCTCTCTTTAAGCCCTCACCTTTCTTACTCTCTAGCCCTCGTTCTCTATCTCCCTTCCACCCTCTCACCATATGGCTATGGCTAGCCTCTCTATTTCTACCTTCTCTACTTTCTCCCTGCCTTTCTACAATAAAGCTCTAAAACCATGTACTGGCTCTGCTCATCAAGGTCCGCTGTGCCTGAACGATGGGATGGGCTTTCTCCCATCACAGCTCTTTAGAGCTGTGTCTAACCTCCCACCAGAAGGCCATCTTGTGCTCCAGCCATGGACCTGACCAAAGACTCTCACCCACGTGGGAACCATCCAGCATGCCCTATCCTCCTGCCCTATCCTTCCTTTGGCCCAGTGGCCCAGTGCCAACCTGGAGTCCCATTCTGTTCTCAGCTCTTCCTCAGTATCCAGTGTGGGATGCCAAAGGCTGAGAACCTGATACCTAGGGCTGTCCCTTGTCCACCACCCGCTGAGATGGGGTCAGTGGCTTAACACAGCCAGATACCCACCAGGGGATGCATGAAAAGTATGCTGCAGTCCTCCTGTGACCGCCAGCCCAGAGCACTGGAACTCTGGTGGCATGTGGGTTCTCTCCCAATCCACTGTTTCCCCCACACCCACGGCCCCGCAGTTATCCCTTACTTTTTCTGTTTCTTTGTGTTGTTTAGTTGCTTTTATTTTGTTTTGTTTTATTTTGTTTTATTTTATTTTATTTTATTTTATTTTATTTTATTATTTTATTTCTTAGATGTCTGTTTTCTAAGAAGAGACGAAAAGTATATGGGTCTGGACGGAAGGGGAAGTAGAAAGGAACTGAGCAGAATTGAGGGAGGGGATAGAAATCATAATCAAAATATATGAAAAACTCAATTTTCTGTAAAAGTAAGAAAAAAATCATCAAAAAATAGGTCTACAAAAGAAAGTAACAAAGAAGAAGGGGAAAGGAAAGGGAGGGAAGGGAAGGGAAGGGGAGGGAAGGGAAGGGAAGGGGAGGGGAGGCAAGGGAAGGGAAGGGAAGGGAAGGGAAGGGAAGGGAAGGGAAGGGAAGGGAAGGGAAGGGAAGGGAAGGGAAGGGAAGGGAAGGGAAGGAAAGGAAAGGAAAGGAAAGGAAAGGAAAGGAAAGGAAAGGAAAGGAAAGGAAAGGAAAGGAAAGGAAAGGAAAGGAAAGGAAAGGAAAGGAGGAAGGAAGAAAGGAAGAGGCATTGATGTTATGACCTGAATTTGATCTCTAAAGCCTACATGGTAGAATAAAAGAACTAACTTCTACAACTTCTCTTATCACCTCAACCCTTTCTGAGGCATGTTCCTAAGTACAACAAACACGCGCGCGCACACACACACACACACACACACACACACACACACAGAGGAGGGAGAGAGAGAGAGAAAGAGAGAGAGAGAGAGAGAGAGAGAGAGAGAGAGAGAGAGATGAAACAAATAACATAGACTGTCATAGGAGTCAATGGTGAGAATTGCAGTTGTTCAGTACTTTACAAATGGTTTAATAAAATGTAGTTTAAATATTTAAAACAGTTTAAAATATTGTGCCTTATTTCTAGGGTAACTGCATGCTTTTTCCTGAAGAGCAGGTGCTGTCCTATCATCCTGACTGGGATATGGGGTGGACCTATCACAGTCTATGCTAGTACCCAACTTGTGATATTTCCTGTAGTCCTTCAGTGTGACTGTCCTCTAGTTCCCCACTGTCACTTTTCTCTGATGGTTCAGTTCTTTTTATCAGAGTCATGCTTCTCACATTTTAAATACAGTAGCCTTAGTTCCCCTTACAATATATATAACTCCTGAAGAATAGGTTCATGTAAACACTCTCACACCCAGCTAGTCCATCTGTGATTTTGATTCTATTCTTCTTGATTTTCTCATTAAGACTATTTTATTTCTTTGACACACTTTCATCTTTGCTGGAATGTTTTTCTTGTTAATCATCTATTCTTGAAGTGTCACTTGGCTTTTTTTACTATGATACAAGGAGGCACTTAACTACCTAGTTTGTGACTGCCCCCAAATCTAAGAACAGGTGTTCTGTAATCAGTTCTTGGTCAAGAATCTCAAATAATCAATATGATTGGACTTCAAGTCTACATGTGTAATACTGATTGGTAGACAGGACTAATACTGTCTAAATGCCTTGGTGATTAAGTGGAATCATGTTGGTTGAGGCTAATCATATTTTTCTAATTGAAAATATACAGAATGAGCATTACAAACTCTTGAAAAGAGGGTCTTATTTGTTTATTTTTCTGAGTCTCTGTACATCACCTATATGGGTATCCTAGTCTTGAGCTCAACAGAATTTCCTCCCTTAACCTTCTCAGTGGTTAAGGATATGAATACATGCTGCCCTTCAATTTACATCTCTTGTACACAACCTAGTATCTGTCATGAGCAATAGTGCATGGAACACAGGGCCTCCATTCCAGCTGGAAGATTATTTCAGAACTTGTGTTGCATATAATTTCCAACAGGTGTAAAAATTAAAGTGAGACTGCCTGGGAGCTGTTTTCTCATTACAGACTAAGCTGCTGTCTGTTTAGGTGAAGCCTGGACTCAAGGCTGTCTCTGTTTATTTAAGAAAGGCATTTCATTGTGCATCAATTCTCATCTATACAATAGAAGTATTTATATTTCACTTTATTTCCCAAGGTTGCTGGAGGCAGGACAAAAACCAGCCATGGATATGAAAGCAGTTACTTTAGTGTATCAAATGGAAGGCATTTGTAATGGATTCAAAAAAGCCTGCAACTTATTTACATGGAAACTTTGGGAGTCCACTCAGCACTAAAAAAATGTAAACACCATGCTGTGAGAAAAGAATTTAATAGGAAATACCTTAGATGATTGCACATTTAAAAATATATTTGATATGAATTTTTCTAAAAGACAAATCTCCAGGCACAAGTTCATCATCTCTATGGTGTGACCATTATTATAAACTGTTCATCATAGATGAAGTTTCTGTGCTTAAATTTTATTTCTGGGATTTTATCAAATATACAAAACAGGTTAGATACTTGAAATCAGCAAATAGAGTCCAGAGATCAGAAACTCCATAGAGCTTGCTAAAAATGCAATGAACCTCATGTCTGCAGATCACAGTGAATCTGAATTTATGAGCAACGAGGCTAGTTTACAGCATTTTAAAAACCATCCTGCTGGTATTGATGCATGCTAAAAGCTAAAACCCAGCAGTCTAAGGCAACTGACACTCACTCTGAGACTTGATTGAATATTGTTATTTGTGAGGGTACTGAATAAAATATTGACAACTGAATTATAGCACCTAGGGTGTTAATTTTAGACTCTTAGGTGAATCTTAGAAAAAGTAACATTTAAATATTAAGACAGCAGTGAACTAGGCTTCAGGATTTGTCAAAGTGCTTGATGGGGACACAGGCGCAAAGGAAAACAATGTTTACATATCACAATTAACAGGGCTGCAAATAATGAGGTAAAAGTGTAGGTGAAATTATATTGGGTATCACTATGGTTTTACATCATTAGTGGATGTTGAGTAAATCTTAAAAGTAGCAGCAATGATACACTTACAAGAGAAGATCAATAAATGGCTCATTGGCTCAGCTGGTAAAGCACTCACTATGCCAAAAGTGAGGAGCTGACTTCGTTTTCTAGAACTCACATTAAATGATAGGGATGGTGGAATACTCTTGCAATTTCAGCACTGGGAGGTGGAGACAGGCAGATACTAGAAACCAGCTGGTCAGCCAAATTAGTGGAATCAGCAAACTCTGTATTAGTAAATAAGTATTTCTAAACAAATTCTTTGGATATTTTCTTTATTTGCATTTCAAATGTTATCATCTTTCCTGGTCCTCACCCAAATCCCTCTATCTCATCCCCCTCTCCCTGCTTCTGTGAGGATGTTCCCCTACCCATTCACCCACTCCCTACTCCCCTCCAGGGCATTCACCTACAGTGGGGAATCAAGCCTTCACAGGACCAAGGGCCTCTCCTCCCACTGGTGCTTGACAAAGTCATCCATGGGTCCCTCCATGTGTACTCTTTGGTTAGTGGTTTACTCACTGGCAGCTCTGGGGGATTTGGTTGGTTGGTATTGTTGTTCTTTTTATGGGGTTCCATAGTCCTTCAGCTTCTCCAGTCCTTTCTCTAACTCCTCCAATGGGGACTCTGTGTTCAGTTCAATGGTTGGATGTCAGCATCTGCCTCTGTACTTGTCAGGATCTGGCAGAGCCTCTCAGGAGACAACTATATGAGGCTTCTGTCAGCAAGAACTTCTCGGCATCCACAATAGTGTCAGGATTTGGTGACTGTATATGGGATGTATTCCCAGGTGGGGCAGTCTCTGGATGGTCTTTCATTTGCTCTTTACTCCATACTTTTTCACCATATTTCCTCCCATTAATATTTTGTACCCCTTTCTAAGAAGGATTGAAACATCCACACTTTGGTCTTCCTTCTCATTGAGCTTCATGTGGTCTGTGAATTATATCTTGGGTATTCTGAGCTTTTGGGCTAATATCCACTTATCAGTGAGTACATACGATGTGTGTTCTTTTGTGACTGGGTTACCTCACTCAGGATAATATTTTCTAGTTCCATCCATTTGCCTAAAAATTTAACGAAGTCATTGTTTTTAATCACTGAATAGTACTCTATTGTGTAAGTGTACCACATTTTCTGTATCTATTCCTCTGTTGAAGGACATCTGGGTTCTTTCAGCTTCTGGCTTTTATAAATATAGCTGCTATGAACATAGTGGAGCATGTGTCCTTGTTATATGTTGGAGCATCTTTTAGATATATGCCAAGGAGTAGTATAGCTGGGTCCTCAGGTAATGCTATGTCCAGTTTTCTGAGGAACCTCCAGACTGATTTCTAGAGTGGTTGTTTCAGTTTGGAATCCCAACGATGAAGGAGTATTTCTCTTTCTCTACATCCTTGCAAGCATCTGCTGTCACGTGAGATTTGATCTTAGACATTCTGACTGGTGTGAGGTAGAATCTCAAGATTTTTTTGATTTTCATTTCCCAGATGACTAAGCATGTTAAACATTTCTATAGGTGCTTCTTGTCCATTTACTATTCTTCAGTTGAGAATTCTCTGTTTAGCTGTTCCCCATTTTCTGATAGGGTTATTTGTTTCTCTGGAGTCTAACTTCTTGAATTCTTTGTCTATATTAGATATTAGTTCTCTATCAGGTTCAGGGTTATTAAAGATCTGTTTGCAATCTGTTTGTTACCATTTTGTCCTGTTGACAGTGTCCTTTGCCTTACAGAAGCTTAGCAATTTTATGAGGTCCCATTTATCTATGCTTGATCTTAGAGGATAAGCCATTGCTGTTCTGTTCAGGAAATTATCCCTGGTGCTCATGTGTTCAAGATTTTTCCCCACTTTCTCTTCTATTAGTTTCAGTGTATCTAGTCATATGTAGAGGCCCTTGATCCACTTGGACTTGAGCTTTATACAAGGAGATAAGAATGGATCAATGTGCATTCTTCAACATGCTAACTGCCAGTTGAACCAGCAATATTTGTTGAAAGTGCGATCTTTTATTCACTGGATGGTTTTAGCTCATTGTCAAAGATCAAGTGTGTGGGTTCATTTTTGGATCTTCAATTCTATTCCATTGATATACCTGCCTGTCTCTGTACCAATGCCACACACTTTTTTACCACTATACCTCTGTAATACAGCTTGATGTCAGGGGTAGTGAGTCCCCCAGAAGTTCTTTTATTGCTGAGAATAGTTTTTGCTATCCTGGGTTTTTTGTTACTCCAAATGAATATGCAAATTGCTCTTTCTAGCTCTATGAAGATTGAGTTGGAATTTTGATGTGGATCACATTTAATCTGTAGATTGCTTTTGGCAAGATGGCCATTTTTACTATATTAATCTTTCCAATCCATGAGCAGGGAAGATCTTTCAATCTTCTGAGATCTTCTATGTCTTTCTTGAGAGACTTGAAGTTCTTGTCATATAGATCTTTCACTTACTTAGTTAGAGTCACACCAAGGTATTTTATATTATTTGTGACTATCCAGAAGGGTGTCATTTCCCTAATTTTGTTTTCAGCCTGTTTATTTTTTTGAGTAGAGGAAAGCTACTGATTTCCTTAGAGTCACTTAAGTACACATCTGCAAGTAGTGATATTTTGGTTTCTTCCTTTCTAATTTGTATCCCTTTGATCTTTTTTGTCTAATTGCTTTGGCTATGACTTCAAGTACTATATTAAATATGTAGGGAGAGAGTAGGCAGCCTTGTCTAGTCCCTGATTTTAGTGGGATTGCTTCAAGTTTCTCTCCATTAATTTGATGTTGCCTACTGGTTTGCTATATATTGCTTTTACTATGTTTAGGTATAAGCCTTGAACTCCTGATCTTTTCAGGGCTTTTACCATGAAGGGTTGTTGACTTTTGTTAAATGCTTTCTCAGCCTCTAATGAGATGATCATGTTTCTTTTTCCCCCTTTGAGTTTGTTTATATAATGGATTACATTGATTGATTTCAGTATATTGATCCATCCTTCCATCCCTGGGATGAAGCTTATTTAATCATGATGGATGATTATTTTGATGTGTTCTTGGATTCAGTTTTTGAGAATTTTGTTGAGTATTTTTGCATAAGGAAGATTGGTCTGAAGTTCTCTTTCTTTGTTGGGTATTTGTGTGGTTAGGTATATGTGTAATTGTGGCTTCATAGAGCAAACTGGGTAGTGTTCCTTCTGTTTCTATTTTGTTGATTAGTTTGAAGAGTATTTGTGTTAGGTGTTCTCTGATGGTCTGATAGAATTCTGCACTAAACTGCTCTGGACCTGGCCTTATTTTGGTTGGGAGGCTTTTAATGACTGCTGCTATGCTTTTGGTGTTATGGAATTGTTAAAAATACCCAGGAGTATAAAAACTAGAAAATCCAACTTTAAAATTTTTTACATGATGCTATAAAGTTTGTAAAAAGATACATATTGTATATATTTAAATAACAAACAAGTTGTTTCATCTTCCCAAAACCATGTCCACAACTTCATCTCAAAGCTATTGTTATAAATTTGATATTTTTCTAGATGAAACATCATAACATCTTGTGATTTCAGTTGTTGTTTTGAATTTTTACTTGTGAAGGTTCTAGCCTTGTATTTCCTCAGCTGGACTTGCATAGCTCTACCCATTCATTCCAAAATGAAAAACATGTATTCAAGTAACAGGTAAAGCATGAGTCACTGAATTCCTCTCATAATGAATGCTATGAAAGCTTGCTCCCTCGTTTTGTATGCTTGAAAATTTTTTAACAAGACATCTAGCTTTATGCTTATAATTAGAAATGTCTATATCTAAATTATTCACATAACCATGTGGAGAATGAATTATATATTCCAAAGTTATTATCTGTTGTCTGACTCATTTTCAAAAGTTTACCTCAGTCAGTGTTGGAAGTTTTAAGTAGGAGCATCATGTGTTTCAAAACTTGGAAATGTTCAAAGTGATCCGCAATACAGAGAGGTCCACATTTAAAAAAAATGAATTTAGAGTTCTCTGTCTTTTATTAAAATCTTTAGGAATAAAACTTTTATCAGTGAAATACAAATTTTGCTTCCCTTAGCTGTGTAGCTGTTTTAAATTGAGTTTTAAAGAAAAACAGTATGTTAAATCCACTATGTGTGAATTGTGTTATAACAAATTTCTTGTGGCAAAGCCCTAAGCTACAACAGAATTTGAATATTTTTAACGATAAAGTGCATAAAGAAATGATGAAGTTAATGTGGGAACAATAATGTGAGCTCTAGTCAAATTTTCTTGGTGTCCGTGCAAAGGATGCTATGTAGTTACCTCAAATCTGCACTGGGCAGTGCAGCAGAGGGAAAACATAGATTAAGGCAGCTGTGTACAAGTCAAGGAGGCAAGGAGGCAGGCATGCTTTGACAACAATCTTAGTATACCCTTTCCTTTGATTTCCAACATTCAGACCTATGAGAAAATAGATCCCTGATGAAAACACTGGATATTATTCAGGCAGAATAGGGTGTACATCAGTTCTTTCAAGTCTAACTCTATGTTAAATATTCGTGCAAGTAACTTCTTTAAACAAAGTTTGAATTGTGATTAAAAACTAATTTCTTTTGAAGGATTAGTCCTCCAGAACCATCCTGCATATGTCTTAGAAAGAATTTATTCTAAAATCACAGATCTCTATATCAGGTGACAATGTTAGATGTTAATGATTCAGTGTCTCAGGGAACCCAAGCTAGGTATCTCTGTATATTTAATGGTCTGAACAGGAATATTCATGCTCATTTGTAGCTGTCAAGCTTAAAAGCACCACTCACTATCGACCTGGCCCACCTACTTACATTCCCTTCCCTTTAATGTTGTGTGACTATGCTGTATATTTTGCCAAATATAAGAATATCGCATACCCCATGAAATCACAAGCTGAGAGACACTCTTCCTCAGATTAAGGTTACCCCTTACAAGTGAGGAATGATGTCATACTTGTGGGCTTGTTTCATAGTTTGCTAAGATAAATCCATGCTGGCTTAAGAAACTGAGATTTGGGGTTACTAAGTTATTGTAGTCCATCTAATCAATGAATTAACTTACTTGATTTTGAGTTTTAACTTATAAAATATTAAGGACTAGACAATTCTTAATAAGTATTAAAAAGAACACTAGGAAAAATGAAGAATATACAGAATGATATGTAAAAACACATCCTCTAGGAAATACAAAATCTAACTGAGTCAGACAAAATAATACCTAAAAATAATTCAATTCTGAATAGATTGACTGGAACAATGACTGAAATCTATTTAGAATATTAAATTAAACTCTGGGTGTGATTTTCAATACTGTTTTGAGCATAAAATCAATGAATGCTTTTCTCCTTTTAGTGAGAATAGATTATTCTTTCCCACATAATATATTCCAATTATGATTTACACTCTACTATTCCTAGTTTTTCTTCTCACTCCTCTCAAGTAGATGAACTCCCTTTCTGTCTCCCATTAGAAAATGAACAGTATTCTCTCGGGAATATAATACAATAAAATATATTAAGATAAAACAATTATGTAAAAGTTGGACAAGATAAAAATGGAAGGAAAAAGAAAAGAGCACAAAGAAATGGTACAAGGACCAGAGATCCACTCATTCAGAAATACTAAACTGGAAGCTATACTTTACAGGCAGAGGACCTGGTTCTAACAATGCAAGCCCTATGCATACTGCCTCAGTCTCTGTGAGTTCATATGTGCTTTGATCATGGTGATTTACAGAGCTCTGGTTTTTTGGTGTCCTCTAGCCCTTCTGGATTTTAGACTCATATCTGCTTCCACACACAGGATCACCAGAACCCTCATGGGAGAGATTTTATGATGACATCAAGTTTAGGATTGAATGAAAATGAGTCTCTCATTCTCTGTGCAATGTCTGGCTGGGGCTCTCTGTATTTGTTTCCATCTGCTGAATGAGTAAGCTTCTTTGATGTTTGCTGAGAAAGACACTGACTATATATGTCTTATTGACCTGGGTTACTGCACTTAAAATGATTTTTCTAGTTCTATTCATTTACCTGTATATGTCAAGATTTCATTTCTAATCTCCAAGCAATATTCCATTGTATAACTATATCATTTTTTCTATATCTATTCTTCTAAAGAAGAACATCTAAGTTGAACTAAATTAACTATATACCAAGAAAGCAAATAGCTCAAAAATGAGATACAGATATAAACAGAGAATTTATAATAGAGGAAACCCTAATGACTAAAATCACTTTTTAAAAATGTTCAATGCAGGCTGGGCAGTGGTGGCACATGCCTTTAATCTAAGCCAGTAGGAGGCAGAGGCATATATATTTCTGATTTCAAGGCCAGGTTGGTCTATAGAGTGAGTTCCAGGATAGCCATGGCTATACAGAGAAACTCTTTCTCAAAAACCAAAACCAACCAACCAAAGAAACAAACAAAAACGTTCAATGCCCTTTGTCTTCTGGAAGATACAAATCAAAACATCTTTGAGATTTTATACCTGTCAGATTGCTGAAATAAAAAAAAAAAAAGAGAGTCCATGCCAGCAGGGGTTTGGAATAATGGAATGCTCATCCTTGCTGGTGGGAGCATTCGTGCACAGGCACAGGAAAACCAGTGTGGCAAACAATCAGAGAGATGGGGAAAATATACTCCAAGATCCAGCTATAGTACTCTTGGGCCTATATGCAACGCATAATTGTTTAACTATGTTCATTGCTGCTCCACTCATAATGCTAATAATTGGCAACAACAGGAAAATGGGTATCAGTGAATTCTTTTAATCAAAATTGATTAAGCTTAACACAATGTTGGCCCACATTTTCAGACATAGGATTAAAAACCCAGCATGAACAACTCTAAGGCCCAACAGAACTCTAAAATAGAAATCACACAACCTCTTTCATCTGCATTTCAGAAGGTGTTGTTCTGAATCACTGGGCCAAGTAATTTTCTTATTCTTCATAAGCATTCCATAGGCATCTAGGAGATTCTTGTCCTAACAGAATGTAATTGAAAAGTTCAGCTTATAATGGTTGACTTCCAAGAGCCAGCAGTGAGAAAAAGATTTGTTCAACCTTGAAGTTTTCTTATAGAGTGACCACAGTATATTGCCCTGTAGAGAATTAGCAAGTGTCAACTGCCTAAGAAAATTGTCACATGTGTTTAATTGTCCTTAGTTCAACAGTGACCTCCATTGGAATGGGCTTTCGCAGAATGCAGAAATGTGATGTCCACTCCATACCTGCACTTGAAAGTCTCTCTCTCTCTCTCTCTCTCTCTCTCTCTCTCTCTCTCTCTCTCTCTCTCTCTCTCCCTCTCTCTCTCTCTCTCTCTCCCCCCTGATACTTTTTATTCTCCCAACCATAGAAACACTCTGAATGGTTTCATCATAATTCAGCAGTGTTCTCAACATCTTTTAAACAAACATAATGACTAATTTATATCTCTGTTCAACTTGTTATACTCTCTCATAAATAGATAAAATAAATCTAGATAAATTGATGATGGGAGATTAGAGAAAGATAACTGATTAGGTCAATAAATAACACATGATAGGTAGGTAGGTGAGAAACATAATAAATGATACATAGGCAGGACAAAAAAAATGAATCAATGGTTGTGAGAGTGGGTAAAAAGAGGACTGTAGAAACAAGCATTTTTTATTGCTACTACCTCTTATGCATATGTATGTCAGTGTTGGGCTCATAGCTGAAGACTGATGATAGCAGATTAGATGAATTATGGTACTCTAATAGCACTGATATGGATTTATCATCTTTACATATTTTATCACTCGTGCAGGGGATTATCTACTAATGTGCAGCACTGTGATAAGAACTGAATGGACCATAACGAAGCTTGGAAACTACATAGAAATGATAGACATCTGCCTCTATGCCTATGGCGGGCTATGCTCTGCCAAGGTGGACCAAGTAGATTCTTTCTAAGCATAGGCTTCTTCACTGAGTCTATACAATACTATTTTGATAAGTTATATCATGTTTGTTTTAAATGTGCTTCCTAAGAGGTTACATCTCGGGTACCACTGAACCCAGAATAATACTGGCAACAAATATATGTTAAATTGAAATTGGAAGTTGTAAACATGAGCAGAACCCACTTGTTATACTTCTCCATAACATCTACTAAAAGTTTTTCTACACCAGATGTCAAATGGATGATAGAAATTGGATTCATAATAATATAAATGAATGCAGAAAAAATCTTCTTAACATAAAATAAACAGACAATATTATATTCAATGCAATGTTATCACCAAATCACAAGTGCATATAGTGGTAGGTAGTGTTTTACAAAAACAGCATTGAGTCAATAAAGTCAAATAGACTACTTGTCAAAAATTTAATTGTTTTTTATTATTTTTATTTTTTATTAGATATTTTATTTACACTTCAAATATTATACCCTTTCCTAGTATCCCTTCTGAAAAACCCCCTATCCCTTTCCCCTCCCCCTGCTTACCAACCCACCCTCTCCTGCTTCCTGGCCCTGGTAAAAATTAAATTCTTTTATTTTTATTTTTTTTTAGTTTGAGTTTTAGTTTTTTTGAGACATGGTTTCTCTGTATAGCCCTGGCTGTCCTGGAACTCATTTAGTAGATCAGGCTAGCCTCAAACTCAGAAATCTGCCTGCCTCTGTCTTCCTCTGAGTGCTGATAAAAATTTAATTCTTATCAAGCCCAAAGTCACAGAACTTGGTTTGTTTTTGTTTTTGTTAGCAGTCAGAAAAGCAGTCATAAATGGAGGAAGTAGTAACTAGACAGGGATCTAGAGGAACTTTAAGGATGTTTATAAAATTCCTTTTTGTACTATCTCTAGCAACATGTCTTCTTCATTTGTGTATTTTAAAAATAACATATACTTGCAATTTATTGTTACTTTTATCTGTGCAACAATAGTTAAGTAATTTTTAAGAGTTTTGTCAAAATCCTAACATATAAACCAAATAATGGAACTAATATGAGAATAAGACCAAGTAAAGATGTAAATGAAAGATTTAAATAGTAGTTTTGATGTGTAACACTGCTCTATTTATCTACTGTGGCTCAATAACATAGAACAAAGGTTGGTTTTTATAGGGATGTATTTCTACAACACACTGTGACATTGTAAGAGAACCTTGTGAAACTGGCAATTCAGTGCAGAAAAAAAAAATGTTCAACTTTGTTTTGACTGAGACTCTGAGAGTGCACTGCCTTGAGCAGGCTAACCCCCTTTCATGCATGCTGACTGCCATGCTCATGAGCTGTACTCAAATCTGTCCTGATTCCTTAGCTATAGGAATGAAAGAGCATGATGAAGAGATTCTATCAATCCCCAACTGTTTATTTCTGCATTGTGGAATTTCTCAGAACAAAGTAGGTAATTTCTCTTAACATGAGCTGTGTGTTGAAGAACTAAGGTAAAAGGGGAATGACTGTATGGTTTTGCATGTAAGGAATTTGAGAGGAACATGTGCCTTGCTTTGGTGTATTCAGATTCTCAGAATCTGGTTGTCCCCATCCTGGAAAACCTAGAATCTCTGTTGCTACATATCTGTGTATATTCCACAAATGCCGAGATCTGTGCTAAGTGTCTTAGTGTTCTATTAGTGTAAAGAGAGACCACGACTCTCAAAAGGAAAGCATTTAATTGGGGCTTGCTTAGAGTTTCAGAGGTTTAGTCCATTCATTATCATCATTGTGAAGAGCATGGTAGCATGCTGTCAGACAGGATCCTGGAGAAGTAGATAGCTGAGAGTTCTAAATCCAACCTAAATCCAGATCCACAAGAAGCAGGAAGCGTGAGACACTGAGACTGGGTTAGGCTTTTGATATCTCAAAGCCCACCACCAGCAGCATACTTTCTCCAACAAGGCTACACCTACTAACCCTTCTCAGAGAGTGACATCTCCTGATGCCTAATCATTCAAATACAAGACCCAATGAAGTCCATTCTTATTCAAAGCAACACAACAAGGCTAATAGACTTAATTAATTAATCTATTAATAGATCTCTAAAGATCTCCTTTGTTAGCAAGGGCTACATTTTAAGAGATTATACCTTAATTTTCTTTTTAAGAATTCTCTGCTGTGCCTTTAATTCCCATAGGAATTCAAGAATCAGCACAAAGAGAAGTACTAATGAGATAAACTTCACAAAAGATAAGGGACAGTGGCTCTTACATGGCTGTGATATGCTTGAGATTGATCTTCAAACTATATAGGGTAACACTAACTCTACAGGGTAAAACTAATACAGGATGAATGTAGGAATCAGTTTAAATTAAGCCATGAGACTCAAACACACACACACACACACACACACACACAGAGAGAGAGAGAGAGAGAGAGAGAGAGAGAGAGAGAGAGAGAGGAAGAAACATGAAAAAATTAAAGGAAAATTCTAAGGTTTTGTTCCCAGACTTGTTATGAAACAATACTATTTCATCTTTTGTTTCCATATCATCACCCACGGGGAATACACTGACTCTTTTATGCTCACAAGGAGAAACTTAAATCAGAACCTATCTAAAAGTGGTAAAGCTATTTAGCAACTTACCATTTAGAGTAACAGGCCAAACAAAACAGTTTGTTATGACAAACAGTGTATCAGCAAATGCAGGTTTGAATCAGAACTCATGAGAATATAAAAGTATATATATACATACTTTTATATAAATGCATACAATTTTAGAAAGACCATCATTTGTTGATACATGAGGCCATTAGTGGCAACCAAGATCAAGGCTTAACTACTATAAGCAGCAGGATTCAGACTGATGCCTATGCTGCTTCTTATACTTCTCCTATGGTTAGGATTATTTCTATCTTCAAACAGTTGCATTTCTTATTCAGTTTAAACCATCAAATTCAAAGTGTTAAGGTAAAATTCACAGAGAAAAAATCAGAACCTACAAGAGAGAATAAAGCAAAATTATTTTAGGAAAACCCCAGAGGTTAAATTAGCATAATTGAATATCTCTCCCTACTCTTTAATAGGAGAAGACACTATATGAAATATACTATTCAGCAAAGATTATGATAACAATATAATTATAATACCTGTTGGGGTATCTCTTATTACTTTACTTAAAACAGAAGATATCCTAGAGGCAACGGTAGTATCAGCAGAAGTTCTGCAAACAAACGAAAATTCTAGAGAGACTGGAATGTGCTGGACCACAGCACATTGGGCCCTGTGCGGGGATTTTGAATAAGTTTTATGAATATTTATGAGATGGACAACCCCCACAAGGGGTTGTCATAATAATGATATCAAGTATTTTCTGAGAATATGGATCCTTCCTTAATACATATGTGAGGCAACTATAAAAGAGTTTGCATCTCACTTTCTAACATAGGGGCAATAATCCTACTGAAGTTTTAAGGTTTGTGGGCTAAGGGTCATCATGAGACACAGCTTCGGCATCAGACTTTGGTTTCCTCAATTGGATCCACTTGTGGACACAGTGCCATACATATATTTTATTGCATGACTATACATAGGTGCTGGAGCAACTTTTACAGCTCCTTATTGGCTGCCCATGAAGTTGGCTCAGCATAGGTGGTGGAGTGGCTTCCTGATTAGCTGCCCATGAAGATGGGTTTTTCTGGAACTAACATGTTTTTTTCTTCTCTAGTTCTGGGAAACAGAAACTTAAGTCTAGTCTCCTGACCTGTCGGTTTGCAGCCTGTCATGGAGTCAGCCTGGCTCTGACTGACTCAGTCTTCTCATTTAGAATATGTTTACTGAAAGAAAAAAGTGTCTCTGGCCCCTGATTTCATTTCTGCTGCTAAAAACTACCAACAAGTGACAATGGCCTCTCAGACAAAAGTTAAAAGTCCTACCAATAACAACAGAAACTCTGGACACGAGCAAGACTTCATAAATACCCTTCCTTCAGAGCACTGTCAGGATAACATGAAATACTGTTCGTGATATGCTTGCTTCAGTGTCTGATACAGGTCCTAGATCCTGAATGAATGGGTGAGATTTTTTCCTCTCTTGAGAAAACTTGATTGCCATTTTTAATCAATGTTTCATCTTTTATATAGTTTTTCTTCTTGCAGCAGACTTTATCTTATATTCTCAAAGTAGCCTTCAGATCACTATTTATTGAATTCACTCCTCTTATTTTCACCATGTGCTGTGAGGTGAGTCTCTGCCAGGGTGTGATACCTGGCTCACAACTGAGTCTGCTTGTTCAATGCCCAGGATAGTCTTCTATCTCCCAGTGTATCAACAAACTGAAACTTGAATCACTTGGAGGACCCTCCAAGTGATTTATGTAAATCCTCCAAGTGATATATATCATTCATATGTATATATATATATATGTGTGTGTATGTATATATATATGTATATATGTGTATATATATGTATATATGTGTATATATATGTATATATATGCTCATTTTGTTTCTTTATTATGTGATTCTCAGATGATGTCATCATCTGGGTTATATTTACTTTAACATATATTTACTTGAAGGTTTTTAAAATATCAATCAGGCTAATGTTATGAAAGACATCAGTCTGATTGATATTTAAAAATAACTGGCTGATTGATTGAGGAAGGGACGACCAAGCTAAGTAATAACAGCTTTTTGAAAGTATACTGCTCTTCTGGTGACCTTGTTAATAAGTGTGGTGTTGACAAAAATCATGAATAAACAAACATCAGAATTGGAGCTGTGAAGCTCAGAGGAACACTGAGGATGGTGAGCCGGGTAATCATTTAGAGTCTCTGAGACATAGAGGGGAAAGTAAAGGCTTTCTGTGAATTCTGAAAGCTGTGCTCAAAGTGAGGGCCCCATTCCCTTCATATCATTAGTTTTATCACCTTGCCTGACTCATATCAGTTCCCTGAGCCCCAGTTTCTATGCATTTAAGATGAGATAACACATGATATTTTTGGCACTGATCAGAAAGACTGAGTGATAAAGACGCTGTGGCCAACACAATTAAACATATACACTAAATCATAAAGATGATAGAGTAAAATAATTCAACATAGAATTTTAAGAAAAACACAATAACAATAATAGTAATGACATTATTATTATTAATGATTTTCATCTGACATTGTGAGTTGAACATCACTGTGAACTGATGGGAATTATAGACAAGTAATCAAGTTAACTGTGTTGAGCATTTGCATTTTTGAGAGAAGATCTCAAGTATATTATTTAGCTCACTCCAAGTAAAATTTTCTTGAAACATAAATAAAACCTCACATACAGCACAGTGAAACCTTACATGGGCATACACACACACATGTGCACACATGTGCACACACATACACACATAGAAAGAGAGAAACACATATTTATATGCACACACATACACCTGACTGTTCACATATACGCATGCACACACATATATAAACACGTGTTCACATGCACACACACAGATACATAAACATGAATAAAATAATAAACTTTAAATAAAAAGAAACCTATTAATTAAGAGAATCCTTACCAATATTTTAAAATTTTATTCAGATGTGTTCTTATAGAACAGTTTAAGGCATCTGTAGAGTTTTTAAATGTTTATATTGTGACTCTTAAAGTCCTCTATATTCCTGAAGATTATCTTATCAGACTCTGTGTGTTTGAGGCTGATGTGTTCTTTTGGACCACATGAATGCTCATTTTGTCTGCTCTGTCCACTAAACCATCATTCCTCTTAATGCCGTTTTAGCTTGGTAGCTCTCTCCTATAGGAACGTCACATGGTGCATGGTTCTTCCAGTACGTTGGTGTCTTTTCTGTCCCTCTGTCAATATCCCAACATGTTCTAATCATTTCTTTTTTTTTTTTTCTTATATTGCAGAGACTTTTATTATTATTTTTTTTTCCATTTTTTAATTAGGTATTTAACTCATTTACATTTCCAATGCTATACCAAAAGTCCCCCATATCCACCCACCCCCACTCCCCTGCCCACCCACTCCCCCTTTTTGGCCCTGGTGTTCCCCTGTACTGGGGCATATAAAGTTTGCAAGTCCAATGGGCCTCTCTTTCCAGTGATGGCCGACTAGGCCATCTTTTGATATATATGCAGCTAGAGTCAAGAGCTCCGGGGTACTGGTTAGTTCATAATGTTGTTCCACCTATAGGGTTGCAGATCCCTTTAGCTCCTTGGCTACTTTCTCTAGCTCCTCCATTGGGAGCCCTATGATCCATCCATTAGCTGACTGTGAGCATCCACTTCTGTGTTTGCTAGGCCCCGGCATAGTCTCACAAGAGACAGCTACATCTGGGTCCTTTCAATATAATCTTGCTAGTGTATGCAATGGTGTCAGCGTTTGGATGCTGATTATGGGGTGGATGCGTGGATATGGCAGTCTCTACATGGTCCATCCTTTCATCTCAGCTCCAAACTTTGTCTCTGTAACTCCTTCCATGGGTGTTTTGTTCCCAAATCTAAGGAGGGGCATAGTGTCCACACTTCAGTCTTCATTCTTCTTGAGTTTCATGTGTTTAGCAAATTATATCTTATATCTTGGGTATCCTAGGTTTGGGGCTAATATCCACTTATCAGTGAGTACATATTGTGTGAGTTTCTTTGTGAATGTGTTACCTCACTCAGGATGATGCCCTCCAGGTCCATCCATTTGCCTAGAAATTTCATAAATTCATTCTTTTTAATAGCTGAGTAGTACTCCATTGTGTAGATGTACCACATTTTCTGTATCCATTCCTCTGTTGAGGGGCATCTAGGTTCTTTCCAGCTTCTGGCTATTATAAATAAGGCTGCTATGAACATAGTGGAGCATGTGTCCTTCTTACCAGTTGGGGCATCTTCTGGATATATGCCCAGGAGAGGTATTGCTGGATCCTCCGGTAGTACTATGTCCAGTTTTCTGAGGAACCGCCAGACTGATTTCCAGAGTGGTTGTACAAGCCTGCACTCCCACCAACAATGGAGGAGTGTTCCTCTTTCTCCACATCCACGCCAGCATCTGCTGTCACCTGAATTTTTGATCTTAGCCATTCTGACTGGTGTGAGGTGGAATCTCAGGGTTGTTTTGATTTGCATTTCCCTGATGATTAAGGATGTTGAACATTTTTTCAAGTGCTTCTCTGCCATTCGGTATTCCTCAGGTGAGAATTCTTTGTTCAGTTCTGAGCCCCATTTTTTAATGGGGTTATTTGATTTTCTGAAGTCCACCTTCTTGAGTTCTTTATGTATGTTGGATATTAGTCCCCTATCTGATTTAGGATAGGTAAAGATCCTTTCCCAATCTGTTGGTGGTCTTTTTGTCTTATTGACGGTGTCTTTTGCCTTGCAGAAACTTTGGAGTTTCATTAGGTCCCATTTGTCAATTCTCGATCTTACAGCACAAGCCATTGCTGTTCTGTTCAGGAATTTTTCCCCTGTGCCCATATCTTCAAGTCTTTTCCCCACTTTCTCCTCTATAAGTTTCAATGTCTCTGGTTTTATGTGAAGTTCCTTGATCCACTTAGATTTGACCTTAGTACAAGGAGATAAGTATGGATCGATTCGCATTCTTCTACACGATAACAACCAGTTGTGCCAGCACCAATTGTTGAAAATGCTGTCTTTCTTCCACTGGATGGTTTTAGCTCCCTTGTCGAAGATCAAGTGACCATAGGTGTGTGGGTTCATTTCTGGGTCTTCAATTCTATTCCATTGGTCTACTTGTCTGTCTCTATACCAGTACCATGCAGTTTTTATCACAATTGCTCTGTAGTAAAGCTTTAGGTCTGGCATGGTGATTCCGCCAGAAGTTCTTTTATCCTTGAGAAGACTTTTTGCTATCCTAGGCTTTTTGTTATTCCAGACAAATTTGCAAATTGCTCCTTCCAATTCGTTGAAGAATTGAGTTGGAATTTTGATGGGGATTGCATTGAATCTGTAGATTGCTTTTGGCAAGATAGCCATTTTTACAATGTTGATCCTGCCAATCCATGAGCATGGGAGATCTTTCCATCTTCTGAGATCTTCCTTAATTTCTTTCTTCAGAGATTTGAAGTTTTTATCATACAGATCTTTCACTTCCTTAGTTAGAGTCACGCCAAGATATTTTATATTATTTGTGACTATTGAGAAGGGTGTTGTTTCCCTAATTTCTTTCTCAGCCTGTTTATTCTTTGTATAGAGAAAGGCCATTGACTTGTTTGAGTTTATTTTATATCCAGCTACTTCACCGAAGCTGTTTATCAGGTTTAGGAGTTCTCTGGTAGAATTTTTAGGGTCACTTATATATACTATCATATCATCTGCAAAAAGTGATATTTTGACTTCCTCTTTTCCAATTTGTATCCCCTTGATCTCCTTTTGTTGTCGAATTGCTCTGGCTAATACTTCAAGTACTATGTTGAAAAGGTAGGGAGAAAGTGGGCAGCCTTGTCTAGTCCCTGATTTTAGTGGGATTGCTTCCAGCTTCTCTCCATTTACTTTGATGTTGGCTACTGGTTTGCTGTAGATTGCTTTTATCATGTTTAGGTATGGGCCTTGAATTCCTGATCTTTCCAACACTTTTATCATGAATGGATGTTGGATCTTGTCAAATGCTTTTTCTGCATCTAACGAGATGATCATGTGGTTTTTGTCTTTGAGTTTGTTTATATAATGGATTACATTGATGGATTTTCGTATATTAAACCATCCCTGCATCCCTGGAATAAAACCTACTTGGTCAGGATGGATGATTGCTTTAATGTGTTCTTGGATTCGGTTAGCGAGAATTTTATTGAGGATTTTTGCATCGATATTCATAAGAGAAATTGGTCTGAAGTTCGCTATCTTTGTTGGATCTTTCTGTGGTTTAGGTATCAGAGTAATAGTGGCTTCATAAAATGAGTTGGGTAGAGTACCTTCTATTTCTATTTTGTGAAATAGTTTGTGCAGAATTGGAATTAGATCTTCTTTGAAGGTCTGATAGAACTCTGCACTAAACCCATCTGGTCCTGGGCTTTTTTTGGTTGGGAGACTATTAATAACTGCTTCTATTTCTTTAGGTGATATGGGACTGTTTAGATGGTCAACTTGATCCTGATTCAACTTTGGTACCTGGTATCTGTCCAGAAATTTGTCCATTTCATCCAGGTTTTCCAGTTTTGTTGAGTATAGCCTTTTGTAGAAGGATCTGATGGTGTTTTGGATTTCTTCAGGATCTGTTGTTATGTCTCCCTTTTCATTTCTGATTTTGTTAATTAGGATTTTGTCCCTGTGCCCTTTAGTGAGTCTAGCTAAGGGTTTATCTATCTTGTTGATTTTCTCAAAGAACCAACTCCTCGTTTGGTTAATTCTTTGAATAGTTCTTCTTGTTTCCACTTGGTTGATTTCACCCCTGAGTTTGATCATTTCCTGCCGTCTACTCCTCTTGGGTGAATTTGCTTCCTTTTTTTCTAGGGCTTTTAGATGTGTTGTCAAGCTGCTAGTATGTGCTGTCTCCCGTTTCTTCTTGGAGGCACTCAGAGCTATGAGTTTCCCTCTTAGAAATGCTTTCATTGTGTCCCATAGGTTTGGGTACGTTGTGGCTTCATTTACATTAAACTCTAAAAAGGCTTTAATTTCTTTCTTTATTCCTTCCTTGACCAAGGTATCATTGAGAAGAGTGTTATTCAGTTTCCACGTGAATGTTGGCTTTCCATTACTTATGTTGTTATTGAAGATCAGTCTTAGGCCATGGTGGTCTGATAGGATACATGGGACAATTTCAATATTTTTGTATCTATTGAGGCCTGTTTTGTGACCAATTATATGGTCAATTTTGGAGAAGGTCCCGTGAGGTGCTGAGAAGAAGGTATATCCTTTTGTTTTAGGATAAAATGTTCTGTAGATATCTGTCAGGTCCATTTGTTTCATAACTTCTGTTAGTTTCACTGTGTCCCTGTTTAGCTTCTGTTTCTATGATCTGTCCATTGATGAAAGTGGTGTGTTGAAGTCTCCCACTATTATTGTGTGAGGTGCAATGTATGCTTTGAGCTTTACTTAAGTGTCTCTAATGAATGTGTCTGCCCTTGCATTTGGTGCGTAGATATTCAGAATTGAGAGTTCCTCTTGGAGGATTTTACCTTTGATGAGTATGAAGTGTCCCTCCTTGTCTTTTTTGATAACTTTGGGTTGGAAGTCGATTTTATCCGATATTAAAATGGCTACTCCAGCTTGTTTCTTCAGTCCATTTGCTTGGAAAATTGTTTTCCAGCCTTTCACTCTGAGGTAGTGTCTGTCTTTTTCCCTGAGATAGGTTTCCTGTAAGCAGCAGAATGTTGGGTCCTGTTTGTGTAGCCAGTCTGTTAGTCTATGTCTTTTTATTGGGGAATTGAGTCCATTGATATTAAGAGATATTAAGGAAAAGTAATTGTTGCTCCCTTTTATTTTTGTTGTTAGAGTTGGCATTCTGTTCTTGTGGCTGTCTTCTTTTTGGTTTGTTGAATGATTACTTTCTTGGTTGTTCTAGGGCGTGATTTCCGTCCTTGTATTGCTTCTTTTCTGTTATTATCCTTTGAAGGGCTGGATTCGTGGAAAGATATTGTGTGAACTTGGTTTTGTCGTGGAATACTTTGGTTTCTCCATCTATGGTAATTGAGAGTTTGGCCGGGTATAGTAGCCTGGGCTGGCATTTGTGTTCTCTTAGTGTCTGTATAACATCTGTCCAGGCTCTTCTGGCTTTCATAGTCTCTGGTGAAAAGTCTGGTGTAATTCTGATAGGCCTTCCTTTATATGTTACTTGACCTTTCTCCCTTACTGCTTTTAATATTCTATCTTTATTTAGTGCATTTGTTGTTCTTATTATTATGTGTCGGGAGGAATTTCTTTTCTGGTCCAGTCTATTTGGAGTTCTGTAGGCTTCTTGTATGATCATGGGCATCTCTTTTTTTATGTTTGGGAAGTTTTCTTCTATTATTTTGTTGAAGATATTAGCTGGCCCTTTAAGTTGAAAATCTTCATTCTCATCAATTCCTATTATCCGTAGGTTTGGTCTTCTCATTGTGTCCTGGATTACCTGGATGTTTTGAGTTAGGATCCTTTTGCATTTTGTATTTTCTTTGACTGTTGTGTCGATGTTCTCTATGGAATCTTCTGCACCTGAGATTCTCTCTTCCATTACTTGTATTCTGTTGCTGATGCTCGCATCTATGTTTCCAGATCTCTTTCCTAGGGTTTCTATCTCCAGCGTTGCCTCGCTTTGGGTTTTCTTTATTGTGTCTACTTCCCCTTTTAGTTCTAGTATGGTTTTGTTCACTTCCATTTCCACAGAACTCCAAATAGACTGGACCAGAAAAGAAATTCCTCCCGACACATAATAATCAGAACAACAAATGCACTAAATAAAGATAGAATATTAAAAGCAGTAAGGGAGAAAGGTCAAGTAACATATAAAGGAAGGCCTATCAGAATTACACCAGACTTTTCACCAGAGACTATGAAAGCCAGAAGAGCCTGGACAGATGTTATACAGACACTAAGAGAACACAAATGCCAGCCCAGGCTACTATACCCGGCCAAACTCTCAATTACCATAGATGGAGAAACCAAAGTATTCCACGACAAAACCAAGTTCACACAATATCTTTCCACGAATCCAGCCCTTCAAAGGATAATAACAGAAAAGAAGCAATACAAGGACGGAAATCACGCCCTAGAACAACCAAGAAAGTAATCATTCAACAAACCAAAAAGAAGACAGCCACAAGAACAGAATGCCAACTCTAACAACAAAAATAAAAGGGAGCAACAATTACTTTTCCTTAATATCTCTTAATATCAATGGACTCAATTCCCCAATAAAAAGACATAGACTAACAGACTGGCTACACAAACAGGACCCAACATTCTGCTGCTTACAGGAAACCCATCTCAGGGAAAAAGACAGACACTACCTCAGAGTGAAAGGCTGGAAAACAATTTTCCAAGCAAATGGACTGAAGAAACAAGCTGGAGTAGCCATTTTAATATCGGATAAAATCGACTTCCAACCCAAAGTTATCAAAAAAGACAAGGAGGGACACTTCATACTCATCAAAGGTAAAATCCTCCAAGAGGAACTCTCAATTCTGAATATCTACGCACCAAATGCAAGGGCAGCCACATTCATTAGAGACACTTTAGTAAAGCTCAAAGCATACATTGCACCTCACACAATAATAGTGGGAGACTTCAACACACCACTTTCTTCAAAGGACAGATCGTGGAAACAGAAGCTAAACAGGGACACAGTGAAACTAACAGAAGTTATGAAACAAATGGACCTGACAGATATCTACAGAACATTTTATCCTAAAACAAAAGGATATACCTTCTTCTCAGCACCTCACGGGACCTTCTCCAAAATTGACCATATAATTGGTCACAAAACAGGCCTCAATAGATACAAAAATATTGAAATTGTCCCATGTATCCTATCAGACCACCATGGCCTAAGACTGATCTTCAATAACAACATAAATAATGGAAAGCCAACATTCACGTGGAAACTGAATAACACTCTTCTCAATGATACCTTGGTCAAGGAAGGAATAAAGAAAGAAATTAAAGACTTTTTAGAGTTTAATGAAAATGAAGCCACAACGTACCCAAACCTATGGGACACAATGAAAGCATTTCTAAGAGGGAAACTCATAGCGCTGAGTGCCTCCAAGAAGAAACGGGAGACAGCACATACTAGCAGCTTGACAACACATCTAAAAGCCCTAGAAAAAAGGAAGCAAATTCACCCAAGAGGAGTAGACGGCAGGAAATGATCAAACTCAGGGGTGAAATCAACCAAGTGGAAACAAGATGAACTATTCAAAGAATTAACCAAACGAGGAGTTGGTTCTTTGAGAAAATCAACAAGATAGATAAACCCTTAGCTAGACTCACTAAAGGGCACAGGGACAAAATCCTAATTAACAAAATCAGAAATGAAAAGGGAGACATAACAACAGATCCTGAAGAAATCCAAAACACCATCAGATCCTTCTACAAAAGGCTATACTCAACAAAACTGGAAAACCTGGACGAAATGGACAAATTTCTGGACAGATACCAGGTACCAAAGTTGAATCAGGATCAAGTTGACCATCTAAACAGTCCCATATCACCTAAAGAAATAGAAGCAGTTATTAATAGTCTCCCAACCAAAAAAAGCCCAGGACCAGATGGGTTTAGTGCAGAGTTCTATCAGGCCTTCAAAGAAGATCTAGTTCCAATTCTGCACAAACTATTTCACAAAATAGAAGTAGAAGGTACTCTACCCAACTCATTTTATGAAGCCACTATTACTCTGATACCTAAACCACGGAAAGATCCAACAAAGATGGAGAACTTCAGACCAATTTCTCTTATGAATATCGATGCAAAAATCCTCAATAAAATTCTCGCTAACTGAATCCAAGAACACATTAAAGCAATCATCCATCCTGACCAAGTAGGTTTTATTCCAGGGATGCAGGGATGGTTTAATATACGAAAATCCATCAATGTAATCCATTATATAAACAAACTCAAAGACAAAAACCACATGATCATCTCGTTAGATGCAGAAAAAGCATTTGACAAGATCCAACACCCATTCATGATAAAAGTTTTGGAAAGATCAGGAATTCAAGGCCCATACCTAAACATGATAAAAGCAATCTACAGCAAACCAGTAGCCAACATCAAAGTAAATGGAGAGAAGCTGGAAGCAATCCCACTAAAATCAGGGACTAGACAAGGCTGCCCACTTTCTCCCTACCTTTTCAACATAGTACTTGAAGTATTAGCCAGAGCAATTCGACAACAAAAGGAGATCAAGGGGATACAAATTGGAAAAGAGGAAGTCAAAATATCACTTTTTGCAGATGATATGATAGTATATATAAGTGACCCTAAAAATTCTACCAGAGAACTCCTAAACCTGATAAACAGCTTCGGTGAAGTAGCTGGATATAAAATAAACTCAAACAAGTCAATGGCCTTTCTCTATACAAAGAATAAACAGGCTGAGAAAGAAATTAGGGAAACAACACCCTTCTCAATAGTCACAAATAATATAAAATATCTTGGCGTGACTCTAACTAAGGAGGTGAAAGATCTGTATGATAAAAACTTCAAATCTCTGAAGAAAGAAATTAAAGAAGATCTCAGAAGATGGAAAGATCTCCCATGCTCATGGATTGGCAGGATCAACATTGTAAAAATGGCTATCTTGCCAAAAGCAATCTACAGATTCAATGCAATCCCCATCAAAATTCCAACTCAATTCTTCAACGAATTGGAAGGAGCAATTTGCAAATTTGTCTGGAATAACAAAAAACCTAGGATAGCAAAAAGTCTTCTCAAGGATAAAAGAACTTCTGGCGGAATCACCATGCCAGACCTAAAGCTTTACTACAGAGCAATTGTGATAAAAACTGCATGGTACTGGTATAGAGACAGACAAGTAGACCAATGGAATAGAATTGAAGATCCAGAAATGAACCCACACACCTATGGTCACTTGATCTTCGACAAGGGAGCTAAAACCATCCAGTGGAAGAAAGACAGCATTTTCAACAATTGGTGCTGGCACAACTGGTTGTTATCATGTAGAAGAATGCGAATCGATCCATACTTATCTCCTTGTACTAAGGTCAAATCTAAGTGGATCAAGGAACTTCACATAAAACCAGAGACACTGAAACTTATAGAGGAGAAAGTGGGGAAAAGCCTTGAAGATATGGGCACAGGGGAAAAATTCCTGAACAGAACAGCAATGGCTTGTGCTGTAAGATCGAGAATCGACAAATGGGACCTAATGAAACTCCAAAGTGTCTGCAAGGCAAAAGACACCGTCAATAAGACAAAAAGACCACCAACAGATTGGGAAAGGATCTTTACCTATCCTAAATCAGATAGGGGACTAATATCCAACATATATAAAGAACTCAAGAAGGTGGACTTCAGAAAATCAAATAACCCCATTAAAAAATGGGGCTCAGAACTGAACAAAGAGTTCTCACCTGAGGAATACCGAATGGCAGAGAAGCACTTGAAAAAATGTTCAACATCCTTAATCATCAGGGAAATGCAAATCAAAGCAACCCTGAGATTCCACCTCACACCAGTCAGAATGGCTAAGATCAAAAATTCAGGTGACAGCAGATGCTGGCGAGGATGTGGAGAAAGAGGAACACTCCTCCATTGTTGGTGGGAGTGCAGGCTTGTACAGCCACTCTGGAAATCAGTCTGGCGGTTCCTCAGAAAACTGGACATAGTACTACCGGAGGATCCAGCAATACCTCTCCTGGGCATATATCCAGAGGATGCCCCAACAGGTAAGAAGGACACATGCTCCACTATGTTCATAGCAGCCTTATTTATAATAGCCAGAAGCTGGAAAGAACCTAGATGCCCCTCAACAGAGGAATGAATACAGAAAATGTGGTACATCTACACAATGGAGTACTACTCAGCTATTAAAAAGAATGAATTTATGAAATTCCTAGCCAAACGGATGGACCTGGAGGGCATCATCCTGGGTGAGGTAACACATTCACAAAGAAACTCACACAATATGTATTCACTGATAAGTGGATATTAGCCCCAAACCTAGGATACCCAAGATATAAGATATAATTTGCTAAACACATGAAACTCAAGGAGAATGAAGACTGAAGTGTGGACACTATGCCCCTCCTTAGATTTGGGAACAGGACACCCATGGAAGGAGTTACAGAGATGGAGTTTGGAGCTGAGATGAAAGGATGGACCATGTAGAGACTGCCATAGCCAGGGATCCACCCCATAATCAGCATCCAAACGCTGACACCATTGCATACACTAGCAAGATTTTATTGAAAGGACGCAGATGTAGCTGTCTCTTGTGAGACTATGCCGGGGCCCAGCGAACACAGAAGTGGATGCTCACAGTCAGCTAATGGATGGATCATAGGGCTCCCAATGGAGGAGCTAGAGAAAGTAGCCAAGGAGCTAAAGGGATCTGCAACCCTATAGGTGGAACAACATTATGAGCTAACCAGTACCCCGGAGCTCTTGACTCTAGCTGCATATATATCAAAAGATGGCCTAGTCGGCCATCACTGGAAAGAGAGGCCCATTGGACTTGCAAACTTTATATGCCCCAGTACAGGGGAATACCAGGGCCAAAAAGGGGGAGTGGGTGGGCAGGGGAGTGGGGGTGGGTGGATATGGGAGACTTTTGGTATAGCATTGGAAATGTGGATGAGTTAAATGCCTAGTGGAAAATGGAAAAAAAAAAAAAAAGGAAAAAAAAGAAATTTAATGGTGGGAATTTTTGGACGTAAGTCCTGCTGAGGGTTGGGTATGTAGCTGGAAAAGTGCGTACCTACCACATACAAGGCACTGTGTTGACCATCGAGCAGCACTGACAGTGACAGAAGCTACCCTGTGAGACAGGAACTTCCCCCTGTCATCACCAAGTAAAGGGCCACAGACTGGGTCTTAATTTATGTCCATAAGTAGTTCCGTTCCATTAACATTTTGGAGACAACAGATTTGCCAACGTTGTGTTTGTCTGCACCGTGGTGGTGGTTTATGTGGTAAGGCCATCAGTGTGTAAGATGGGACAGGATTCAGGAAGAGCGACTCACGGTGTTAACATTGTTTTAATCCCAGGATGTTGCATACAGTTTCACTTTCTTTCTTTTGGAAGCACATTGAGAAGTGTGGCATCTATGTGTTGTTGCACAAACTGAGATCAACCCAAGATGAAAGCTGAAATACCTTCCACAAAACTAAAAAGATCAAAAAGACTTTGCAAATATTTCAAACGTTGTTGCCTTTCCCCCGATTCTTCTGGGTTATAAAACACAATTTTAAATAAAATATATTTATGCTAAAAAAAAAAAAAAAAAAAAAAAAAAAAAGAGCTTGTTCTTCAGGTGACTCTGTTAGCCTCTATAAGCAGACCTGGAGGGTAGCACTCTCCTTAGTTTCAGTGGGCAGAGTATTCTCTGCAGGCAAGCTCTCTTCTTGCAAGGCAGGTACCCAGATATCTGGTGTTCGAACCAGACTCCTGGCAGAAGTTGTGTTCCACTCAGTAGAGGTCTTAGGATCATGTGTGGAATCCTGTGTGGGCCCTTGCGGGTGTCAGGCGACTCAGCTGGCAAGGTAGCCCGGGGCTCGAGTGGAGTGGAAGGGGTTTGTGCCCCAGATCAAGCCAGTGTAGCCTGCTTCCCTATGTACCGCAGTCTCAAGTTCCGCGCGATTGGATTGGGGCAGGCGCTGTGTTCCACTCACCAGAGGTCTTAGGGTCCCGTGGGGAGTCCTGTGTGGGCCCTTGCGGGTGTTGGGCAAGACTCTGCTGGCAAGGTAGCCCGGGGCTCGAGTCGAGTGGAAGGGACTTGTGCCCCAGATCAGGCCCGGGTAGCCTGCTTCCCTATGTACCACAGTCTCAGGTTCCGCCTAATCATTTCTTTTTAAATACTGGTCTGTTGTGTACTGTCATCTGAACTACTTTTCTGCTTTATAAAATTCTGCATAAATTGTACATAATTACCCATATGAATTTTAGCATTAGTTCACACCATAGCCTAGTTGAGAGCCTCTTAAGATTTAATCTACAAATTATGAAAACTGATATCTTATTAATAATATTCCCAGAATAAATATGAAACAACTCTTCATATGTTTTACATATTATAAGTGCTTATGCCTTCTCAAATCAAAATCTTAATACCTTCCTTAATTCATTCCTATACACTGTATATTCATAAAATACTTTGATTTCCAGTTATATTGCATTGACATTCATTCTTTATTAATGTTAACTAACCTTTCTTTCTTTCTTTCTTTCTTTCTTTCTTTCTTTCTTTCTTTCTTCCTTCCTTCCTTCCTTCCTTCCTCCCTCCCTCCCTCCCTCCCTCCCTCCCTCCCTCTCTCTCTCTCTCTCTTTCTTTCTTTCTTTCTTTCTTTCTTTCTTTCTTAAGACATAAGTTTTATTTTTTCTTAAATGTCTGACTAGTGAGTGTTGTTATGTATAACTTCCAAAACTTGTATACATAAAATATTTTAATATTTTTGATATATAATATTCTAGGTTTGAATTTCCATGTTCTAACTTTGAATTTCTATACAAAAGGCAAGAAAATATTTCAATATTGCCTCATATATAGTATGCCTTGAAAAAAATCTAAAGTAATATTTATATTAATTATAGCTTTCCTGGTAGAAACACACAGACCATAGTGGTTCAATCAGTCACTACCCACCTGACAAAAGATTTACCTTAGGTCAAATCCTCACTCTTGCCCTTTGGAAAGAACTATAAATGAAAGAGAATTTGTTTAAATTATAGCCACTATTTTTAGGAATTGGAAAAGTAGAATCTAGGAAAAATTATTCAATCAATGATTTGCCAGTATCTTTTCTCAGTCTTTCAGAGGCCTAGAATTCTGAGATACTGAGAGATTATACTTGGAAATGTGTAACTAAGATACCTGAGTCAGCACATGTGGAGGAAGCAACAAGCAGGAACAGAAAGTACAAGCAGATCCATGTCTCCATTTAGCTGTGTGCTTTAGAATTCCAAAGAAAAGCTTGTCCATCTGTATGAAGTCATGAGAACAGACAAGGCAGAAATTACCAAGAAGCTTTTGAAGGTATTCAGTACTCCTGCTCTAGTATCTCTAAAGCCATAACTCATAACTCATTAAGGGAGGTGATGGGTGAATGAAGAACTAGAAGTGATATTGTCTAAGCTCCACTTGTAAACTAATCAACAAATTTGGTGCTCAATTTAAGCAAACTTTCATATAAGTGAATTTGTTTTGCTGTGTAAATGGACCTAGAGAAGATGAATATTTGAAACATGGGGCAAACAGCTAGGACTTTGTGAAGAGCTTTGAACATTAACTTTAGATAAAATCATGAGTAAAGTAGGAAAGACTAGACCTATTAGGAGATTAAATGTCCTATGCTACCCATTACACACAAAAGTCAAATGGAAAAAAAAAAACATAGGGAAGACTAGTGGCTGTGGCACTGAAGTGTGCAAGTGTTTCCTTTAGAGAACTCTAGTAGGGACTGTGGTGACAGATATATGTGATTTTAGTAATATATTTTTCTTGAATATGGAGGTCTAAGTATACTGCTAATCTGAAATAGGAAGTAAGTAAAACAGCTAGTTGACAAAAAACACTAGACATTTATTCATTTCATTTCTATGGAACTTTGATAATGAAAATCTTCCTGTTAGCTTAGTTCTCCTATAATTAGAGCATAGGAATGTCTAAGTATCAATAAGCTAGCTGTAATTTATCTTGCTTGAATGAGTTCCAGATCTTCATGTGTAGCACTGAGAAAAAGAAAAAGTGAAAATTACTGACACCAAACATGTAGCTGTCGTTATTTCCACACATTGGAAACAGATGACCAATTCTCCAACCACACAATGATCAGCTTTGTGTTTCCCAAAGTGGTTTGTTAGCTTACAATTATATTTTCTTCTTTTGCCCAGGAAGTCAGTTATGATTTCTTCCTTCCTTCCTTCCTTCCTTCCTTCCTTCCTTCCATCCTTCCTTCTGTTTTTTTTTTTTTGTTTTTTTGTTTTTTTGTTTTTTTTTTGAGACAGGGTTTCTCCATATAGACTTGACTGTCCTGGAACTCACTCTGTAGACCAGGTTGACCTGGAACTGGAACAGAGAAATCTACTTGACTCTGCCTCCCAAGAACTGGGATTAAAGGTGTGCGCTGCCACCACTGCCTGGCTCCAGTTATGATTTCTTATCATTAAATATAATTTATAAATGATCAAGAATCTAAACTCAAAGGAAAATGCAGGGGTAAGCAATTATGGAAAGGAAAAGGCTGGCCAGTTGTGGCGCATTCTTTAATCCCAGAACCTGGGAAACAGAAGCTGGCAGATCTCTGAGACCTGGCCATCCTGGTCTCAGAGTGAGTTCCAGGACAGCCAGGGCTACAAAGAAAAACCCTGACTTGAAACCAAAACAGTAGATTAAAAGATGTTAAAAGTTCCAGTTGCATAGAAAATCTGAACTGAGAGGGCTGGGTAGAATTTAAAGTTTATTATGGGTTGCAAAATGTCAAAAGTACCCTGAAAATATATCAAAATTGTATTAAAGGATAAAAACTTGGATTATTGGAAGCTCAAAATAATGGTACTAATTTGTTTTCCTCTGTCTCTCATTTTTTAACTCACACTAGTTAATCTCTCTCTCTCTCTCTCTCTCTCTCTCTCTCTCTCTCTCTCTCTCTCTCTTCTCTCCTCTCTCTCTCTCCCCCTCCCCCTCCTCCCCTCCCCCTCCCCCTCCCCATCCTCCCCTCCTCCTCCCCCTCCTCCCCTCCCTTTGCTGTTTCTCATGTCAGCATTAAACAGGCTCCACATGCTTCCTGCCAGCAAGCTCTCTCCAGCCCATTGCTCTGATATAACGATGTAATCATATTCACCCTTCATACCCTCACTCTCTAGGTTTACTATTCGATGGACAACCACATAATCATCATATTGAAATAAATACCTCATTCTAGCCTGCCTTTCTGTTACTGCACTATGAGCAAAGGCAACCTAGGGAAAGAGGTTTATTTGACTACCATTTTCATTTCATCATAGTGTATCACTAGCTGATGTCAGTGCAATAACTCAACCAGAAAATTGGACCAGGAACTGAGGCTGAGCACACAGCCTGATGCTGCCATTGTCTCTCCTTCTGGTGTGCTAAGCTAATTTTCTATTGGTTTTTACAGTCCAGTCATACCTGCCTAGAGATGTTACTCCCCTCAGTAGGTTGAGCTACCCTATGTCAATTAGTAATCATCAAAAAAATATCCCACAGATACACTCATAAACCAATCTGATAAAGGCACTTCTTTAACTGAGGCCCTCTCCTTCTCTTTTGACACACATAAACATATCTCTGTTAAATCACAACCCTTTCATTGTTTATAATATTTCACATTATATCATATATTATATCATATTAGAAAATACAGTATTAAAATTCTGAGGGTTGTTTTTATTCCATTATTTTAAAAATCCAATGTCTCTTTTACAATCTAAAGTCTCTAACTTTAGATTGTTCAAAAAATTTAAATACTTTTTACTCTAAAAGGAAAGAACCGGACCATATTCCTAAGCAATTCAATGTAAAGTCAAAATCCAACCATGCAAAAAGCTCAGTGTGTGGCCTCTTCCTTTTTGGCCATATTGCCCCAATCTCCAAGGAGAACAACCATAAGAAGACCTCCCCCCCTAGACTCTCTCTTTGTTTTAATTAGATATTTTCTTTATTTACATTTCAAATGCTATCCTGAAAATTCCTTATACCCTTCCCCTGCCCTGCTCCCCTACCCACCCACTCCCACTTCTTGGCCCTGGCGTTCCCCTGTACTGGGGCATATAAAGTTTGCAATACTAAGGGGACTCTCTTCCCAGTGATGGCCGACTAGGCCATCTTCTGCTACATATGCAGCTCTCTCTTCACCTAATGTTCGATTGTGGGTTTCTGCTTCTACTTCTATCAGCTGCAGCCTATCTGAAAACAACTGGACAAGCACCAAATTATGAGTATTACAGAATACATTAGAAATCATGTCATTGTTTTTGTATGTTTTAATTTCTTTTGTTTTGTTTTGCTAGTCATATTTTGTTCTACCCTGGGCTTCTGAGCTATCCAGCTGCCAATTCCTGGTTATCTAGGAAGTGTCCCACATGGGCTTCCTCTTGTAGTGTGGGCCTCAAATTAGACCAGTTTCTGGCCACTCCCACAAGCTTATGGTTTTAATTTCCAATGAGAGCCCTGCACATTTAACAACAACTTTATTCAGTCTTTGAGGTTGCCATGGATCATCAAACTGATGAGTAAGTTCAACATACAACCTGGAAACTCTAAGCAGCTTTTTCTTTCCATTGCAGGATAGCTGGCAATCTTCCTGAGACACTGAATCACACATAAATTAGATTTTCAAGGCACTTAGCTGCTGCTAGTCAAGGAAGGCTGGACACTTTTTAGTACTTACTTTAATACCATTTACCAGAAAAGCAAAGCCTATGCATTCATTGTGTCAACTGATTTTAGTAAATACTAGTCAATTAAACTTCAGACTGCTTCTTTGTAAGAAATCATAATGAGCACATGAACTCACTCAGGTGTGTCTTTGTTCACACCCCTATAAGGAAGATCACTCACGGTGAACTGTTTTCAGCCCTGCTTATAAAACCCTCTATTCTGTCACAGTGCTAAGTCTTGGTGAAGTATCCTGTGAATGAGCCAACTTGAACTTTTGGTGTACGTTTGTCTTCAATAATAGCCATATGTTCTCAAAAATCATGCGTTCAGGACACTCGTATTTTAATCAGATGCCATTCATTTAAGAATAAAATGTTGTTTTATAGACTTAAGCTATTTAAATTTAAATTGAAATATCAGAAGGAAAAGCAAGCAAGCAAGCAAGCAAGCAAGCAAGCAAGCAAGAAAGAAAGAAAGAAAGAAAGAAAGAAAGAAAGATAGAAGAAAGAAAGAATTCACCTGACTCCTCTATAACTAATGTGTTAAATAAAGACATGTTTTGATGGGTTTTAGGATGATGTGTTCCTCAACTTAAATAATGACCGAAACAACAAAAATTCATGTGCTTACAAATTGTTTAAGAATGAATATATTTAAATAATTGTACTATTTACATCCTTTGATAGATAGAGATAGATAGATAGATAGATAGATAGATAGATAGATAGATAGATAGATACTGTCCTTGAATCATCTCTTTATTCCCTCTCCTAGAGACATCTTTCTCCTTTCTACATGTGCTTTCCCAGATTTGTCTCTTTTGAATTTGTTATCCATTTAGTTTTACTATGATACTCCGTGTGGTCATTTACCTTAATGAACCATAGTGATTCCAGTGGAGTCCTGTGTATTCATCAGTGGGCACACAGCAAAAGGAAACGTGTCTCCACTCCTCTGAAACTATCAGTAAGTAGCAAATATCTCAGCAGTGATGAGCAAACTACCCTGGCCCCTCCAAGTTTGCCTGTTGATTGGCCCATTCTTGTGTAGACAGTAGATCATGCTCAGTTGTTAACATTCGCCAATTGTGGTGACTGTGTAGTGCACAAATGGTGGCATTTTGTAGTCATGCTCCCTATCTTCCAACTTACTTTTGTCTTCCCCTCTCTACTGTATGCTCTACATCCTGGAGGAGATGGTATAGATGCCCTTTAGGATTAAGCACTCAGCTATCACTGAGTAATATCAGTGTGGTAGTACTTGTCTAACACTTACCACACAGTAACTTATTCTGAATTTTTGTTTGTTTGATTCTTTCTCTTTTATTTTTCAAGATTCTCTGTGTGATTCTGGCTCCTGGAACTTACTATGTAGACCATGCTGGCCTCAAACTCAGCATAGATTCACCTGCTTCTACAACCTAAGTGCAGGGATTAAGGGCTATATCACCTCCAATTCACTCATGTATTTTAAAAGTCTCCCTTTGAATAATCAGTGAAAGACTGACCATGTCCATCATCTACTGGACCCACAGATTGACATCTTGAGATGAATTTTACTGAACTTGCTTAATGTTTGGTTTTTAATACGTTACAAAAATTCTCATGTTTTTTTAAAATGTACTTTCATTTGTTTTTTTTTTCTCCATTCCTGACAATGACATACAAATTTGTATGGAATATTGGTCATTTCACAATCATACCGTTTCTTTCTCTTTATCTCTCTTTTTCCTTATCCCATTTGTCCCTTAGTTGACCGTCAATTCAGAAATAGATGAAACACAGTAAAAGAAGTCTAGTGAGGGAGTATCTAGTTTGATTCACTGTGACTTATATTGTTCTGGAAGTAAAACCTTCAATGTATGGACAGTTTGTGTGTGTGTGTGTCTTGCCCTTGCACTCCATGTACATATTTTGGATATAGCTAATAGTAGAATGCAATAAAGACATCCTTTTCTAAGCCATAAATATGATCTATAGTGATAATAAGTGTGGATACTAAAATATACTCCTTATCAAAAAAATGAATATCCATGAAGAAGAATGTCATTACAACTTGCTCTGTCAAACTTTTGGCCAAAAAAAAAAAAAAAAAAGTTGCTATATTCATAATACTGTGCTTAGTGGAATAAAACACTTCCATATGTAAGTAACTAAGGTGTACTCCAAAATATAAGAAAATATAAGAAATTCCCTAAAGCCAGAAACTAGAGAAAAGTTATTTTAAAAGAAGTTTACATTTAGAGAAATAGCCTGGTACGTGACATACTTCATGAAGATGAACTCATTCAACGTCAATGAACACCCAGAAGAGGGCAGTAATCACAAGTGTCTCAGGTCAAACAGACAAGAGAATAGACTGTAGATCTGTGATCACCTGACCTGCCAATGGACTCTTCCTTCAGGACTTTGTGATAACATAATAAGTGACAGTACCAAGACAAGGTTTTCATACAAAGTAAGTAGGCTTAGGAACTGCTGTAGGTGGTTTAATATATTCATGCAATTTTCCTGTAACATAAGTGATAATAAACATTCTTTTTATTTTCAAAACTGCAATGAATAAATAAAGAGAATGCTTTTATACACAATATCCCTTAATTTACACTTGGAATTGGCTCATTTCTGCTTAGCTAACACTGGTGGGGTGAATTTATATTGACTATTCAGAGAAGAAAATAAATTTGAATTTAAGGTTAGAATTACTCTAAAAAGCAGTTTCTAAAAAACTGATTAGCTTCAAAGTTATGAATATGTTTTACATTCTGACTACAAATTATGTAAGAAAGACCAGATTACAGATGATTAGAACTTAACATTGCCCTGGAAATTGAGTTTATACTAATATCTAAGTTGTTTTGTGTATTGTATAGTATTAGAATAATTTATTATTTTACTTTTAGAATTTTGACAAACCTTACCTAATTAAGAGCAGTTTGTTGAAAAAAAATATCTTTGTCTACAAAAGAAAAGTATGCATACAAAGAATGGCGAGAGGTGAAGAAAGAGCATTAACTGTGGCCCTTCCTTCTTCTCAGAGGCTATTGGCCATCAGTCCATGAGGACAAAGTGAGCACAATTAGCAAGTGGAGTTCAGAGGGTAGAGAGTGCGAAGGAAGGGCTTCCAGAGTCATCTGTAGTAAGGCAAGTCTACTTTATTGTTGTAGTGATAGGGTATATGAGGGCTTTTTTAAGGGCTACAGGTAGAAAGGGTTATAACACCAAGTGAGTGGGAACGGCTGATTGCTTATATTATAGAACCCTGTTATCAGGTGGGCAGGAAGACAGAGCAGGCACTGTGTAATAAGTTATACACCCTTGCAGGGAGCTCTGTACCAGGTCATTTTTCAGACAAGGCCAGTCAACAGTATTCAGGGAAACTCTCCAGACAAATTAAGGCAGAGAGAGAGAAAACCCTCTGAGATTTGGAGTTGTACATTTTGCACCAACATCAGAAAGCCATCTGGTCATAGGGGACTTGTTCTTGAACAGTTAATGGGATGTGTGTTGGTGACCTGAGTCTTAGTCATAACTTACTGTTTTTATAATCAATCAAAATAGCTTTTGAAGTAGAAGGATGGTATTAAATAATGGAATAAGCCATTTATATTCCAGGAAGAAGTGTGTGAGCTAGTGAGAAACCTTGGTGGTAATACATACATTTCAACGCTTAAGGTTCTAAGGAATGAACAGAGAAGAAATAGAATTCATTAAGGGCTATGGTCCCTTATTTACTTACAAAACTGACCTGTGAACTCCTTTCATTTGTATGGATCAACTACTCTATTCCCACATATAAAGTTCTTTCCTTAAGCTTCTTTCCCTCATTATAAGATAAATTCTTAAATCAAATAAAAAAATAAGAAATGAGTCCTCTAAGATCCAAGTTAGACAAAATAGTAGATATCCCAATATTCCAAGGCTTTTCCAATAAAGAGGTCAAAATTACTCGATTATGGATGGTGTCAATATCACACTGCAGCCAAACGAACAAAAGTATTTAGGATCTCTAAACTGCTGTTTGTCTAAGTTTTCTTTTTATAAACTGAAGGCTCAGAAGGAGAACTGCCACCCTGATTAGAAACTCCTCTCAATATCAATTGCTTTTTATTCTTTTCATAATATGGCATTTCTGTTTTTTCCCTCAAAGCAGCTGGATAGAATAAATATCACAAATGCATATCCTTTTGATGCCATGATATAAACCCCACTGGATGTCAAAGTGAAGATTCAGGAAATGAGAATCCTAACAGCATTGGTGAGAGTATAAATAATGCAGTCCCTTCAGTCATCAGCATGGAGATTCCACAAAACAAGGAAAAATGGACTGATGTATAGTCACGTGTTTATACAAAAATATCTTACATTTTAAAATGTAGGTTTAGACATTTTAGACATTGGTAAATATGAATGAGATCAACAGAAGAGAAGAATATGAGCGTTTCAGGGGCTGTTCTTGAACAAATTAGTTAAATGTACCTGTAAGTATGTCAGGATTATTTTATGCCATAAGTATATGCTAACAAAATAATGAAAATAATAATGAATAAATGTTAAATAACTATCAAAGTTGCAGTATGCCATGGCAAGAGAAGACGCTTTTAGATGTGGCTTCACTGTTGTTAACTCCTGGGCTTAGACCACAGGTGTCTGCAGCTGAGCTTAGTCAGGGAGATGTAATTTGACTTTCCTTATACTGTTTAGACACTGGAGCTCGGTGTCTAGAACATTAGATGATGACTTTTAGATGATGGGTAAATTTGTCAGCATATGTATCTGATATAAATGGAGCCGGTGTCTCCAGGAAAGGAATAAAAATGTATTGAATACCCTACCTGATATTAACTCTTCAATCAAACCCTCTTATAATTTATTATAATTTATATATATACCATTGTTGTTTTATTTCAACCAGAACCTACATTATCAAAAAATAGAATTTCAGATATTGAAAGTACATATTGTCTCCCTCCACTTGCTAAACTATGTAATAAGATAAGCTTATGAAAATAAACAGAACTCGAAGGCTTACAGAATTTCTCAATCATATGAAGAAACTAAACCAAAGTAGCAGTACTTAAGTTGTGCAAAAGAGTACTTATTCATCAGGCCAGGCAAGGGCATGGAATGAAGTCTAGACTTTGAGTTTGCATTTCCAATAGTGAACTTGGATGAATCTATTCAACAGAAGCAGATTATAATCAAAGGACTAGAATTGTCTGCTGTAGAGCAATGCAAAGACAAATGTAACACCAGAATTAGAACAGGATCAGGTTGTAGAAATGTGTTGAGCAGCTAAGTTTACAATGGCCAACCTCTAAATGGTTTCATGTGGAAGGCAAAGAATACAAGCAATGAACAGGATTAAAGATATGCTGCAGCCTGTTGTTGGCAAATTCATGTTTCAGGAAATTCTGAAAACACTGAGGATAAATTATTTGAGGAAGTTGAGACTAGGAGTAAGGAAACCAGGTAGATACTTCCACATAATTTGTAGGCTTGATCTGGAGTCTAGAACAATGTCAATGACATTCAAGGATCTTACAAAAATACATGCATCTTACTGAATCAGAGTCTAGGTTGGAGGTAGTCAGGAAGTCAATGCATAGTCTTCTCTACTGCTGCGTGACTAATAAACACATTTTAGCTTGAATCAGCATGCTTGTATATGCTGACTGGTTCTATGTCAACTTAACGTAAGCCAGAATCATCAGAGGAGGACATTTCAATGGAGGATATGATTCTATAGGCAAGCCTGGGCTGGGAACATTTTATAATTGCTTATTAATGAAGAAGGACCCATTCCACTGCCGGTGGGTCTATCCTGGACTAGTGAGTCTGGATTCTATAAGAAAGCAGGAGGAGCAAGCCAAGTGAAGCAAACCAGTAAGCAGTACCCTGTTATGGCCTCAGGATCAGTTCCTGCCTCCTAGTTCCTGCCTTGTTTGAGTTCCTGTCCTGAATTTCCTTAATGGTAAACAGTGATATGGAAATAAACAAATCAATTCCCACCAAGCCTAATGCCTTGTGGCCATTCCTCACAGCAAGAAAATCCCTAAGACAGTTTTTGACCTCTGTTTTAAGAGATCTTGTGAAGAAAGGGTGAACATAGAGAACTAAAATCAGTTTGAACACAAAACCATGAACCAATCAACCCTAAAGTATTTATTTCTTTGAATACTCATTCTCTAAAGTGATATCCATAGAAACCTACTGAATCTTTAATCCTACCTTGTCTTTAAAGAGAATGTAATTAGCAAGAAAGACATTCACAAATGTAAGGAAATAAAACAGGGGCCTAGGATATAATTCAGTCAATTAAAATGTTTGAATTGGACCATAATTTGTGTTTGATCCTTCCTATCTATGTGAAAAGCCTAGTGTGGTGGTGTATTCACACAATCCTCTGCTGGGGAGGCGAACCAGGTAGCTCCTCGGGCTCAGTGAGTCAGCCTGAGGCTTCAATAAGACATGCTGTCTCAAAATACAAGGTGAAAACTTTTGAAGAACTTCACACAAGGCTGATCTCCACAACATGAGCATGCACACTGAATGAGAATTCCTGGCAAGAAGCTGTGTCTGCAGACTGATGGAAAAGGCAGATGTGGAGAGGCTGGATTGCTGCAGGCCAGGAGGCTAATTACCATAGCGTGGTTACTTTTAGTTCCTTGAAGAGCCATCCCTTCTCCACAGCTGTATCATAACAAACATCCCAAGACTAATTAAGGACTTTTAGAGTCTCTTTACTTAGTATACCTCTACCACGCCCAAAGCTAAGAATGTCATCACAGAGGTCTACAGAAAAGGCTGCCATCTTGCGGCAACTGCTCTCTCTTGTAACCACCAAAGCAGTTTATACTTACATTGACGTGACTTTCTTTGTTCTGTCATACTATAAAATTTCGTGAAATTACTTTCACACTGGAACATGGAATTTGGAATAACTTCAATCTGTGTTCTTAGGCCATAGTTAACTCCGGAATAAATAATATCTATTCTCTTTACAGTGAGAGTGGTGTGTGTGTGTGTGAGTGTGTGTGTGTTTGTGACAACATACATAAACTTAAAAAAAATAGAAATACATAAAAATAAATAAAATAATTCCATTTCAGATATAGTTTCCCTGTTCATTTCACACATAAAGAAGTGTGTTCAAAAAGGTGTCATTAGACTTACTTCATGCTTCCTACATCTTACTGAGGCTGTAGAGTCTTCAGCTATCACAACACCAAAATAAATACCTAATGAATGAATGCTAACTGTAAAATCATTTTCCAGCTCATAAAATAACTATTCTTTGTTTATTTTCTAGAATCCCTACCACGTTTTAAAAGATTGAGCTGATTTACAGGACAAATCTACCCCACCTTCTTTTTAAAATCATGTGTTCAGTATCAGTTTACAATAAGGTGTTTTCCCTTAATCAAGCATCAACATCACTGTGAATACTGACAGGGTGTGGCCTTCTGCAGCATTTCAAGGAGGACAGCTCAGCAGGATCACTGCAGGAGAGAAGTGCCCCTGTTGCTCATACAGCTCAAGTTCTAGCTTCTAACCCTCCTCATAAAGACAACCATTCTGTTAGAGAGCCTTTCCTGAAAAGAAATTCCAGTCACGCCTCTAGCAAGACAGGACTGTGTCAAATATCCTTTCAGTGAGGGACTTGTTATAGTCTCTCTGGACTTGTAAACAGCTGGTAGACACACTCTCAGAATGACTGTTCATAAATTACACTGCACAAGTCAACTCTATTCACTTTCCGATCATCTGCATCCTGTGCTTCTTAGGTGATCTCATATGCACTGAGCACTCGACAGGATGGTAGCCTGTATGTAAGGTCCTCACTTCTTATCTTCTCTACAAAAAGATAAAAGAATAGAAACAAGCATGGGTTTAAGGGAAATTCAGATGACCTCATTATAGCACCATGGGGAGAATCAGTGGTTAGCGTGATTGCCTTTAGCAGCTCACCTCCTTAGGTAACACTCAGAAACTGTGCAAGAACAGCTTTTTGTCTCTATCACTTCCATAGCTATAGTCCCTTCTTTTCCCTTCTTGTGCAAAGGTTCTTATTTGCAGACTGATTTTGTTAGCATGACTTTGGAACTGATCTAATTCAGTCTGTTCTTTAGAAATTTGAATTAGCACTTGAATTGAAATGGTGTGCCGTTACTCCAATATTATTTCAAGTGGGTCTTGAAAATGTATTTAAGAATAACTGTTCTTTCATTTGTCTCCATAGCATGAGTTTTGAATATTTTAATGCTTCCTATTTCTATTGATATTGCTAATTTCCTCACAGAGCCTTATATATAGCCCCCCTTATAGCCTATTCCACCACCTCTTCACAGACACTAAAATGGCAGCTCCATCTGAGTCTCAGACTCTTTAAAACTATTATTGTACTTGGCATCTGCATTTCAATTTTCTTCTGTTTCCTCTTTATTAATATGAAACAAGGCAGTAAGATACTAAAGTTTATTGTGCCATAGCTCTTTTCTTTGTTTAATTGGACATGAACCATTCTCCTTAATATTAGGACAGCAGAACCTTATAGAAAAATAATTCAGTATTTCTCTAAGCATGGGATCAGATTCCAGGAATCTAAGTCTCAGATATTCTTTTGAAAACAGAAGTTGCAAGTGATTAATGAAACAGAGTAAAATGTTAATTCTTCAGCTCATGTCTCCCCTATTCCTCAGCAATCGCTCACAGCTGACTTCACAATAAAAATTCCTGAGCTCAGGAGTGATCACAGAACTGAGAAATATATGAGAGCTCCATTCTAATGTCTTAAGACAGCCATTCTAATCTTCTAAGGTTAACAGGGCAGGGAAGCTTCTCTCGGCCATACTGCCCTTCCCCTAAAACAGCACAGAACTACACAAAAACAAGTATGAAAGGGTGCTTTCAGCTTCCCAGTACACTTGGGTCATTCACAGAAGTTCATTTTATTGTACCTCGTGGAAAATATTAGATGTAGTAACGGTCAGGGCCACATGAGATCCATTAGAATAACACATGGGGACTGGATAATGCAGGTGGCATTTCAGAGATTAGCACTGCAGCAGCCAGGATGCAGAACAACTTCCAAAATCTTTGCCTGGCTCCTGTTTAGTCCATCCCAGTGCTTTGTTCTAACACAGCCTGTGTGGCCCTGTCCATTACTCCTAAAATATCCCAAGGGTTCTAATGAAATGAGCTTCCTGGGAGCACAGTCTAGTTATATGGTGGAGGACGGGAGGAGGTAGACTGGTTATGATAGAACTACATTGTACGCACATATGACCTTCTCAAAGAAGACAGAAAGAATAATTAAAATTTAGACAAGGAAAAAGAAATAGGAATCTGCCTATTCTAAAGTATTCATAAATATCTGAGGATATCAGCCACTGTTATTCTTTTTTTATGCCCTCATTTAAATAAGTCTGAACAATTGTGTGTGTTAACATGTACACACACACATACACATATTATATTTGACCATTGAATTACATTCTGCTTTGTGGAATCTATAAACCAGTCCATTTTCCTTTTATTTATTATCTCATTAATTTGTTAGAACTTTGTATGTTTTATGGACGGTTACACCTTCAGCAGCCTCTATGTTGCCAATATATTTTCAAATACTTGCAATTGAATTGTTCATTGATTTTGTTCACAGCATCTTTGCTACAAAGTTTTAATTTCATGCTATTAATTTAAGGCTTTTTATTACAGATTCTGGATGCCTTGCCTGCTAGAAAATGTCATTTTCACTTTTAATTTGATGTTAATTGATCTCACTCTTAATATTTTACCTAAGAAATAGACAAAGGGTTATATTTTCTGTTTTCATGGAGTAATTTATTGAACCAATTATTATTTCCTCATTGAGCTGAAGAGTTATCTCAATCAAATATTTATTCAAATATTCACATATGCTGTTGTTAATATTGGTGTCCCTACTGTGTAGCAATTCTTTGAATTTTGTTTCTGCTATTATTCCTGTGGTTTTTGCTGATGGAATGTCAATGTATTAATTTGATTATAGTTATATAACAGTAGACAATACTAAAGAAGTAAATTTCTTAAATCTTAATGTTCCTTAATTGTAAACACTATACTTAAGTATTCATTTTTTCATTTGAAGCTGAAATTAATTTTATGTATTTCAGTAATAATGGCATTTCCCAAGCAACTTTAAATTCTAACTGACAGACAATTAAATTCATACATTGACTTAAAAAAAATTAAATGGGGGTGGGGACAAAGCCCAGTTTGGTCCAATAACATGAGGCATTGTCTTATTATTTCTCAGTCACAGTGTTTAATTTCTGTCATGTTTTATCACTTTTATTTTTGTGAAATTTGTGTAGTCTCTGTCATGATTATAAATATATTTTTCTCTGTGTTTATATTCTTGAATTCTATTTAATGAAAAGTCAGCTTTGATGTATGCATGCATTGTTCTTGGGCCCACTGTGGTGGTTTGAATGAGAATTGTGCTCTATGGGCTCATATATTTAAATAATAGGCCCCAAAGTAAGTTTTCTCTTTGAGGCAGTTATGAAACTATTAGACGCTGCAGCCCTGCTGGAGGAAGGACATCACTGGAGGTATCTTTGAGAGTGTATAACCTCAACCTACTTCTGGTTTGCTCTCTGATCCTGGTTGCTGGTGCAGATGTTACCTCTCAGTTTCTTTCTCTAGTGCCTACCACCGTGCCTCTCCCATCATTCTTAGCTCATCCACTGGAATCCTAAGTGAAAGTAAGGCCTTTTGTCAGTTTTCTTGGCTATTATGTTTTATCACAAACATAGAAAAGTAACTAAATAATTCTCTAATGAAGCAATTTGTTTTTAATTTGAATGGATTTATCTGGTTCTCTCAATACTCATAGATATAAGCCATTGGAAATGCATAAGTTTGTTTCATTTTGTTTTGTTTTTCCTTAAAGTGATGATAATATGTTTTAATAAAGTATCTGTGGAAAATAGGTGAATTAAATGAGATAAGACTTCTTTTCCTTTTATTGATAGTACATTTTTTTAATAACAAAATATATCCTGATGATGGTTGCCACTCCATATCTCCCATTTCCTCCCCATCTCCTGCCCAATCCTAATCTTACCTCTCTTATTAAAAATAACTCAACATACTTCTAGGGAATAATAATAAAATAAAGCAAACATTGACACAGACACATTGAAATAGGACAAAACAGAAGGAAACTAGCCAAAGAACAGGGCAAGAAACAGAGACCCAATTGTTCATACATCCAGAAATTCCATTAAAAACCACTAAAAGGAAAGCCATACTGTACATGCAAAGAACCTGTAGGGTAAGAAGAAAAAAGAAAAAGGAAAAGATGGCATTGAGTTCTTTTTCTCTTCACCAACTACTGTGGCCTACTCTTAAGGGAATTTGCTTCCTATGTGAGGCTCCCACGTATAAAACCAAACTTCCATTCGCAAATGGTTATTATTAGGTCTCAAACCCTGGATCAATGACCCAGGTGCCTATTTAACATATCAAAGCAACCAGGCTGCCAGGTTGTCTCAGCATCCTTTATTTCTTATCTGTTATAGAATGCAGCTGACAAAACCGGACCCTAAACTTCTCCAGTCCAGATGCTAGGCTGAACTTCCTGCAGCTGCCCTTCCTTATATATTCCAACCACTTTGCCTCCCCGGCATTTCGTTTAACCTTTATTATACTGATTCTCCTTTCTCCCTCTCCCTGCTTTGCCCACATGGCCTAGCTTAGGCTCATGTCTACTCTGGACTCTCCCAGATGTCCCTGTCTCTGGCTATGGCTATGCTTTTTCTTTTATATACAATAAACCTTTTCCTTCGCCATACCTAGGAGCAGTCATGTTCCTCCTTATCTATCTATCTATCTATCTATCTATCTATCTATCTATCTATCTGTCTGTCTGTCTGTCTGTCTGTCTGTCTGTCTATTATCTATCTATCTATCTATCTATCTATCTATCTATCTATCTATCTGTCTGTCTGTCTATCTATCTGTCATCTATCTTATCTCTTCACCTATTCAGGTGGCAAAACTACAGGATTGGCATGTATTAGTTCTATTCCAAGGAAATTTTTGTGATTCTTCTAAGGTATGTACTGATCATTTAATTCTGCTAGCTTCTACCATTCACTCTACTTGACTCCAAATTCTAGAATATAACTTTTCTGCTGCATCTTCCTTCTCAACCTATTCTAATCATCCATCTCTTACCTACTTAGAAAGTGTCCCATCTCTGGATCTTAATGCTTGCTGTGCCCACCCCATGAGCAACTTCCTATTTACTAGGACATTCACTACTCTTTCTCTAAGGCCCTTTTCCCAAGAACCTTTTGCAGTCCATTTCTTCATGTTTTTACTAACTATTGTACTCCTCTTCTCATCTTTCTTGGCAAGTGTCACTACAGAGTTGCCAGCTTTGTCTAGTTGAGTTGAAGAAGCCACACTGGTGTATCAGGATTCTTTGCTCAGTCTACTGGTCTTCTATCACATGGAAAGCTATTCCTCTCCTCTGTCATTTGGAATAGTTCTCTCTGACAAGTCTCCAAGTATGCTGGTTGTGCTCTAGACTGTAATTCTTGTCACCAGGACACTTAAGCATCTGGTTCCTTGTGGAATATCTCAGGATCTACTTGGATCTTCGTCCCTTCTCCATAGGAGGTGTCTGCAAGTTCCACACCTTCTCTACACGCTCCTGAGCCTACACTACAACACTTTCCTGATTCTTCACCTCAGAAATATTTGCAGCACCTTTGTGGAGTTTCCTCTCCTCCCCTTCTGCCTCCTCTGTCTCTTCCTTAGGCCCTCCTACATTGAGATCCTTCTTGGGCAGAGCTTATATACTTTGCCACCCTTTCCCCTTCAGCTCTCTCCTGGAATTTCTTGAAGCTTCTCTATGCCCCTTGGGTCTGTGACCCTCTCTTTGTCTCCTCATCAAAGCTATCTGATCTATCATTTTTTGTTCCTTTCTGTGCCTCTGCTATCATGGCCTTCTGTCTCTCTCAAAGTCTTTCAGCTTCTTTATAGCCTCACAGGCTCTATCATATTGGAACCTTCCCATGGGAGTAGTTCCTGCCTTTTCCTTATTCTCCCACATGAATAAATTGTTCTCTTTATCTCAGCTTCCTCTTGGAGCTTATTAGAATCCTCCTTATGGCGACCCTTCCCCCTTCTCATCTTGAACTCAGTTTCTTCTTTGAACTCAGAAATTTCCGTAAAGCCTTGCTGTCTTACTGCAAAAGAGTTGGCCTCAGTACAGCTCAATGGCCAAAGATGGAACACTAAAATTCCAAATTCTCTCACACTGTAACAACCTCTGCCACCCCATGAGCAAACAATCCCAAAGTCTTTTACCACTATGATCTTTCACCTTTCTAGACTTAAATCTTTTAGCAATATGATTTCTCTATACTATGCTCTCAAAAAGATTCTGAAGACTGTTGTGTAAACAGTTTTTATCTCAGAATTTCTAGTCCTCTGGGTTTGATTAAAGGATCAGTAAAATCTGTAACAAAAGTCAGCTTATAACTTGAAACAAAAAGTTGATGGTTAAAATATCTATACAAAGGATATCTTAATTTTCCACAACACATTTTATGTGACTCAACTCTAGTTTAAGAAAATAGGTGCTTTCAAATCACAGCCAGGGGACTGTCCTCCATTTTAGCTGATAATCTCATAACAATGAATGCAACATCTTTACTGGCAGCCATTTTTGCTAAGGTCGAAGAGTGCATCCAATGTGACTTCATTCTCTTAAGATGACTATGTGATATAAAGCAGCCATTATAAAAATTTTAATACTAATGAGCTTTCAGTTTATCACTATATCTCATCTTTCTACTACAGAGACAACTCCAGGTCCCTGAGATACTTTGAATTGTGTATTATGAAAAAAATTTTAAGGTTCTAAAATGTCTTCTCAGATTAATGAAAGCTGACATAGAGAATAACACCTAACTACTATGTCTCTGCTAACTGCTCAACATCACATTTCTAGAAACTTTATGTAAGTAGCATATTTGTCCTTCTGGGTCTAGGTTACCTCAGTCATCATGATATTTTTCTAGTTTCATTTATTTACCTGGGGATTTCATGATTTCATTTTTCAATGTTTCCATAATATTCCATTGTATAAATATGTCACATTTTCTTTACTCATTCATATGTTGAAGGACATCTGAGTTGTCTCCTTTTTATTGATATTTTGAATAGAGTACCAGTGTACCTGGATATACAAGTGTTCTTGTGGTAGGATCCATTGTGCGTGTTTCTAGGAGTGGTATAGCTGAATCTTGATGTAGACTAATTCCCACCTTCCTGAGGAACTGACACACAAACTCCCACAGTGGTTGCACAAATTTTTATCTAAGCCAGCAAAGAATGAATGTTTCCCCTATTCCACGTGCTTAAGACTTGTTATATTGATCTCAGCCATCTGACAACCATAAGATGAAATCTAAAGTAGTTTTTATTTGTATTCCGCTAATAACTTAGGATGTTGTCCATTTCCTTAAGTGTTTCTCAGCCATTTACATTTGTTCTATTGAGAATTCTCTGATTAGATAGGTACTTCATCTTTTTTTAATATATCTTTTATTAGGTATTTTCCTCGTTTACATTTCCAATGCTATCCCAAAATTCCCCCATACCCTCCCCCCCCACTCCCCTACCCACCCACCCCCACTTTTTGGCCCTGGCATTCCCCTGTACTGGGGCATATAAAGTTTGCAAGTCCAATGAGCCTCTCTTTCCATTGATGGCCAACTAGGCCATCTTTTGATACATATGCAGCTAGAGACAAGAGCTCCGGGGTACTGGTTAGTTCATAATGTTGTTCCACCTATAGGGTTGCAGATCCCTTTAGCTCCTTGGGTACTTTCTCTAGCTCCTCCATTGGGGGCCCTGTGATCCATCCAATAGCTGACTGTGAGCATCCACTTCTGTGTTTGCTAGGCCCCGGCATAGTCTCACAAGAGACAGCTATATCTGGGTCCTTTCAGCAAAATCTTGTTATTGTATGCAATGGTGTCAGCGTTTGGAAGCTGATTATGGGATCAATCCCCGGATATGGCAGTCTCTAGATGGTCCATCCTTTCATCACAGCTCCACACTTTGTCTCTGTAACTCCTTCCATGGGTGTTTTGTTCCCAATTCTAAGAAGGGGCAAAGTGTGCACACTTCTTCATTCTTCTTGAGTTTCATGCATTTAGCAAATTGTATCTTATATCTTGGTACTTCATCTTTAATTGGTTGTTTATTTTCTTTGATATCTAAAGGTTTTTTCTGATTTTGGTTTTTATTTTTGGTTTTGCTTATTTTTTTGTTTTGGTTCTTTATATATTTTAGATCTTAGTCTTCTATATGGTATGCAGTTAAAATATCTTTTTTTCCTTCTCTATGGTGATGCTTTGGCTGAAAGATGATATACTTTGTCATATACATGTTTTTAGTCACATGAGAGCTCATTTATAAGTTATTGATTTTTGTGCCTATCCTATCACTGTTCTGATCAGGAACTTGTTTCCTGTGCCAATTAGTTTATGGCTATTCCCTAATTTCTCTTCTGTCAGTTCAGTGTATTTCATTTTATCTTGAGGTTTTTGATATATTTATTTAGAGTTGTTTTATTTATAGTCATATGTATAAATCTATTTGGATTCATCTACATGCAGTCATCCAGTTTGGCCAAAACTATTTGTTGAAGATGCTATTTTTTTCCAGTGTGTTGTTTGACTTGTTTTTAAAATCTCTTATGTCCATATGTCAGTGGATTTATGTCTATGTCTTTAATTTAATTCCATTAATCAGTACCTCTGTATTTTGTGTGAATGCCACATTGTTTTCATTACTATAGTTCTGTAGTAAATTTTGAGTTTGGAGATGGTGATACCTGTAGCAGTTCTTTTACCATTCAGGAGTGTTTTACCTATCCTGGTTATTTGTACTTCCATGTGGTGGGAGTTTTAATGAGAATGCCCTGCATAGATTCATAGATTTGAATGTTTGGGCACCAAGGAGTGGCAATATTTGAAAGGATTAGGAGGAGTGACCTTATTGGGTTAGGTGTTGGCTTGTTGGAGAAAGTGTGTGACTGGAGGCTTAAAGAGCCTTAACCAGGCCCAGAGGCTCTCCCACTTCCTGCTGGCTGAGGATCCAGATAGACACTTCTCATCAACATGTCTGTCTGAATGCCACCATGCTTCCTGCCATGTTGATAATGGACGAAATTTCTGAAACTATAAGCAAACCTCAACGGAATATTTTCCTTTACAATAGTTTCTGTGGTCCTGGTGATTATTCACAGCAATAGAATATTGACTAAGTCACATAAGCTGAGACTAGTCCTTTCAAGATCTGTAAAAAATTGGATTTGTATTTTACTGGGGATTGCTTTGAACTTGTCAACTAATTTTGGTAGGTCAGCCACATTTAAATATATTTAACCTACACATACTTGGCATGGTTGATCTTTCCATCTTCTGATTTCTTCTCCAATCTCTTTCAACGTCTTTCAAAAAAAAGGCATTCCTTTGTCTTTTTTTTTTTTTGCTAGAGTTACCCTAAGATATTTTATACTATTTGAGGCTATTGTAAAAGCCTATTTTTTTCTCAAAGTGTTTATCATTTAAACATAGGAAGATACTGATTTTTGTGAATTATTATTGTGTTGAGTTGCTCTCATGAAAGTGTTCATTAGTTTATTAGCTAACCACTGGCAATTTTAAGGTCATATATATATATATAAAATCATATCATTTGAAAATAAAGGTGGTTTGACTACTTCCTTTTTAATATTTTTATATTATTCCACAAAATAGAATCAGAAGAAACATTCCTTAATTTGTTTTTGAGGCTACAGTTACTCTGATATCCAAACCTGAAAAGTTCAAACAAATAAAAGGAATTACAGATCAGTTTTCTTTATGAACATTGATGCAAAAAGCTCAACAAAATATTTAGAAATAATATAAACTGAATCCAAGGGCACACCCAAAAGATTATCCACCATGATCAAGTAGTCTTTACCCCAGAGACACAGTGATAGTTCAACATACACAAATCAGTAAATATAATCTACCATATAAACAAACTGAAACCTGAAAATCCCACAATATCATTTCATTAAGTTCAGAAAAAAATCCCACAATATCATCTCATTAAGTTCAGAAGCCTTTGGTAAGATCCAGCTCCATATCATGATAAACGTCCTTGAGTGGTGGTAATTCCTAAACACATTGAATACAGTCTATAGCAATGCTATAGTGAACATCAACTTTACTGGGATCAAACTCAAAGCCATTCCAACTAACATCGGGAACAAGACAAGGGTGTCTACTTTCTTTATAACTATTCAGCATAGTTTTTGAGGTCTTAGTTAGAGAAATAAGAACACTAAAGGAAATTAACTGGAGACATAAGGTGCTTTAAAAACACCTACCTTATTAGTCCTTCACTGGTAATATGGTTTATGGTAACACAAGACACCTAGGTCATTTCATATTTTAGTTGGATAGTTTCAGTCTATTGCAATAAACAAGGAAATTTCTCATGTAACTTGCTTTTCTGCTTGTAATGATAAATTAGCTTTTCATTTCAGTGTTCTGATGATGGAGGGAAGGAGATCTCCACCTTTAATGACTGGTGGCTTCAAATCACAATTCCATTGCCACATTGATCATGGAAACTGGCTTAAGTTCCAAACCTGATAGTTTGTTTTTACACATACATGTTTGTTTGTTTTCTTCTGATGGCAACTTGCAGTCCTGTGTCTTATGAGGATTAAATTAAATCAATCCTAAAGTGTAAAATTCCATTGCTAATTGTGCTTATTTGGCACATGTTAATACTGGCTCTATTGCCAGGTATAGCAGCAGGTCATGCCTTTAATGGCAGTGGTCAGGAGATTGAAGGACAAAGATTACCACAATTTCAAGGCCAAACTGGGCCAAACTGGGGTACTTCAAAATAAGTTTCTGTCCCAGAAGGTCAAACAACAGCAACCACAGAGGGAAACATAAAAAGAAAGAGACTTTCTCTTCCTTTCCATTCTCAGAATGATTTTGTAGAGCCATTCTTCAGAAATAACATATTGCCTCAAGTGATTTGCTCTGATCCATCAGGATTTATCTAATTGATTTATAAACAAACAATATTCTGTGTTTTATTACTTAAACATATCTCTTATATAGTGTTTGCAATAGACAAATCACTTCAGTACGCATCTAGGACACTGTGCTTAATAAATATCAGAGCACATAACTACACTGGGGATTTTGGTAGACCATTTATTGTGAAAAATATCCACTCAAATTTGTATTAGAGACTGGTACGAATGGTAATACCAAACATTTCAGTAATAGAATGATTCTAGTATTTAATAATTCAATTTTCAAAAGTCTCATGTTTGCACATTAGCAATGCATGGCTACACAATAAACCTTTAAAGGTTATTTTTTGTTCCTTATAAGCTCAAAGGCAACTCAAAAGCAGAATGTCAGTGTTAGCATCTTTTTTTTAAAAAAATAGGAATCTCTAACCTATGTGCTAAGAGTAGGTCTAATACCATTTCACATTGTCTCTCTGTACACATATGAACAGAAAACTAATTAGGTAAGCAACTTTGATTAATTACAATCAATAATATCATCTTCTAATTAAGTAGTATTGATCACATCATTCAGAGGGCAGGCTTTAAGATGATCTGCTGCTATGCAGGGACTCTTTCTGTTTCAAAAATATGTCAAAGGGCAGGCTCACTCAGACACAAACATTCCCTTCTATACATGCCAATAAGATAGTAATTCACAATAATAAATAAAAGGCAAGAGACTTCCAACAATAAATATGCGATGGATATTTGCACAACATGTGTAGTTAATCCTTGAAATGATACAGAAACCTCCATTTTTTAATTGATAACTTTATCTATGTTAGCTATAACTGACAGTATGGCAAACTCTAAGCCTATGATTATACATGTAAAATAATTAAAATCAAAATTTTACACTTAGCTTAAAGATTTATTTAGTTTTATTTGTTGATAAGTCTTGCATGAGTTTATATTCATTGTGTACGTGTGATAGTCATTTAAGGCAGGAAGACAACTTTGGACTCTCTGGAACTGGAGAATGTTGGGAGCCAAAGTCCAGTTCTTTGCAAAATCAAGAATATTCATAAACAATGCCAACTCTCCTGCTTTATATTTTCTGCTTATATTTTTTTACTTACAGATTAAGAGATTGGGAAGCTCTAGACAAAGGCTCAACACCTGAGTTCTATGCTCAGACCTTATTATGTTAACATTCTGAAAAATGTTTCTATTTGAATGTTCCTGTATACATGCAAACTTTGTGAAATGAGGAATCACTTACATTCTGCATATAATGGTCTTCCATTTCCTATCATGATCAAAATGGGCATACAACTTTTTTTTTGTTGTTTTTCTTGGTGTAATTTGGAGATGTGAACATTGTGTGTGTATAAAAGAATGGTTGCACACTTGTGCACAAACTCACTAAGGCCAAACAAAGGAGGAGATCAGGATACCTCTCTGCCACACTCTCTGTTATTACTTAAGACAGGGTTTAATCACTGAACTTTGAGGTCGATGGCAGCCAACAAGTCCTACTATTCATCTTCTCTTTTCCCTTGTAATGTTCAGGTTGCAGGCATGCTTGTAGCTGAAACTCATTTATTTGTTTGTTTTAACATGGAATCTGAGGTCCAAACTCAAGTCCAGATACGTGCATAGTAAGCAGTCTTAGCTACAGGGGCATCACTCTAACCCATACTGTTGTTTTGTGTCCCATCTGATGTACCTGGATGGAAACAGGATCCAAACACCAGTGAGCCTACCAGAAATATTCCATGTCACTTTGTTCTTTCCCACATCATCTAAGGTTCACACCTGTCTTAAGAAGCCTTTGGCATCTCACCTTGAGTGTCACAGTGAACTTATCTCCAGTCTCCCTTCTGAAATGTAACATAAAAATATGTTATAATTTTGTCAGTTTTCTTTTGCAACTTCAGAACAGAAAGCAAGAATAGCTGGAATAATTCAATGGGGAAATCTGCAAATGTTCTATGAATTTTAGAAATTATACCAAAGCATTAATGACTCTTGTTGTCACTTTCAGATATATACATATGAAGTTGTAAAAATAAAAACGTTTACTTAGTAAGCAAAAATCTGCACATATTTAAAGGACACTGACGACAATACACTACTCATACTTACAGATTTATGTTGTTAGAGGCCAAAAGCTGAGCTACTGCAACTATAAAAGAAAACAACCCCCCCTACTTATTCTCTATAGAGCTGGGAGAAGTCTTAGTGAGTACAAGTGCTTGCCTTGGACTGGAGTTCAATTCATAGCACACAAGAAGAGTGGGTAAAAATCACCTGTTCCTCCAGCTCCAGCTCCAGGGAATCCAATTCCCTTTCAGTCTTTTCAGAAACCAGTACATATGTCTACATATACAAGCACAGATTGTGTGTGTGTGTGTGTGTGTGTGTGTGTGTGTGTGTGTGTGTATATATATCATCACAGTTCTCCAAGAAACTGAGCCATATAATGATATAATGTTCACATCAACACTGAAGAAAAGATAATAAAACAGTGACTAGTGGTGGTCTTTTCTGTGATGGTGATACAGCATGCAATTTACATGTGGTTGAAGGTCTAGATTCCTGAAGATTCAAATTTCCCAATGCAGTGAAACATTTTACATATATATCTTTATTATGTTTTCTTGAGTTAAGTTGTAATGGGAATATTGGGAAGACATTCTATATATGAACTGCAAATAATAATATTAAAATAATGGCAAATTAGAGCACAACTTAATATATTATTTTTATCCTCTGTATATTCATATCATCATCATGCATAAATGAAAGACATTACTTTGATTAGGTCAACTGATAGAGAGCCTTAGTGTGTTTCAATATATAAAGACAGAGTGCTGAATAAATGACATTTAATCGTGGGTTTTTTCAAGCAGAATTACATAAAAACAAAGAGGCTATGTACAAAATAAAAGAATACAAGAGATTGTAATGTTTCCTTAGGAAAATAAAAAGGAATAGATGGTTATGGATAGGGAAAGGTGCTGAAACAGGATGGCCAAATAGGGAAGGGGAGGGAAGAGAGGGCTAGTGGAGAAATACAGGAAGAGACAGCTAAAATTAAAAGTCATTTGATGGATAGTATGGAAACCTGACACAGCAAAGCTTCCTAAAATCTATACATAGATGAAGGCAATCTAAATGAATGAAATTACCTGAAAGCTCCAATTGAAAATCTCTTGTCACCACATGAATGAGGGGGAATGAGTTATATCTAATTGACTTGTTGGCCAAAGGAGTACCATGGTAATCCCAAACAACCCAAACTGTTGCCATGGCTATAGTACACTCTCCACAAATTAAGAACTAGACCTTCATGCTAAAGACCACAGATACATAATGCATGGAACACTTTCAGTAGAGATGGTTCGTACCTAGAGCCTTCACACCTATAGACTAGCATTTGTGGCAATGGAAGGTACTTTGCATGCTACCAGAGGAAAAGTATCAACACAATTTACAACCCTTCCTACTATAGTAGCATCCTGTCTACAAGGTAAGATAGGGCAACCATGGCACAAATATTGTGGAGTAACCAACAAATGTCTAATTTTCTTATGGCTGACTCCACAAGATGGAACTTATAAGCCACAATGCCTGTGTGTTCAACAACTTGAATTACATAGACAAAAGGCCTAGCATAACCAAATTCTATTGTTCTACTAAGAGAACATGGAAATGAAATGACTCCAAATAACATTTTGTTATAGTTATAGATCTGTGCCTTTTTCAGCCATCATCAAAAAACTCCCACCTGCAGCAGATGGGAGCACACCCAGAGACCCACAGCCAGACACTATGCAGAGAGTGCTCGATGTCCTAAATGGGATGTCTCCATCAAATTCTTCCCCTAGAGCTAAGGAAATCCTGAGGAAGAGGAGACAAAATGTTTTAAGAGTCTGAGAATGTGGAGGACATCAAGGAAACAAGATCTAAACAGAACAAAGCAATGTGATTATGAATTTATAGAGATTGAGATAGGATGTACACCACCTGTTTGAGAACTAGTGCAGACAGAAGGAGATATAAGTCCACATCCCCAATCTAGAAGCTATCACGAATTGATAACCACCTGAAAATGAAAATTTAGTTTTCTTTAAGAGAGTCTCATTGAGGAAACAAACTGTTCTTAAGTACAGATCACATGCCTAGCAGTATATGGCCAACAGAAAATGTCTCATAATATCATGTAAGAGCTTTTGCTTTCTTTTAAAAAATATTTATTTTAATTATATATATATATTTATTCATTTGTTTGTTTGCTTGTTTTTTTCTTTTGTTGTCATATAGTGTTTGTGTATATATTATGGCCTGTGATTTGGGGTTTTCTAAAATTCTTGAGTGCATAAATGGGAGGGTCTCTGAATCTACATCTGTTTCTTATACCTGTTTTTAGCTCTTTTCCTTCTGTTTGTTTTATCTTACTATATATTTTTGGTGATTTTATCTCACTATATAAAATTTATTATTAACCCTTACCTGTCTGTTTGTTTTCTAGTGAAAGAGAGAGAGAGAGGACCTGGATGGGAGGAAACAAGTGCAAGGACTCACGGGAGTAGAGAGGGGAAACCATAATCTAAATATGCTGTAGGAAAAAGTAAATTTTCTTTTTTCTTGTCTTTATTATTTTCATCTTACTATTAATAGTATTTTAGTTTTTGAAATTATATTGTAATTATATCATTTCCACCCCCTTTCCTTTCTCTAAGCTATTCTCTCTCTCTCTCTCTCTCTCTCTCTCTCTTTCCTCTCTCTCTCTTTAAAGTTCTGTTTGACAATTGATTTTTTATTAGATATTTTCTTCATTTACATTTCAAATTCTATGCCAAAAGTCCCCTATACACCCCCCCTGCCCTGCTCCCCTACCCATTCACTCCCACTTCTTGGCCCTGGTGTTCCCTTGTACTGGGATATAAAATTTGCTAGACCAAGGGGTTTCTCTTCCCAATGATGGCCGACTAGGGCATCTTCTGCTACATATGCAGCTAGAGACACGAGCTCTGGGGGTACTGCTTAGTTCATATTGTTGTTCCACCTATAGGATTGCAGACCCCTTCTGCTTCTTGGGTACTTTCTCTAGCTCCTCCATTGGGGGCCCTGTGTTCCATCCAATAGATAACTGTGAGCATCCACTTCTGTGTTTTCCAGGTACTGGCATAGCCTCACAAGAGAGAGATAGATCTTTTAATAATTATTTGATTACTATGTTATAAAAAGATGTGTGGAAATATATTATGGTCATACGATTGTGTCACTGTAGACTAGGTCAAACAAAATGAAAACAAATACATGCTATTGGTTAGAATGAATCATATTTTCTGACCACTGTTCTGAAAACAAAGAAGGGGAGTTCTTTGATTTCTATTGAATTTGTTTGAATTATGCCTGTATAATTACATTTCAGTTACTCTTTACTTTAGTTCCTTTTGCTCTCCTTTTTACCAACTCAGCTGTCACTCACACAATGGGGAGATGCAGACACTCCTGGAATATGAATATTAACACAAAGAAGCAGCCTTACTAGTTAGGATGCCTGGGGAGCATGATTGAAGAGGTAAGTGAAACAATGGAGATGCGAGCTGGGCTGGGGGAACTATTTTGTCTAGCTCTTCACTTTCTGCTACTCTCCTTGCTTCTGAGTTCTATTTTACTGAACATGCATTTTTATTTCCATTGTGCTATCCTGGAGGGATATTTTTGTGCAAGTTAAGCAACAGCTTTATTGAAATGTGTGCAGCTCTCATTAAAGGTTTTAGAATATACTTTAACGTTGGAAAATGTGTAGATTTTACAGCTTTAAAAAATAATTTGTTAAATGAGTGAACACTCATTCCACTTCACAGTTATGTTTGTGAAAACCATTGCTTGCGACTTACTTTGTTTTTTCTTCCTTTGGTCCATTTTGTGATGAGACATTTGAAAATAGTGATTTTTATTATTTCTTCTCATTTGTCACCTTATATTTCTAGTTTTTGCTACTAAAGTCTGTTCTGAGAAGTAATCATGGAATGTTAGAATCAGAGAAACTCCAGGGATCAACCAATGACCATAATCAGTCTCCCTATCATGAATGAACTCCCAGGGTTTATCTACCAAGACACTTGTAAGATAAGTATGCTTACCAGACAAAGCATCAATCACAATTCTATATCTTTATTTAACAAAAAATCTTCACAACTTTCTTTTTGTTGAAGAAATCATAAGTTTTGGAAAAGAACCATAACCACCACTTTATTAAACCAGCATAATCCATGTATATTTTATAAACATTTATATTCACAGAGTAATATAGTTCTTGCCTCTCATTAAAAGATTATCTTTTCTACAGATGGACACCGTTATAGAAAACCCCAACCGACTAAAGGCAGATATATAGAGCCCAGACCCAACAAATAGATCTACAAAACAAATTCTGTACCTCAGAGAACAATGCAGAAGATGGGGGAAATGTTGTAAGAAGCAGAATGTAGGAGTGTTTGTTGTGAGATTTGTCTCCTATGAATGTCACAATCTACATTTACTAGTCTCACCAGCATGACTGCCTCAACATGAACTGAACAAACCAAAATCCTACATGTTAAAGTGAATGTAGGAAAGTCTACAAAGTCAACCCTATAAAAAGAATTATAGGCAGCTAAGAAATGCTGAGATTGGGAGAAATAGTTTTCTTCAGGGAAAAGCACATATGAATTGATTATACAATACCAAATGGTCAGCCTTGGAAACCATATATATCAATGACTTTGAAAGATACCAAAGAGGAATATCTGGTATGGTTTCATGTTATGAAAAGTAAAGGAGAAACTATGTGATTATATTATTATATATAATCTCTCAAACATAAAAGAAATAATAAAAACACAATAAATGTTTAATATATTTGTGCCTGAAAATATTCAAATTAAAGATAATTTTGTATTGTGTTCTTCCTTTTACATGTTGGTTTATACATGTTCATTAAAAATTCTAAATTGGAAACTGCTGTGTTACATCTTGTATCTCCTCTCTTTCATTAATGGTGCCTTTAGATACATACTTCCTTCCACTAGCAATACAGTTAAATTGGTCAGCCTTTTCTTTGAAATTATGGCATTTTAAATTCTAGGGTGATGTCTATCCTTATCAATGGTACTCTTGATTGCATTTTAAAATTTTTATTTTATTTTGCCACTGACTTTTCACTTTCCTTGGCTTCCTAGAACAAAATTTCTGACAACTCATGTTTCAGGTTTAAGCTGCCTAGTTTCAATGTTAATGCTAGTCACAAAGAGAGTGAATTTTCTAAGTCCAATTCCCTCACTAGGAATCACCACTCATCAAGCCCAGAAGCCAATGCATGAGTCTGCAAAAGGTCATGTACAACACACCTTGCTGCTTGGAATAACCTTTGAATTAATGCTATCTTTTTTACTAGTGTGCATGCCATTCTCTTTTCTCAGAATCTGTTTTCTGTTATCCAACGGCAAATTTACCTTTACCCACTGAGTCATATTGTTTAACCCTAGATGTCAATCATCTACTCAGAAATACTCAAGAAATTCTAAGCATGCTGAAGGTAATCACTGAAGCATTTTTCACAGTTATTAGTGATTCCTATAATCCTTAGCCATTCTACCCACTAAAACTTTTATTTCTTAGTATTTTTCTTCTCTGTGCTGTTATCTCTGCTGTAGTTGTATTGACTTTTTGATGTTGCTAACAGGTCAGTCACACACAGTCTTACTTCCTGGTTCTTGAACACAATCTTCAAGCTGGATCTTTCTCTAATCTAACTGAGCTCCACCAAATTAGCTACAAATCATCTGAAATTCACTTTCTTTTAGAGTATTCCCAACAATAAGCTCCCATACTCTGAAGATAATGATGAATACTGCTTCATTTCTTCCAGACTATTCTACTTTAACTGAATCTGATCTTGTCATTGGTTATTTAAAAGCTATGCCCTCTGCTTCTTTTACTTTTATTGGCTTATAGTAGTAATATTATTATTAACAAATCATCACACTAATGAGATAGGGGTGATGTGCATTGGAATGGTTTGTAAATTGAGAGAAACAGTTCTGTAGATATGAGACTGTCTTCCTGTACTAATTGCATCACAATGCAACATACTTTGTACTTCCATTTTATTTCCTTTAGTGCTTAAAATAGTAAGAAAATCAATGAAGATCTCATCAATAAATGACAACACTTGAACAGAGAACTATCTAGAAAATATCAAAATAGAATAAACATCCCTAGACTATTTCATACTGCCCATTAAAAAGAGAGAGACAAGAGGGAGAGACGACCAGCTGCAACCTCACATGGGTTGCCTGGCTGGTTTTTCTACCTCTTATTCCAAACATCCATTGTAGGAAAAAGAATCTGTGCTGAGTAAAGGCAGTCTGTACCTGACTCTTCATGACCATTAAAAGAAGACTCTTTTCAGTATGAGAGTCTTCTCTTTCCATTACCTAGCACTGAAACCCTAGCACTGGAAAGTTGGCTCAGAGGTTATTGGTACTCTTGCAGATGACAGGAGTCTGTTTACCAGCATCTACATGGCATAGCTCACAGTCACCTACAACTCTGGCTCTAGGAGAACTGATATCCTTTTATGGCCTCTGCAGGTACTTCATTTTATTGTATAAGCCCACACTCATACATTCATGTGTAGTTACAAATAAAAATAAGAACTTAAAAAAAACAAAGAATATAATATTTAAGAAAGATAAAAAGAAAAAAAGGAAAAAAGAAAGGAAGTTTGGAAAGAAGGAAGTGAGGAAGAAAGGAGGAAGGAAGGAAGGAAGGGAGGGAGGGAGGGAGGAAGGGAGGGAAAGAACGAAAGAAAGAAAGAAAGAAAGAAAGAAAGAAAGAAAGAAAGAAAGAAAGAAAGAGAGAGAGAGAGAAAGACAGACAGAAAGAAAGAAAGAAAGAAAGAAAGAAAGAAAGAAAGAAAGAAAAAAAGAAAGAAAGGAAGGAAAGAAGAAAGAGAAGGAAAGAGGGAAAGAGAGAAAGAAAGAAAGAAAGAAAGAAAGAGAAAGGAAGAAAGAGAAAGAAAGAAAGAAAGAAAGAAAGAAAGAAAGAAAGAAAGAAAGAAAGAAAACATCTATTTTATTGATCCATTGCAGACTTTCTGGTCCTCAGACATTCATGGTAATGGAATTTGTTGTTCATAGCAGTTTAATTATTTTCATAAGAACTTAAATTTTGATAAAGAGTACATATGAAGAGCTTGGAAATTGATCTCAAACATCATCCTTCAAGAAACCAGCAAGAACCAAAAAATGGTAATGAAAAGGGTGAAAGCTATCAAGCTCCTAGTCACTGGCTAGGGGACTGGGAGACACCTTTCCTTGGAATATCTTAAACCCTAGCAAGTAATGCTGAAAATCCTGTTTTGAAGAATATCCAAAAGTGTTATAATGTCGCATAGTGATTAAGTGATGGATCCAAGGAATGAACCCAGGACAAGTGTACTTCTTTTATCTGGAGGCTGTTTTGCACTGACTGGGGGCAAGTCGGAACTGTAATCATTTGACAGGCAACTTTCCCAGAGCCTCAATAGATAAGGATATTGCCAGAGCTGGTTTAGTTAGGCTCAAAGTATCAGCATAAAGATGGATGGTTTTAGATTTTCTCCAAATTACACAATTTTCTTAATAAGAATTACGAGGGAAGAAAGTGTAGAGTGCAACCAGTAGATCAGTAAGTCCATTAAAGATGTGTCTTTGGTTTATGTTAGTCTCTACAAAGAAGGCCAGCATTAACAGGGCCTTCGTGAAGATAATGCAGGCACAGTCCTCAAAGGAAAATAGCTAATAACCCCCTAGCCAACATAAAAGAATATGTGGAGCACTGAATATTAACAAAAGAACACCATCTCACGTCACTTCAAGTTTCTTTGTGAGGATCAAATTAACTGTAGCATCATATAAAAACAAACAGTGAAATGTTTAACTTACAAGTAAATGAAAATCAGGGTTTAGGTCATCTGAAACTTTCATGGATCAAAGGAAGTTTGTGGCCCTTTAATTTCCTTTTTGCTGTGTTAATGTTGTTCTTATGTGCTCTTTGACTATTTTATACATGTATACAATGAATCTTGATCCTTCTCTTCCTTCAACTCAGCAGAATCTCCCATCAAGAAATCTCCATCCCAAATTCATGTTCTTTCCCTTTGATTTCTCTCTCTCTCTCTCTCTCTCTGTCTCTCTCTCTCTCTTTCTCCTTTCATTCACTCACTCATTCATTCACTCATTTGTCCATCCATTCATTCACTTTCTTTCTCTCTTTCTACTTGCTGCATCAACATAGTGCAGCTCAGTTACACATAGTCCTAGAATTACCCACTGGGAACTGAAACATGGCCACACACTTAAAGAAAACGGACTCTTGATGCCCAAAAGCTATCAACTCCAAATAGCTTCTAGCTAATGGTGGGCTTTGTAATTCTCCACCCAATCCATGCCATCATTTTAACTGGCTTGTTTTTGGCAGGTCTTATGACACTAACCAGTTTCTGTGAATTATATGATCAATAGTCAAGTCATGTCCATGTTGTCTTTGAGTTCTAGCTTTATGTATTTTATCATTCCTTTGTTTTGTTGGATAGATGGACTGGCCCTTTAAGTTTTAATTTCTTGTTTTGAGTGAGACTACGTTGTAGTCTACCCCTGTTCTGAATTCACAGTAATCCTAGCCTGGGTCCTAAAGTGCTAAAATTCCAAATGTAAGCCACCATACCTAGCTTCATTTGACTTTAATAAGCTAACCTATGTCTTGTTTCTTTCCAAAGTCTCCTTTATATTACCTTAATATAGTTATTCTTACTTTATACATAATATACTTTTCATATCCTTTCTTTTTCACCCTTTCTATATGTTAATTTTGAAGTGAATTTCCTGAAGACAGTTTATGGCTGCATTTGTAATTAAATCTACCTTCCATTCACCAATCTTGGTTTGTTTAGAAATTTATATTGTAGCTGTTAAACATGTCTGCTTAAGTCTTGCATTCTCTTTCATGTTTAGTTTTTCTCAGTGATTTTGTGTTTCTGTTTCCTAATTTCATGAACATTTTATATTCTCATCTTCATTCCTCACTAGTGTCTTTTAATTAAGCCTCTTTAACTAAGAAGTATTAAGCCCACCTTCTACTGTTGTCACTTGGGCACTTTAAGTTCATTTTGGATATGCACTACTCTTTCGTTATCTTCCCTCTTCTCCAGTTACATTTTAAATAAATTTTCTCTACACAATTATAGCTGCATTAGAGTGTGGATGAGGTTTTCCCTAATCAAAGTATAATATTTGGAAAATTCAAGTGTAGAAAATTGACTGGTTTTATTTATTTTGTGGTTAGGCAAGTTCTTCTTTCTAGATATACAAAGGTGCCAACTTATAGAAATTGATTATGTTTAGAGCATTTGCTTCAGCCATGTTTTATATTATATTTTCTTCATCTGAAAATGTCTACATTTTATCTTTATTCCTAAAAACTTGTGCAATTTTTATAAAAGTTATGGCTAAATTTTCTTTTAATATTTGAGAAATACTGCCATTCACTTTCAGCCTTTAAACATGATAATAAACTCATTGTCATTCAGTTTTTTAGCTTGTTACCATGATCTGTTTATTTGTTCCACTGTGGTACTAAACAAAAGTTTAACTAAATATGGACCTATCTTTCTTTCATTTAAAAAATTATTTGTGTTTATGTGCATGTGTGTATTTCTGCCACATATGTAGAGGTACCTGCAGAGGCCAGATGCAAGTGTTGGATCCTTGGAGCTTGAGTTACAAATAGAGTTAACCACTAGAAGTGGGTGCTAGAAAGTGAACTGAGATCCTTTGCAAAGCAACAGATGTTATTAACCACTGGGCCATCTCTCCAATCTTCCCCTTTCACTTTTATCATTGTCATTGGGTTGGGTACAAGATCACAAGAAGTTCCAGATATCTTGAGCTAGAACTTATTCTGAAATGTAGGCAAGTGTTGAACTGGTATTTTTTTAATTAATTATTTTATCTACATTTCAAATGTTGTCCTTCTTCCTGGTCCCCTCTCCATGAGTGTCCCACACCATCCCCCATCCTCTTTGCTTCTAAGAGGGTGCCTTCCCACATACTTACCCACTTCCACCTCACCACTCTAGCATCTCCCTTCTCTGGGCCATCAGGCCTTCCTAGGACCAAGCACATCCCCTCCAACTGAGGCCAGACAAGGCAGTCATCTGTTACATAAATATCAGGGGGCCGTGGATCAGCCCACGTATACTCTTTGGTTGATGTCTTAGTCCCTGAGAGTTCTGAGGGTTCAGGTTAGTTGATAATGTTGTTCTTCCTATGAAGTTGCAATCTCCTTCAGCTCCTTTAGTCCTTCCCCTAACTTTTCCATAGGGATTTCTGACTCAGTCCAAGGTTAGGAGTGAATATCTGCATCTGTGTTAGGCAGGTGCTCACCGAGCCTCTCAGAGGATAGTCATGCCAGGCTCCTGTCTGCAAGCACATCTTGGCATCAGCAATACTGTTGTGGTTTGGTGTGTGTGCATGGGATGCATCCTCAGGTGTGGTGGTCTCTCGATGGCCTTTCCTTTTGTCTCTGCTCCACTTTGTGTCCCTGAATTTCCATGTATTAACTGGCAATCTTCATGAGGTAAATTCTTAAGCAATTAGGAGTAGAAACTTCTGTCACCAAGATAAGATGTTATCTTTATTTTAATATTTTTGTTTTCTTATGCTAATTCTATAGGGTTTCGGTATCCCATCAGATTTTGACTGACATAATCCTGGGATTAAGCACTGATGCTATTCCAAGAGAGAAAAGTGTGAATAATTCATTCTTCAAAGTATGATTAAATCTGGCGTCACATGAATTCCATTGATATCATGGCCATCTAGAGTTGTCTTAGTCAGGGTTTCTATTCCTGCACAAAGATCATGACCAGGAAGAAAGTTGGAGAGAAAAGAGTTTATTCAGCTAACACTTCTATACTGCTGTTCATCACCAAAGGAAGTCAGGACTGGAACTCAAGCAGGTCAGAAAGCAGGAGCTGATGTCATGAGGCCATGGAGAGATGCTACTTACTGGCTTGCTTCCCCTGGCTTGCTCATCTTGTTCTTTTATAGAACCCAAAACTGCCAACCCAGGGATGGCATTACTCATAGTAGGCCCTCCTGGTTTGATCACTAATTGAGAAAATGCCTTACAGCTGGAGCTCATGGAGGCATTTCTCACCTGAAGCTCCTTTCTCTGTGATAATTCCAGCTTGTGTCAAGTTGACAAACAAAACCAGCCAGTTTAATAAGTGAAAGTCATGATTGTCTTTATTTAGCCTTCTTTCCTTTGTTATTATTGTTTTAATACAATGTATTATGTGTCCTTTGTTGGCCTGGAAATAACTGTGTAGCCAAGAGGATGATGTTGATTTTCTACTCTTCCTGGGTTTGCCTCCTGAGTGCTAGGATTATGGTTATGTGTCAAGACCCTACCAATAAAGCTGTATCCTAGACATTTTGTTTATTTAAATGTTTATTAGTGTTTAATTTGCATCATTTACTTGGAGATGTTGATATTGTTGTTTTTAATTTGTTTCAGATATTTTTATTTAGTATATAGGAGTGTGCACGTACCATGGCATGTATGTTATTAGGTTCCTGGTATCAATATTTTTTTGCACAGATGACCATGATTCTATTCTTTGCTTCTTTTTGACATGTTCTCACCATTAATATATTATATGAGTACGTAATATATTAAAAGTAATATTAAAGATTCTAGGCCAGTTACCTAAACCTTCAATATTACTTTTGAGTACTCTAAGTTGTAGACTTAAAAGCATACTGCATTTTTCTTGGTTTAATGTTTTGTCTTTGTACTTGATTTTTCATAGCAACATTTGTTCCCCTAGGTGAATCACTAGAGGCATCTCTAGGAGTATGTAAGTCTGTGTAACTCTATTGCCTTTGCTAACAGAGCAGGAGTTAAGCCAGTCTTTTCTGCTTATAATGTTTGGGAATATTATCAAAGTTGCTTTTGTTTTCTTGCTTTGATAGGTTACTTTTCTCAATCATTTTATAAAAAAGAAATGGCCATTTACATGTGTTTATGGATGTTCTTTATACGTATTTGTGTTTCCAGCTTCACAACCAGAAGCCAAATGAAACCCAAGAACACAGTCACAAGTTATTGCCTGGTCTGAAGATCCCTTTGAGGCATCTTTTTCTTTATTATCCTTTAGCATGCTCACATTTGCTGCATGTATAACGTCCCCATCCACATGTTTTTGGTTTTTGTTTGCTTGTTAGTTAGCAAGATGAATAGAAAAAATATTTCTTTTCATTTTTCCCAAAAATAGGTTTACATTTTTTATATTTAGAATGACATCTTGTATGTAAGTAAAATTTGCCAGTATTTGAAATTAAATGATAGATTTTTTTATTATATGCATTTGCATCTTTTTTGTTTACCTTAATTGGTTTTATTATTGGAATGCTCTGTTGGTGTTTTTAATTCAGCAACAGCACATGACAATTATTTTTATAGGAAATATATGTATACAAAGAGTTTTCTAAGAACTAGCAAATATCTTGAAGTTCTAACTCAAAGTTCAGATTCCAAAGAAATGAATTCTTTGAAGTTCTTTCTCTCTTCACATGTGCAACAGAGGCTCAATCGTCTGGAGGTCAGCAAGTACATGGGAAGTCATAAACCGGGGGCTTAGCAGGATGAAGATCGACAGGCTCACAGCTTGAGCCATACTCTCTGGGTTAGAGCTCACTCTATAAAGTCTTAGTTCTTCCCACTTAAGTTTTAAGATTCAAAGACCTGATAGCCAACATTGATGATGGATGGTTATCTCACAGCCATGAGTAAAGTGTTTTTCATTTCACTGTCAGACCTGCCAGGACACATATGTCCCCTAGTAGCAGTTGTTGCAATTTCTGATTTTCTCTCTCTGGAAGTCAGGGCATTTCTGAAACAATTAAGTTCAACCTGGAGTGTAAAGTGAAACACCTTGTGCAAGCATGAGGCTGCAGCAGTGCTCACAGTAAAACTCCATATTGATTTTTGACCTCAGGCCCTCTGTAGACTGTCCTCACCTCCCTAGAGTGAAGTTTTACAAGGGAATCTTTGATTTAACTATAAGATTAAAGTAAATTTTAGTAGCTGGACAGCTCCCTAGTCACTGCATGTTGAAGAAGTCTAGGAAACATGTGTTCTGCTTTTAAAGGTGGTTGTAAATCTCCTTCCTAAATTGCTTCCAGAACACTATTTTTGTGCAAACCATTTGAATGGTGTTGTATCAGCCAAAACACTAATATTCACTCTCTCGATCTCACACACTATTATAAATTCTTCTTACCTAATTTGGAAGAAGCAGATGCCAATCCAATCCGTCATCATTGCTCTAGGTCAGCAGAAGTATTGTCTGGGTAAAAGCTGCTGCTGTTAGCAATTTGTGTGCAAGGTTCAGCACATTTTTAAAGAGTACATCAGCTGTATGCTTCTATGAAAAGATTGAGGCATCTATTCCAAAAATATCTTTCTATGGAAATCGAATTATAATGCCAATTTAAAATTGTTAATGAAAATTCTATAGATATCGATGACCAGATAGGAAGATATAAATTTTCAGGTTTTTAAATAGATTATTATTAACCTATTTGAAGTACATGCAATATTAATCTTTAACTTCCCTCCTACAATTTTCTCCAGTCACAGTTTCATTTTTCATTAATGAGTTTTGATAGAAACATAATATTTGTTCAACAAGATGAATATAATTGATAATGTTTACAGACCTCCAAACTTCAGTCCTAGTGATATTTGAACACTGACCTTTCATGGACTGAGGATGCAGATTATAGCTAAGATTATCAATCAGTCTCCAGAGGTGTTGAGGGTAACTTCTATGATTAAATCACAGAATATTCAATCCACTCTCTTTCTCTATTCCTTTCATAAAAAATAGGACATTTTTGCCAGTTGATATGGGCTACTTATTTGTCTGTGTTCTTGGAATGTTTATAGCTATGATACCAAATCCTCATTTTTCTACTGATCTGTCACCCTGTGGTAATCTGTGAGTGTGTCTCAGTGGCAACCTTCTGCTAAACATGGTATAGTCTACATTTCTGTACATAAATATACCCATGCATCATTTTAAAGAATGATACAGTCCTAAATTATCTAAAGTTTTGCTTGAATGTTGATCGGTATCCATGAGATCTAATATAGGTTGTCTTGGCCAGTGAGATGGCTCAGCATAGGAAAGCATGAGCCATCATGCCCAATGAAGTAAGTTCAATCTCAAAAAGTAATATGAAAGAGGAAGGAAAAACTGAATTCACAAATTTGTCCTCAGGACTATAAATCTACGGCATGATAATCACATGAATACATAGAGATCAAGCATGCACAATAATTATACTCAGTGTAATATTGGAGAATCGAAAATAAATGAATTTTACAAGTGTATAATGGCTTGATATTTTGGTAATGGGATTCTTAATTTCTTCCTCTCCTCCTCCTCCTCCTCCTCTTCCTCCTTCTTTTCTTTCTTATTTTTATTCTCTTCCTCCCCTTCCTCCTCCTCCTTCTCTTCCTTTATTACTATTACTATTATTGGGTTGTGTATATATGTGAACCATTGTGCACAATTAGTAGGCAGAGGACAAATTTGTGAAGTCAGATTTTTCCTTTTATGTTTATATGGACTCTAGGATTTAGACTTAGGTTGTTAGACATGTATCACAAGCAATTTTCAAAGATGAAGAGTTTTACCAGACTGAGTTTTCCAATTTTCACTGAGAAAAACACATGTATATACATATAATGCATATTTTATATATATTAAGCATATAAATTAAAATTTATTACGCATTTTAGATATGTAATTTATTGAACAGATATTTATTCTTTAACTAGTATATGCCAATTTCTTTGAGTAGAGAGGCTCTTCAAGGACATAGAGATACATGCCTTTCATTTCTGGAATTTATAGCTCAGTGGGGAAACATCACATTAAATACTCAGGTGAATATACAATCATGCACAACACAATGACATTCTGGTTAATGATAGGCAGTATAGACTATGCTGTTTTCATGATATTTAATTGCTTGGTAACATTGGAGCTGCCTTAGCAATATAAACACTCAATATGGTATTTCTCAAATGACAAAAATCACCTGGAAATGTATTTCTTTGGTTACATCCCTTTGATCAAGTGGTGCTTGATCATGTGACAAAATACGTGACAAAATAGGCTACTTGAGTGACTCCCTGGAAAAGTCTGCCTGATAATAAATATTTAGTTGTCAAACACAAAATAACATAATTATTTGATGGCATAAGGGCAACTGAAAAATGATAGTCAGCTTGTCTGCTCCCCTGAAGATACCATAGATTGAAGGCATCCCAGGAGTTCCTCTATTCACAGGGCACCTGGGCAATTGACATCACAGTCTGAAGACCTCCCTTTGGCATTCTGTAGCATGCAGAGCAACTGACCCAACAAACTGAAAGCTTCCCTGGAGTTCTGCTACACATAGGGAAACAGGATCCACAATCCATTGTCCCCCTCTCACACCCCTCCAAGAGAACAGCTTCCCCCAGGACAACAGCTTCACTGCTCCTCTAAAGATCCAATGGCCTAAAGGCCTCCCAGGAGATCTATTGCAGGAAGGGCAACATATCAGTAGCTTTTCTACCCCTCTGAAACACCCCCCCCCCAGTTGGAAGGCCCTACAGGAGGTCTTTACAGCCAGGGCTGCAGGCATACCAGGAGACCAGAAGCAACTCAGAAAAAAAAAAAAAAAAGGCAGAATCCAGACAGAGTCATCCAGACCAACAAACATGGATAACCAGATGGTGAGAGGCAAGCATAAGACCATAAGCAATAGAAGCAAATAAAGTGGATATCATCAGAACCCCATTATCCCATGACAGCAAGCCCTGAATACACCAACACACCTGAACATCAGGAAGATGACCTAAAATCCTATCCCATGAAGATAATAGGAGTCCTTTAAGGAGGATATAAATAACTCACTGTAAGAAATACAGGAAAACACAGGTAAACAGGTAGAAACTCTTGAAGAGGAAAAGAAATCCCTTAAATAAATGCAGGCAAACACAATCAAACAGGTGAAAGAATTGCATAAAGCAGTTCAAGACCTAAAAGTAGAAAGAGAAACAATAAAGAAAACACAAATGGAGGCAAACCTGGAAATGGAAAACCTAGGAAAGAGGTCAGGAATTACAGATGTAAGTATCACCAACTGAATACAAAAGATAGAAGAGAGAACCTCAGGAGGAGAAGACACAACTGTCAAAAAAATCCAAAACATAAAATTCTCCTGACCCAAACCATTCAGGAAATTTAGGACACAATTTCCAAACCTAAGAATAATTGGAATAGAGGAGAACAAAACTTACAAGCTCAAAGGACAACGATTCCAAGCTCAAAGGACCTGAAAATATCCTCAATAAATTCATAGAATACTTCTCCAAACTAAAGAAAGAGATGGCCATAAAAGTACAGAAACCTATAGAACACCCAATAAATGGGACCAGAAAGGAAAATCCTCTCATCACAAAATAATCAAAACACTATTTACACAGAACAAAGAAAGAATATTAAAAGCTGCAACAGAAAATGGCCAAGTAACATACAAAATAGACCTGTAAGTATTACACCAGACTTCGCAACAGAGACTATGAAAGCCAGAAGAGCCTGACAGAAGGTCATGCAGACTCTAAGACAAAACAAGTGCCAGCCCAGGCTACTATACCCAGAAAAACTCTCAGTTAGTATAGATAGAGAAACCAAAACATTCCAGAACAAAGCCAAATTCAAACAGTATCTATCTACCAGTCCAGCCCTACAGAGGACACTAGAAGGAAACCTCCAACAAAAGAAACACACCTATACCAAGGAAAAGACAAAATATTAAGCATCTCACAATAAAACCAAAAGGAGAGAACAACAAGCACATAAATCCACCTACAAAAACAAATATAACAGGAACTTATAGTCATCTGTCTTTAATATCTATCAATATTGATGGACTTGACTTGCCTATAAAGACATATGCTAACAGACTGGATACACAAACAAGATCCAGCATTTTGCTGCATACAAGAAACACACCTCTATGTCAAAGAGAGATACTATCTCAGAATAAAAGGATAGAAAAAGGTCTTCCAAGCAAATGCTCCAAAGAAACAAGCTGGATTTGCATCCTAGAAGCCAATAAAATAGACTTTTAACCAAAAGTTATATATATATATATATATATATATATATAAGATAAGGAAGGACATTACATACTCATCAAAGGAAAAAATCTACAAGATGAAAAATCTCAAGTCTGCTCATCTATGCTCCAAATGCAAAGGCACCCATTTTTATAACAGAAACTCTACTAAAACTCAAAGCACATATTGCACCTCACATAATAATAGTGGGAGACTTTAACATCCCACTCTCAATGGGCAGGTCATTGAAACAGAAACTAAACAGTGCACAGTGAAAGTCATATAGATTATGAACCAAATGGATTTAACTAATATCTACAGAACATTTCACCTTAAAATAAAATAATACACTGTATTCTCAGAACTTCATGGTACCTTCTCCAAAATTAACTATATCCTGTAATTCTTTAAGGGAGTTTTGTGTTTCCTCTTTAAGATTTTCTACCTGTTTATCTGTGTTCTCATGTATTTCTTTAAGGGAGTTATCAATATCCTTCTTAAAACCCTCTACCAGTGATCATGAGATGTGGTTTTAAATCCGATTCTTGCTTTTCGGGTGTGTTCAGGTATCCAGGACTCGCTGTGGTGGGAGTACTGGGTTCTGATAATGCCAGGTAGTCATGGTTTCTGTTGGTAAGATTCTTGGGTTTGCCTTTTGCCATCTGGTAATCTCTGATGTTAAGTGTTCTTGCTGTCTCTGGCTGAAACTTATTCCTCCTATGAGTCTGTATGTCTGTGTCAGCACTCCTGGGAGACCATCTCTGTCCTGGCAAGACCAGTGCACACAGGCCTGCAAAACAGCCCCATCTCCTAGCCAAAGATGTAGGCCTGTAGAACCCTGTCCGAGCTGCTCTGCTGCTTCTGCAGCCTGTGTACTTCTGAGTGAACCCATCTTAGAGAGTCACCAGAGAGAAAATGGAGATCTCTTCTGAGTTCCAGAGTCAGACACTTCCTAGAGGCAAACTCTCCTCTGTCAGGGATGGTGCATAGAGGGCTGAGGATCAGCCCCACCTCCTGGTTGCAGATGTAGACCCATAAGAACATGTCCCAGAAGCTCTACTGCTTGAGGCCTGTGCTCTCCTGTGTGGACCAGCCTTAGAAAGTCACCTTAAAGAAAATGCAGATCTCCCCTGAGTCCTGGGGTCAAAGCACTCCCTGGGAACAAGCTTTCCTCTGGCAGGGAAGGTGCATAGAGGACTGAGGATTAGTTCCACCTCCTGGGTGCAGATGTAGACCCGTAGGACCCTGTCCCAGCTGCTCTGCTGCTTCTGTGGCCTGTCCAAAATTAAAGATGTAATTGGTCTCACACACACACACACACACACACACACACACACACACACACACACACACAAACCCTCAACTAATATGAGAAGATAGAAATAATCCCATGCATCCTATCAGATCACCATGCCCTAAGGCTGGTCTTCAGTAACACCAAAAAACAACAGAAAGTCCATGCACACGTGGAAACTGAAAAAAAATCTCTACATAAAGATAACTTGGTCGGGAAATAAATAAAGAAATTTGGAACTTCCTGTAATTTAATGAAAATGTTGACACAACCTACTCAAATTTATGGGAAACAACAAAAGTAGTGCTAACAAGAAAATTCATAGCACTAAGTGCTCCCTGGTAAAGAAACTTGAGATAACTTACACTATCAAATAACAGCATACCGGAGAGCTTGAGAACAAAAAGAAGCAAACTCATCCAGAGGAGTAGACAACAGGAAAATAGTCAAACTCTGGGATGAAATTAAGCATGCCATGGGACCCTATGGAACCACCTTGAGATGGGCGTGGGCATCGGGCCTCACAGGCTACAGGACCCTGCTCTGGGGGTGGGGGTGGGGAAGGCACACTCTCTGCTCTGACCCTCGGGCACCACAGACCACTGGGTACCATGGAAAGAGCCAGTTTTGGGGTCCCTGGGCTGCACAGATCCAAGGATGACAGGTTTTGGATCTTGGACATCCCAGACTGCTGTGTGTCTCAGAAGAGCTTAGAACAGACCTTCAGGTGGATTCTGGCCTGGGGTTGAAGGTTGGGTAGAGGGAGAGTTCTGGTAATTCACCACTGGGATGAGAGTGTCTAGCCTAGCTGGCTCAGGCTGCTAGCTCTGCAGGCTGCTTGGGTTGGCTGGTGGCCATAGCTGGAACACAGAGACCTCCCAGCAGGAGGTTAGACACATGGCTTGTTAGAGGGAAGCCAGTTATATTGCTCCAGCACAGTGGATCTCGATGAGCAGAGATGGTTCATATTTTTAGAGCTTTATTGTAGAAGAGAGAGAGAGAGAGAGAGAGAGAGAGAGAGAGAGAGAGAGAGAGAGAGAAGGAGAGAGGGCAAAAGGGAGGGGGACAGAGGAACCAATAAGGTTAGAGAGAAAGCAAGAGAAACAAGAGCTTACGAGAGAGAAAAGAGACTAGAGAGAGAGGAGGGACCAAACAGCCCCTTTTACAGTGGGGTGACCTACCTTGTTGTTGCCAGGTAACTGTGGGGAGGAGCATACCTCGCTATTTCCAGGTAACTGTGGGAGTGGAGTACAGATAGCCTAAGTGACTGATGGTCACAGCATTATGGAGCTGGGTCCTCGTGTCAGGAGCCTATGGGAGCAAGGCAAACGGGCATTCTGTCCCTTGCAGATTAATCTGTTTGGTCTCCAGGGTTTGTACCTTGTTCAACCAGAAAACAGGCCAAAAATATACAATGGAAAAAAGAAAACATCTTCAATCAATGGTACTGCTCTAACCAACTGTTTGTATGTATAAAAATGAAAATTGACCCATATTTGTCATCTTGCACAAAGCTCATGTCCAAGTGGATCAGAGACCTCAACATAAAACCAGATACATTCAACTTAATAGAATAGAAAGTGGGAAAGAGCCTTGAACTAATTGGGGCATGAGGAAAATACCTAAGTGGAACTCCAGTGGTTCACACTCTAAGATCAAGAAGTGATAGATGGGACCTCATGAAACTGGAATGTCTCTATAAGGCAAAGGACATAGTCAATAAGACGAATTGGTAACCTACAAATTGGGAAAAAAATCTTCGCTAACACCACATCTGATAAAGGGATGATATCCAAAATATATTAAAAAAGTCAAGAAGCTATACACCAAAAATAAAATAAAAAACAAACAAACAGCCTAAATCAAAAATGGGGTGTAGAACTAAACCGAGAATTCACAACAGAGGAATCCTGAATGACTGAGAAGTGCCTAAAGAATTATTCAAATTTCTTAGTGATCAGAGAAATGTAAACCAAAATGACCCTGAAATTCCATCTTACACCAATCAGAATGGCTAAGCTCAAAACCTCAGGTGACAACACATGTTGGAGAGGATGTGGAGAAAGAGGAACATTCCTACATTGCTAGTGGGATTGCAAACTGGTGCAACCACTCTGGAAATCAATCTGAAAGTTCCTCAGAAAATTGGAAATAGATCTACCTGAAGACCCATCTATACCACTCTTGAGCATATATCCAAAAGATGCCCCACCATGCCACAGGGGCACACGTTCCACTATGTTCATAGCAGCCTTGTTTGTGATAGATAGAAGCTGGATGTAACCCAGATGTCCTATGACAGAAGAATGGATACAAACAATGTGGTTCATTTACACAATGGAATAATACTTTATTAAGTAGTTATTAAGAATGAGGACATCCTGAGTTGTGCAGACAAATAGATGGAACTAGAAAATAGCATCCTGAGTGAGGTAACTCAGACCCAAAATCCAAAAGAACATGCTTGGTATTTGATCTGTTATAGGGTAGGGGGAAAAACTGGTTTCCTGAGAACCAGCAGAAAGAATGGAATCAGGAAACCTCAGGGGATAGGAGATTGGGGGATGGGGGTTCCAGAATGTACCAGAGACCTGAGAGGTGAGAGACTCCCAGGACTCAAAGGGCAGGATCCTAGATGAAATGTTCTATGTTGGGGAGAGGGAACTTTTAGATTCTTCCTCCAGCAGAAAGACAGGGCATCATAGGAGATTTGGGGTTGCTATCCCACAGTCAAAACTCTGACCTATAATTGTTCCTGTCTGAAAAAACTGGAGGAATGGAAATGGAGAAGAGCCTAAGGAAAATAAGATCCAGCAACAGGCTCAAAGTGGGACCCAGTTCAAGGGGAGATCCCATGGTCTGACACTATTTCTGAGGCTATGGTTTGCTCACAAAAAGGGACCTAGCATAACTGCCCTCAAAAAGACCTAACAAGCATATAAAAGAGTCAGATGCAGATATTTACATGCAACCAATGAACAGAAATTGTTGACCACTGCAGTTAAATTAAGGAATAATTGGAAGAAGCTGAGGAGGAGGGTGGCCCTGTAGGAGGACCAGCAGTCTCAATTACACTGAACCCCAAGATCTCTCAAACACTGGACCACCAACCAGACAGCAAACACCAGCTGATATGAGGCCCCCAACACATATACAGCAGAGCAGTGCCTGGTATGGCTTCATTCAGAGAAGATGTACCTAACCCTCAAGAGACTGGAGGTCCCAGGGAGTTTAGAGATCTGGTGTGGTAAGGGTGGCTGAGGACAACCTCGTGGAGATACAGGAGAGGGGATGAGGTACAGGATGTAGAGCACTTTGAGGGTGGATCAGGAGGAGAATAAAACCTGGATTGGAGAAGAGAGAAATACATAAAAAAGTTCATCAGCTACTAGCTCCATCTCTGATATATGGGAGTGAAGGTTGATCACTACCATTAGAACCTCATACATAAAACCTTCAAAAATTAAAAAGAAATGAATTTCTTTATTAATATGTCAACCCAAAGTCAGAATGTAGCTGCTTATTTAAAAAAAAAAAGAAAAAAGAAAAAAAGAAGAAAAGAATAAAAGAAAATACTGCTTTATGGAGAAGTTACCCAGAATAAAATCTTTCTGAGGAATGCAGTATAAAAATAGACAAAAAGGGGAAAAGAAGAGCTCTACTGCTTTCATCTTGTTCTAATTACCTCTGCACTAGCTCAGAGAGGCCACTGGAGGTGGGAGGGTCCTGGCCAGCCAGGAAGAACGAACAGAGATTCCTTCATGCCACTGCCTGCACATTCCTCCCACGCTCTCCCTCCATGCTTAGCTTAGTCTGTGCATCCTGGGGATCCCACCTGGATTTTCTTGAACCTCTCATTGTTACAACTGTAGTAAGAACTTCTGAAGTTCTGTTTTTCAACTAGAGAAACCAAGTATGTTTCTTTGAGTACTCTCACCTCACACATTATTTCAGTAAGAAGTGAGAGTCTTGGGAGAGGGTACACTCATTGGTATCTAAAGCTTCATAGAGAAGGAAACCTGAATTCAAAGGCAAATGTCAATACAGAAGGAGTGTGTTTTGGCAGGGGTTCCCTATAGGCTAACTCCGTCATGAGAGGAAGCCACAGCACACAACTGTAATGTCAGATTCAGGTAGGAAGGAGCTAAGAGGTTAAGCAGGAAAAGAGCTTGTAAAAGACACTAGCCCAGGACAGTCAGAGCACATGACCTCACACAATGAATCTTTCTAGGACCAAGTGGTCCACACACCATGCATGCACCACAGTCCAGGTGAAATTTGAAACAAATCTCATTCCAAAAATTCCATTAGAGTTCACTTGGATTACAGTAAAAGGAACACAGTCCATCAGAAAACACTGACCACAACATTTGTTTTGCAGAAAGTATTTCCAGACCAACAAGCTTTCTACTCTTCACATTAAAAAGAAGCTCTAGAAGAAAGAAAAGTTTTCATTGTCCCCAGGTGGTGAGTGCTTACTAAGTGTTTACTGTATGCAGCTGAAAATGGAAAAGCTTATAGGAATGACAGTAAAAATTGCCATAAGCCAATTGAACATAATTTACAGTGTATTTCCAGGAAATTATACTGTCCCATGCCAGACTTTATTTATTATCATGAAAATATAGCTTCAGAGCTAATATCTCAGTAAACAAATTCAGTGACTCTCATCTGAGTACTTGTCATGAACAGGTAAAGAGCTCAGGAGGATAAACACTTGACATGAGCAGGTGAGTAAAACTGTAATTACGCAATGGGTTGTACAACTCAATTTCAGAAGGAACCCTGGTAAAATTGATGTATAGATGTATTCAGTACAGGGATGATTTGAAGAGAAAAGGTTTTTAAAGCAATACTATAATAATATCAAATCAGAAACTTAGCCATTCCTGTTGTTAGATACATAAAATTCTTTGTAATTGACTATATATTTACAATGGGACATCTTCAAGTCCAACTTGCAGACACTATGAATATAGTTGAATACTAATAAAATGTATTATTGCCAAGTGTCATCTTAAATGTATAACTTTTGAAGATGGAAAACAATCCACTCCTTTAGGGTTAACAAAAAAACCCTACCAACCAACCAAACAAAACCCCAAAAACAAATCAAAGCAAAATAAAAAAAAAAAACAGAATTTTTCACATTCTTAGAAAAATGGTTCCTGATTCTTCTATTTGCATGAATTCCCATCTCTCCCTAGTGACTCACACCTAGCTGTTTTCTCTCATTTAGATTAGTAATCTGGTTCCTGATTCAGTTTTGATGGACAAAAGAATTTTTGTTCTTGCCAGGCTCCCAAAGGAGCATAATTGATAAGATTTTCTTTGCAGAAGGCAGCTCTCTTTCCAAAGTCAAGATTTTGTTCTGCATAGAGTCTATACAAGACTGAGCCCTTAAATATTCAACCATAGATGATAGAGGACCCACAAGGCCATGAAACTGAGGATGGATGGAAGAGAAGTCACTGTCTTCAGTGCTATAGCCATCCGTGTGTGACTAATTGGGTCCCAAAGTGTCTTAGTGAGGGTTTCTATTCCTGCACAAACATCATGACCAAGAAGCAAGTTGGGGAGGAAAGGGTTTATTTGGCTTACACTTCCGTACTGCTTTTAATCGCCAAGAAAGTCAGGACTGGAACTCAAGCAGGTCAGAAAGCAGGAGCCAATGCAGAGGCCATGGAGGGATGTTATTTACTGGCTTGCCTCCCCTGGCTTGCTCAGCCTGCTCTCTTATAGAACCCAAAACTACCAGCCCAGAGATGGTCCGACCCACAAGGGGCCTTTCCCCCTTGATCACTAATTGAGAAAATGCTATATAGTTGGATCTCATGGAGGCATTTCCTCAACTAAAGCTCCTTTCTCTGTGATAACCCCAGCTGTGTCAAGTTGACACAAAACTAGCCAGTACACAAAGCAAAAACAAAAGCAAGGCAAAAAGACATTAAAGTAAGATGATAACTTGGTGGAAAGTGAAGAAGGGAGCTGGGAAGTGGGAAAGGAATCTAAGATCAGGGATGAATGGGACCAGAATGTACTGATTAAAAATCAAATAATTTAGATACTGATATCATTTAGAAACACCCAGAAATAATGTTCATCCAAATAGTTTTGGTGTTTTTAGAGCCAGACAATTTGACACAGTATTAACCTTCTCAGTATATGTGGCCAGAATGGCTGGTGAGCTTTCCCCTTAACTTCTGTGACCGCTCTGTAGAAGGAAGCGGAGAAGGAAATATGCCTCAGTTGAGCTGATATTTCAGACAAACCTTGGGCTTGCATTGAAAAGTGTAAATTACTGAAAAGTTTCTCTGACTGAAAATAATGTCAGCCAACATTAATAACAATGTAGATGAATGCCGAGGGGGACTCTCATGAAATACCCAGGGAGTTCTTTGCAAGATGGCTGAGCCTGTCTGTCATATTAGCATGTTACTAAACGTCTACAACTTTCAGACACTGTCATAAATAAAACATATGTAGCAGTGTTCATCCTGCCTTGAGGAACATGGAGAGAAGTATGGAAAATACATCATGTAAATACATAATTTAAATGCATGTTAGGTGGTGTTTCTGGGCAATTCGTATAATCCACTCTGGTGTTGGACATAAAGATGTATTTTTCCCATGGGCAAATCTAGAAAGCCTCCTGTGGTAGATTTTTATGGTTTCCTAGACTTGTATATCTAAATGACTTCTAGTCAGAGTGCTGCCATAGGTCAGATTAAGCAGAGATAGTGTCTGGAAATGAGACTGGATCTCTGCTTCTCTCAGTAAGCACAGCTACTTGTTCTCTGTAAACTCCAATCACAACAATATTGGTTTATGTTGTAGGCAGCATTGATGGGATTAGTCCCTACAGTCAAGACCACTAATATTACTGTTATACTCTTTTTTAAAATTTGTGTTTGCATCCAAATTACAGATATTCTTCTGGCATCCACAAAGATTGTTTTTGATTGATCTACTTCTTGACCTGTCTTTTCTCTTGCAAAGCTGGCTCCTTCAACAGTGCTGACTCATATATTTGTGTTCTCACTTCATTATTCTATGTTTTTGTTCCCATCCCACCTCTTTTATTCAGTCTTTTTTTTACTTCTTGTCTTCTTCCTACTTTCATGTTGTATACATGTACTCAAACCCATGTTAATACACAGATATCCAATTTAGAAACTAGGATCCACAAGTGAGAAAGAACATGTAATATTTGATTCCCTTTGGCTTTATTTGTTTTATTTCACACAATTCTTCCAACTTCCATTTATATGGCTAAAAATTTCATTTTTCTTCATAACTAAACAAAATTTCATAGTAATATGTATACTATACTTGCATTATTCATTCATGAGGTAATGGCCTTCCAGGAAGTTCCCATCTCTTATTGAGAATAAGGCAATAATCAATGTAGAAGTAGGTATCTCAGTAGTAAGAAAGCCATTTGTTTCTGTGTACATATGTGTAACAGCCAGGTTCTATGTTAGCTCTAACATTCTAACTTAAGGTTTTTGAGAAATTTGTATACTGTTTCCACAGTGAGTGACTTTGCTTGTTCATATGCCTGCAAATTCTAATAGCTGCTCCTATAATTTTTTTCAAGCTTCACTAGATTTATTTAATGATCTAATTGCCCTGACATTGCCCTAATCTTGCAAAAAAAATATAAAATAAATTAAATAAAAGTTCATGTTCCTTGGGTCAAGCCTAACCAGGAAAAAAATGAAGAAGTTATGGATGAAACACCCACTCTCTAAGAAGCTACTAGTATTGGATAGTTACAGGGAGAAAAGGTTAGTTAATGCATTAACAATTGGTCGGTTGAGCACATTACAGGGCAGTTTTCATCCCCAACATACAATAAGTAGGCTACAGAGGCTGGGCTGGATGAGAGAAAAAAATGAACATCCAGCCATGGTGGTTAGGGAAAGGATTGTGGAGAAGGTGGCTAAGAGGAATTGGGGAAACATAAATGTATATGATTGAAACATACGTACTAAATATAAAACATCAAAAATATTGTTTAAATATATACACAGATGATAGTCATGCAATAGTAAAAATGTAAACATAAATTATATAGAGTTGATGTAGACAAATTGATTTTAGACAGATGATAGACACATTGGTGATAAAGAAAGATAATATTAACTGTCAGGTAAACAGATGATATTAATATATAATAGGTGATAAAAAGATAGGTAGATAGATAGATAGGTAGATGATAGATGTCAGATAAATAAATAAATAAATAAGTAAGTAAATAAATAAATAGATTAACACAAACGTGATAGAGATGACAAAGTCAGTGACTTATTATAGTTTTGCTTTTTGAAGCAAGAAGACATCAATGTGTATGGTCTCACTGTAACACAAAGTACCTTAAGTATGTTGATAACTTACAAAAATCATGTATTAATTCCTGTTCAAGAATTCTAAGTCAATTTTATGCCTGTTCAAACTCAATAAAATAACCAAGGAATTATTTTTCCATGAGATGGTTATCTTTTCTTCTGTTGAGAAACAAATATGTTTTCATTGCCTATTTTTAGTGTTATTGAACTCTATTTCATTATTATATGAAATGTTATAAAACTGCCTCTTTAAATACATATTTAAAGTATATCACTGTAATGGGAAAGAGTTCTAGCAACTTGAAATAATAACCTACATATCATTTGTTTTGGCTGGCAATCTTGCAACACTCTCAGTTGAGGGCCAAATACTCCTTACGTTATATGAATCTTTCTTTGAATGGTAGAATTTTCTTTAAAGGAGTAAATTGTGTATTCAAAACGGAATATAGTGCAGTAGTATGATTTTGAAATCATTTGCTGTATTTGAAACGATAGGCTGTGAATGCTCTCTGTAAGGTAGTGAAGATCTTATGTGTAGTCAGCTGTTATCCCCAAGAAAAAAATAGCCCTTACCAGGCTTTTACATTTTAATTTTTTCCAGAAGTCTGGAACAAGAGAACACACACTTTGAATAGCTCTGCCATGCCTTTTGTGATACACTTTAGAACTAGAAAATAGTACAGATTCACTGTATGCAGGTGCTTTATTCTTCTTCCTATGTTGAAATTGGCAGTAGGGGCATATTTTCTCTTTTGTCTTCCCTCCTGTGTTTACTGAGAACTTCATGGAGCATCACCACATAATTTAGAAGTGCTGATTATGTCTGTGAAACTAAGTTGGGAATACAGGAAGCAAATCTAGGAATCCTAATAATATAGGGGATGATTTAAATGAGAACAGAAATTTCAGCAGCATTAAAAAATACAGAAACATTATCTGTAATAATATGCTGTTACTTCTAGTTGGTGATAGAACAGGTGGGGGTTATAGGAATTAAGGCTGTACTGTGTGTCTTTGTTCTTTGTAGAACAGGCCTTAACAGGAAGTGTGATACTGGGTATCTGTAGGTCTCCATTATGTGCTGCCAAGGCTACCTCTGAGAACATGGTGGGACACTTAAAGCTGTGCCCATTGCTACTGCTGGATGAATGAGTAGTTGTGGCCTTGTTATAAATGGTGTTTGGGATGATGAATATGACCAAACAAAAAATGGCGCTCCTTCTCTCTCCTTCCAGTCTGTTTGGTATTGTCACTAAACCAGGTAAAAGACAATCTGTATACTTTAATTGTGCTTACTTATGACAATGAAGTATGCAGAAGGATGCTTGGGACAAAGAGAGCTTAATGTCTGTCATTCACAATCTATATAGAAAGCCATTCCTTTGTGGAAAAAGACAGACATGAATGTGTTTGACCCTGAATATACACAGTGAATTTCTAGGAAGACTAAAAGACACTGTTCATGTTAGGCTACCCTCTAGAATTCCCTAAGTGTGTACAATTAAAAGTTTTACCTTCATCAATTTAAAAAAAATCATTATCAGATTTATCAGTTACTGAGCAATGACTATTGACTATGGAGTCCTTATTTCTTCTCTTGTTAGCAGAACCAAACTAGATCCAGTTTTTGAGGTCCAGTTGATTCCAGTATATTATTTCTAGTGTCCTTTTCGACAGCACAGGACCACAAAGAATTGCCTAAAAATTTCATTAAGAGAGACTTCATTTTCTCTCAAAGAGCTCACAGCAAACCATTCTGCTTCCTCAACACTTTGCTTGTCATCTCTCCCTATTCATGTACAACTTTGCAGTTCTCTACTTTCTACCTTCTCATTCTGCAGTGTTAACTGAATCAGAAATCAAATTTTATTCCAGAAGGAAATGTATATTTGTGAGAACAGTTTTGAAAGAGCTAGTCATATCATACCGCAAGCAGGAACAGAGAACAATGAATGCATGCATGTTAGTGCTTAGCTTGCTTTCTCACTTTTATGTAGGTTGGGATCACATGCTCACAATTAAGATGGTTTTCCCACACCAGTTAGTACAATCAAGAATATACTTCACAAGCATTCTCAGAGACCCATTTCCATGGTAAGGCTAGATTTTTTTCAAGTTGGTAATTAATACTAATCACCATGATATTCTTTTTGTACCTTGGCACTTTGTGATCTGACTAAATAGAATTACCCTATGTCCTACATTCCTGGAAGACTAAAACGATAACATGTGGCCAAACGCATAAATTTCTATAATAAGTAACCCTTATGCAGAATCACACAAAATAGTAGCTCGTGTAGTCTGAACAGGTAGTTTGATGGTAAAAAGCACATAATGTTCTTGCAGAGGACAAGTGTTCAGAGTTGTGGTCCTAACATCCACATTAAATGGTTTAACAACAGTCTGTGACTCTAGCTCCAAGGGATCAGATGCCCTTTTCTGGTCATGAAGGTTGCTGGACTTATGTGTACAAACTAATAGGCACACATATATACATAATTAAAAGATTTAAAAACTTAAGGTAGTTTCTAGAATTTCCAAGTTAGTTGTGCTGAGATGATGAAAGACATGTACAACATATATTGGATACCTGTCCTTGTGAGTACTCACTCTCATATATTCATTTGCTCATGAATATGGCAAGTTTGCAAATAGAATGCCATTCCCTGGTTTTGCTCTAAGGATAACTTAAGTTTTTCCCCCCCTCATGTCCAACAAGGAGAGATCAAATGAATTGCAAATACACAAAAGCTTTAGCACATTGATTGATGGGAAGATGAAGGTAGCATGTTTTAAGATAAAAGAGAGTACAGGTTTCCTCTCTAATAAATAGGTAATGAAATACAGAGAGCTAGTACAAGACCAAGCATTAAAGAATAAAATATTAACCAAATCCGATTTGACTTCAAACATCTACCTGATCATAAATTCACAGGTCGAGCTCCATATCTGCTTAAGGGATCTCTCAACATAAATTGAGATTAAGCACTAGCAACAATCAAGATATAAGCTCTAGGGCAGAGAAAAAAGTAACTTATCCCAAATTAGTGGACAACTTCAATAAGGAAAAAAGAATTCACATTTAGTCTCTTTAGAAAGGAAAGAGTTCAATAAGCAAAGGAGATGTAGAGCATCAAGGCAGTCAAAAGGAAAAATGAGGAGAGAGCTCTGGAGACTATTTGCTATATACTACTTGCTGTGCAAGAGCTCCCGGAGTTTAGATCTCTAACACCTATGTAAGACAGACAGTCCTAATAACACATACCTATAATCCCAGGAATGAGGGAAGCAGAAGCAGGTAGAATCACAGCTCAACCAGTCTAGCATAAGAGATTGTCTTTTACTTTAAAAAATTAGGGCAGACTCCATTAATGATCTAAGCACTGGTCCTTATACTCACAGATATCTGTAGTCTTCACCTTCATCTACAAAATTGTGTGTGTGTGTGGGGGGGGGGATAGGGAGTTTTCAGAAGGGAAACTAGGAAAGGGGATAACATTTGAAATCTAAATAAAGAAAATATCTAATAAAAAAAAGAAAATTGCAATAGATGGAAAGCACCATAGAAAACCACAACCAATTAAAAGGTGGAGTTGAGGAACCCGGTCCCCAAAGAAACAGCTATAAAAACACTTCTGCAACTAAGCTCAAGGAAGCCTTCAGAATAAGGACAGGGGGAGGTGCATGGAAATTGCAAAAGCCAAAAAATAGGAGAGATAACAATGAGATTGTATCTCCTAGTAATGTCAGAAACTACACCTACAAAGTCTCACCAAAATAAATGCCCAAATACCAGCAGAACAAGGACAACAAAAGCAATCATGGGAAAGGGAATGGGGGAAAGCTCATGGGGCTGCAAACCTACACAAAGAATTACAGGCAACCATGGAATACCTAGAGCAGGAAAAATACTCTTCCCCAGGAACGATGCCTTCAATTGGTTGTCCAGTGCCAAAGGTTCAGCCCTGAAAACGTACATAGAAATAACATTATACAACTGAGTAGTTGTATATTTAGGAATGTGTGTGTGTGTGTGTGTGTAAACACATAGCAAAGTATATATACATACATACACATATACATATTTATGAGGTATGTGTTTATATACATACATACATATATGAGGTATAAATACACACACACACATATATGTATATATATACACACGCACACACACACACACACACACACACACACACATATATATATATATATATATATATATATATATGCATGCAATGGCAATTAATAAAATGAAGCCATGAATTTGAAAGAGAGAAAGAAGAATTATATGGGAGTGTTGGGAAGAAAACTGTAATAGACAAAGGAGGTTTGGAAGAAGAAACGAGGAGAGACAACTGTAATTATATTATAATTTCTAAAAAATTAATTGAAGAGTAACATAAGACATCCTATGTTGACATTTGTACTTTGGTTTGCGTTTACCTTGCTATACACACATACATGTATATTTACCACACCACATGAACACTACACACACACACACACACACACACACACACACACACACACACACACACACGGGAACATGGATATGAACTTGAACAATCACCCCCAATTCACCCTCCCACAAACACACAAGAACTCACCAAGATAAATCCTTTTGTGGTATCCAGCAGGAGAGTTAGACTTTACCTGGGCCACACAGTCTGTCAGGAAGGAGATTAGATTGCAGAGAAGACAGAGTAGGTTCAAGGAGGCTATGGAATGTCAGTTAGGAAGCATGAATCAGAAGTGGTAAGATGGGCAAGCAAGGACAGATTACAGTTAATGGAATTTCTATTCAAAGTAAACATTCCCTTTTGTGGCTAGAATTTAAAGGATACACTGTATAAAGATTTTTGAAACGTTACAATAAACAAAGTAACACAGTATAACAGAAGAAAATTGCCACAGACTAGTCCTTTCTCTCCTTAGAAATGAACATGAATGCAGAAATGCATTTACAATGTAAACCATTTATATTTCCATTGAGATGAGAGAAAAGCCCTCTTTTATGAAATTTATGGAGTTTAAAATTCAATAAGCACAGCTCTTACAATGTTACGCATTCTTTCTTAGCCAAACAGCAATGGCATTCAAAACGTTCTCTGCCAGATTGACTTATATTTTATTTATTGGAAAACATGTTGACTTTTCCTATTTCTAAACTTCTATAGTGCTTGAATATTATTCACCTCATAGCTTAATCTTTCTGGGAGCTTTTGTGTTTTATTTGCCTATGCATTTGGTTTACATATGAAATTTGTCTGTTTCAAAATCAGAGGAAATATCCTGTTGACTATAATTGCAGGACTCTATTTCAGGTGTCTGTATGTCAGGCACATACACAGCATGGCTCATTGTGATGTTCGGGTTCCAGGACTAGTACAACATTGTAAAGCCTGTGATGAAGTATGGTTCCATGAGCAGTGTGTGGCCAAAGAATTGGGAAGAACACTCATTTATGCTACCTGCAGACAGAACATATATGTGATTATTCAAATGGGGAGAGCAGAAGAAATTCAAGAGGAAATGCTAGCTAACATCTTCATTTTAATTTACTGTCCAATTTTGATACAAACTACAAAAGGGAGGGAATATTTTGGGGGATAGAGAAATAGAATATTTGAGAAATCTCAAATGCCTTTTAGATGCCATGAAAATATATATGGTTTTTATTATCAGACATGAAAGCTCAGTAAAAACTTCAAATTTAAAGTAATTCTTTTAAATGGAGATAATATGTCCCCTATGCAATGTACTATATAATAGAAAACTGTTTATAGATTAGACTATAACGTGATGCTTTTTTCAAGTTAACAAGAATCATGGAAGATGCTTGACAACTACAGAAGTTATGGAACAGATAAGGGTAGAATCAGGCAGTGATGTAAAAGATAAGTGCTCAGAATTGGCATCCTCAGTAACAAGGACCTACACAATATTTGAAACTCAGAAAAAATAGAGAAACTACTCTTCTCCATGGACTTCACAATTTGATGGGATAATGGAATGTGTCTAACACTAGACATGTTATCCAATCTCTCCAGTCTACTCACTAGCTACGAGACAAGGGATATTTACATGTAGCACACTGAAGTTTATATTTCCTGGTCTCAGGATCAGTGAAATCCTTTCTCAGAGAAAACTCGATCTAATTGTTAAAGGACCCACATGAAGAACAAACTGCACATCTGCTACACATGTGTAAAGGTCCTACGACCAGCCCGTACATACTCTTTGGTTGGTGGTTAAGTCTCTGTGAGCCCTCCATGGGCCAAGATTACTTTATTTTGTAGGTCTTCTGGTGGTGTCCTTGACTACTCAGGCTCCCTCACCCACCGACCCACCCCAGCTCTATAATACTCCTGGAGTTCTGCCTATTGTTCTGCTGTGGGTTTCTGCATCTGTTTCCATCCGCTGCTAGATGAAGTCTCTCAAAAGAGAGTTATGCTGGGCTACTATCTGCAAGCATAAAGGAATATCATTAATAATATCAGGGATTGACTTTCTCCCATAAAATGAGTCTCAATTTGGGCCAGTCATTGGTTAGCCATTTTCCTTTACATCTTTCTCTGTGGGTTGGTGTCTTTAACCCTTTACCGGGAGTAATTCATGGCTACAGAAGGTGAGCATATCATTTCTAAGAGTCTCAACAAGAGTCACCCTTAGAGACTCCCCGAAGTCTCTTCCATCCCACAGTTGCTCCCCCATTTCTATTGTCTTTCCTACCTCCTCCCCAGACCTGATCTTTGTCCTACTCCACTCCTTCTCCTATCAATCCCCTCTCTCCATCTACTTCAGATGTCTATCTTATGTCTCTTTCTTAGTGACATTCAAGCTTCCTTCCTTGGGCTTTCCTTGTTACTAATCTCGTTTGGGTCTGTGAATTGTAGCAGGGCTATTCTGTACTATATGGCTAATATCCACTTATAAGTGAGTACAAACCATGCATGTCTCAGAGGCTGGAATACCTCACTCAGAATGATATTTTCTAGTTCCATCCATTTTCCTGCAAATTTCATGATGCCCTTGTTTTTAATAGCATTTCATTTATGATTTTGTTAATTTGGATATTGACTCTCTGCCTCTGTGTTAGCTTGGCTAAGACTTTGCCTATCTTGCTGACTTTTCAAATACTTTTTTCAAAGAACCAGCATTTGGTCTTGCTGATTCTTTGTATTGTTTTCTTTGTTTGGAATTTATTGATTTCATCCCTGAGTTTATTACCTGCCATCTACTCTTCTTGGGTATTTTTGCTTCTTTTTGTTCTAGAGCTTACAGGTATAATTTTAAATTGCTAGGGTGAGATCACTTTCATGACTTTATGAAGGCACTGAGTGCTATGAACTTTCCTCTTAGGATTGCTTTCATTGTGTCCCATGATTTTTGGTGTGTTACAGCTTCATTTCCACTGAATTCTTGAAAGTCTTTAATTTCTTTCTTTATTTCTTTTTTTTTTTTTTCAATTTTTTATTAGGTATTTTCTTCATTTACATTTCAAATGCTATCCTGAAAGTCCCCTCTACCCTCCCTACTCCCTGCTCCCCTACCCACCCACTCCCACTTCTTGGCCCTGATGTTCCCCTGCTCTGGGGCATATAAAGTTTGCAAGACCAAGGGGCTTCTCTTCCCAGTGATGGCCGACTAGGCCATCTTCTGCTACATATGCAGCTAAAGACACGAGCTCTGGGGGTACTGGTTAGTTCATATTGTTGCTCCACCTATAGGGTTGCAGACCCCTTCTGCTCCTTGGGTACATTCTCTAGCTCCTCCATTGGGGGCCTTATGTTCCATCCAATAGCTGACTGTGAGCATCCACTTCTGTGTTTGGCTTTTCCCCTTACAGCTTTTAATATTCTTTCTTGGTTCTAAACATTTAGCAGATTTTCTTTTATGGTCAATCTAACTGGTGTCCTGTACATTTATAGGCATCTCTTTCTTTAGGTTAGGGAAATTTTCTTCTATGATTTTGAAAATATTTTCTGGGCCTTAGAGCTCGGAATCTTCTGCTCTTTCTATTCCTACTTTCTTAGCTTTGGTCTTTTCACAGTATCCCAAATTTCCTGGATTTTTTGTGTTAGAACCTTTTTAGATTTAACATTTTCATCAACCAATTTATCAGTTTCTTTTATCATATCTTCTACAGTTGTGATTCTTTCTTCCATCTTTTATATTCTGTTGGTGATTCTTGCAAATTGCATTCTTTGTTAACTTGCGTAGGCTTTACATCTCCAGGATCACCTCAGTTTGTGTTTTCTTTACTGCTTCTATTTCCATTTTCAGATCTTGAACAGTTGTATTCATTTTCTTCACCAGTTTGATTGTATTTTTATGTATTTCTTTGAGCAATTTTTATTTTCCTCTTTAAAGGCCTCTATCATCGTCATAAGATTGAATTTAAGTTGATTTTCTCGTGTTTCAGCTGTGTTAAAATATCCAGGGCTTGCTATAGGAAGATAGCTAGGTTCTGATGGTCCCATATTGTCCTGGTTCTTGTTAATTACGTTCTTTTGTCAGCATCTAAAATATGTTTGTCTAGGACAGATAGTCCCAGATGGCAACAGGCTTCTGGAAATGCAGGACTAGTTGTGGCTGTGCAATGGAGGACACAGGGGACAGAACAGAGATCATAGGCTGGGCATACCTGAAGTGTTCCCAACAGGCAGGGAATTGGGTAAGGGAATCACATGGTAGACCCTGGTGACAGTGTGCCATTAGATACACATTGTCAATGTTCTGGAAAGTGTACATTCTAACAAACATAGGAAAGCTAATATTTTCTTAAGAAATACAGTTTGCATCTTTTGCAACAGAAACACAAGTGTAATATTGCTCCCCAACCTACAATCAGAGCATATTTACACAAATTTCAATAGTATTGTTTTGTTTTATAATTCATCTTATTCATCTTTGAATATATATATATATATATATATATTTGTTTCTGGCTTTCTGTCTTTATGGGGATCTTGTGTGTGTTTCATGTTCTGCTTGTTTGTTTCAAGACACAGAGGGACAGAAAAGTCAGAGTTTAGTGGAGTGGGGAACTTGGGAGGATCTGAAAGCAGTTGATGATAGGAAAAACTGTGAATAGAATATATTGTATGTTTTTTAAAAGTTAAAATATAAGAAGGCAAAATTAATAGAACATATTTCTATGCCTTAATGAATTCTAAGGGTATGACCCATACCACATCTTGTACAGGGGTAATAATGCTGTGCAGAAAGTTTGTGAAAAAAGTTTCTAGTGTGAATAACTAATCATGTGCTGAGTGCAAAATAGAGCCCTGGATACTTCTCACGTCTTGTTCCTGTAACTCCGTTGTCTTTAAACAGCATAAAGCACCTGGTGGAGATGGCTGAGAGCCAGATGTTGACAGTCTCTGGAGAACATCCAATAGGCACCCTGAAGACACCATTTTGGATTTAATGGTACTTACTGAATGAGCATAATGGAAGGCAGATTTTGAGGAATTCTTGAAAGGACCAGATGAGTTTGGTAATCTACACCTGCATTTATCAAACAGGGAAAGCAGAGGCAGAGAAGGATAATGGAGAGTTTAAGCAAGTATAGGCTACACAGAGTTACACACACACACACACACACACACACACACACATACACACACACAAAAGCACAAACTAGCCATAGTTATCACTGAGAAACATAACCTGCCCCAGTCACTTCTTGTCCTACTGGTTGATATATACCAATCTCCTTTGCCTTAAGGGTAAAGCCTTTCTGGGAAATTCTACATATCTATTTTGTTCCACTAGTAAAAAATGAGTTGAATAAAGCAAATAATGTATCCATAGGTACACACACACACACATTTCCTTATATGCATTGCTTTATTCACAAAAATAATCTCATGTTTAAAATTTAAATAACATAGGGAAAATTAAAAATATCATGTCATAGATCCAGAAGAAAGTGTGTCTTTTAAATATTTTATTTATTTTGAAAATACAGTTTCCCAAGTCACTTAATATCATTTAAAAATTAAAATGTTGTATACTCATATCATTGTGGACTAGTAGAATATAGTCAGCTATCCTCTTAAAAATTTTCTTCTGTCTGGTTATAGTTTTGTTATAATTAGCTCTGCCAGTACAATATTTTTCTTTGAATAAATCATTGAAACATCTTTAATGTTTCAATGATTTATTACACATAGGTTCACTGGAAGTAGATTTCTGACATAAGAGACAAGTAGATTTTTTTTTATTTTTATTAATGCTATTTGGAAAATCATATTCAGTGCATTTGTTACTTATAATGTTCTTTAGCTATAAATGTAGATATCATGAAATCACTGAATAGAGTTAACTCACATATCTACCATCTCGTGTGTCATGATCAAGCTGGAATGGCTTCATTTTTGTGAAATACACATAATGTCATGAAATATAGATGTCATTCTGGGCAGCGAATCTAAAGTCCAGTCCTTACTTTCTACCTTAATCTTTGAGTTACTTGACACCCCTGATCCTCTCTCTACCCCTGCCCCCTCCACCCTCTGCTACCTCTGGAAATCATCATTATGCTTCCTACTTCTGTCTTTCCTCTTTTAATCTTGCAGATTCAAGTGAAATCATACAGCATCTGGCTTTCTGTGCCTGCCCTATATCACTTCCCCTAATTTTCTCCCTGTTCATTCATGTTATTTCAAATTCTAACACCTTCTGTCTCCCTAAAAGAGAAAAGTAACAAGGATGCAGGGTAAGCAGTGTGTACTGTGGGTACTGTGGGCAGAATGGAAGCAGGTAAAGTTATAAAAATCAGGATGGAAAGTCAAACAAAAAAGTCAGGAAGAGAACATTGACCTAGGACTTCCACTGCTCTGCATATATCCAAGGGAAATTAGTAGAAACACTACACACAATGCACGTGATAGAATTCTACTTTGTCAGATGAGTGGATAGAAAGAACTCAAGCATTCAACAACAGAGGCACACTAAAATAGTCAAAATATTCATTTATTTAAAAAATGCTTTTAAAGAATAATTTGAGTTACTATGTCTGAAGACATTAACAATTTTGGGCATTTTACAAGTTTTTACAAGTTTAGAATATTTGTATATAAGGAATATAGTCAAGCTCTCTAAACATGGTCATGGCAGTTTCCACAGAGGATTATTATCATTATTATTAATAATAGCATTATTTTAAGTACTCTTTACACTTGTATTTTCTTGGCTGACAAAGTTAAAAACTACTATCAGTAATTTTTAAGTTTTCAAAATGTTTCCACCAATTACATTTTTGAGATGATATCAATTAATTTGTTAATTAAGGAAAATCCTGCAGTAAGTTCTTAAGACTGAAAGAGGATTTGCCTTGGCAGCTTCAAGACCCTGGAAACATTCTCCTTCACAGTATGAGGTGTGTGTGTGTGTGTGTGTGTGTGTGTGTGTGTGTGTGTGTGTGTGTTGGCTTTGTTTGTTTGTTTTCTTTCTTTTACTCTATTCAGCTCCTGCCCCAACTGAACTTGAATATCATGTTTTCTGAGTGAGCCCTGAGATGAGATCTTGAAAAGAGGCTGAGTTCAGGAGTGAAGGAAAGTAGTATGAACTGTAGGGAAGCAGCTGATAGGATTGCTGACATTCACCACCCAGCATGCGTACAGCCTGCAGACCCCAGTGGGTTCCTCATGCTCCAAGCAGTGCTCTGAAGGTATAAGGGCTGTCCTTGACAATGGCAACCTGCACATAGAAGGAACTGCTGTTTGTAAAGAAATCTTTAAAAATAGAACTATAGCTTCCAGATACAGGAGGCCACCTTCTGGGAAGATATAACAGCTGTCCTGAGGAAGTCCTCCCCACCCCAACCGTCCTAGAAGTATACTGCGTGTCTGCTGGGAGAGAGGCTTTCTCTTTGTTTGTTTGCTGTCCTATTTGTTGTTCCTGTTTATAAATACAGGGTTTTTTTATCCATAGAATAAACATATTATGAGCATTTAAATTCTCTTGTTTGCATTTCATTTCTTGGATAAACATGTATACTAAGCACAGGATGCTTAGCCTTCAGGAGAAAAATAAACAGATAACTTGAACGCATTAAGCTTTTGCTACTGCAATAATTATTTGTATTTTAAGCTTTATTACAGAGAATAAAACTGCTGGTTTAATATTTCTCTGTGATTCTGACAGTGTTCATTTAAGGTCATTCTTCCCAGAAATAGTACCGATCTTCCCTCTGTTTGATTTTTTAAAAGGTTAAGGATAATGGCTTCACAGCCAGAACATAGAACTCACCGGTTCTCGTTTTCACATCATCAGGGCAAATTGATTTGTATCCAGCTAAGAGTTGAACAGTTTCTCTGAAGCCTCCCCTGAACTCTGAGATACCAAGACTATCAGCAAAGGAGCAATATCTTCTAAACACAGGGAGCACTATGTAGACACTAGCAGAACTAGAGGAAGCTGATATATTTTGAATATATTTATAGCTATAAGGCTTTTTTTGAAAAAAATCACAAAGTAATTTCTATTCTTTGAATGTATTGTCAGATTTGAATATAAAATATATTGGAAAATTCATCACCTTGTCATGAAGACCTATACATGAAACGCAAACCAGGTTGGTTACCCTCTCAAGCTTATCTCAATAATTACTTCCTGAGAAGCTATATGTTCAAATCGGAAGTTAATGTGAGATCATGAAGGTCATACCAGCTCATTCCCTGGTTAGTTCTGTTCTACAAGACATGCTGACTTTGGACATTTTCTTCCCATATCACCCTTTTTAAGTAAGATACAGAGGACTGAGTTATCTCCTTCCTTGGTTACCCTTGGACAGTAACAGATGGAAGAACAGGTTGGATCCTTCTCTGGCCATCCTTGTCTTATGAGAAAGAGGAGCCCATGTCAGTTCACTCTGTACTCGTTCCTGTTGTATGAAACATGAGGGCCTAGGTCAGTTTCTTAATGAACACCACTGTTCCATGAGATATGGTAGCCTGGCCTATCTCCTTGAAAGAGAAAATGGCTCACAAGGTACTGGTTTTATTCTGAGCATTGCTAGGCAGAACAAGCCAGTCACAGCTGGCTGTTTGTTTGAAATTATTGTCAAATAAGAGTGATTTATGTCTCTCCACACACTATAATTTAAATACTAAGTTCTATGATTAATCAGCCCATCTTCATTTACCAGATAATCCCTGAAAATATACTATTAAGGAATTGTTAATTCTTTTATTGTACATTAGCTCTACAAATTATAAAGAATGCTGCTATATTTCCTTCTTCTCTGTCTTCTTCTCCCTTTTCTCCACCACCTCTTGTTGCTGCAGCTCCTCCTCCTCCTTCCTTGTCTATTTTTGTTAATTTATTTTCAGAACTGTAGAGTTAATCTTGGGTCTCTCAAGTGTTTGGCATACAATTGAGCTATAGCTATATCACTTTTGGTTATTTGTTTGTTAATATAGGAATCTCTTGGAGTTGTTGAGGCTGGCCTTAAACTTGTGATTCACCTGACTCAGCCTTTTGAGTGTCTTGAATTATAGGAGTGTACCACCAATTCTCCAACACTGTTTCCAGAACTGTATGCGTGATGCCTTCAACATATTAGCCTCAAGCTGTCTTTAGTTTGCAGTTTTTCCCTTCTGTAAATCCCGCATATGAAAAGGAACATGCAATATATTTTCCTTCATTTGTTTCATTTAATATGATGTTAACCAAGTCCATTCATTTTCCTGAAAATGGCATAATTTAGTACTTTAGCTATGTGAGTCTCCACTACATATATTATCATCTCTTCCTTTGATGACACATCATCTGACTGTCATGAATAACATTACAATAAACATAAATGTGCAGGCACCTATGTCATATGCTGTCATTGCTTCTTACAGACACACTACCAGGAGTACCCAGCTGGGCCATATGGTAGCTGTCTTAGATAGGGTTTCTCTTGATGCTACAAAACAACATAACTAAAATCAACTTAAGCAAGCAAGGGTTTACTTCACTCATCCTTCCATAAAGCAGTTCATCATCAAAAACACTTAGCACAAGAACTCAAGCAGGGCAAAAACCTGTAGGCAGAAGTTTATGCAGAGACCATTGAAGACTGCTACTTATTATCTTGCCCATCTCAGCTTACTCAGGCTGCTTTCTTGTATAGTCTAGGACTACCAGCTCAGGGGAGATACCACCCACAATGGGCTGTGCTTTCCCACATCAATAACTAATTTAAAAACATCATAAATGCTTGCCTAAAAAATAACCTATGAGGCATTTTCTCAATCTAGGTTTCCTCTTCTCCAGTGAGACTCTATAGCTGTGTCAGGCTGACAAAGAACTAGACAGAACAGTAGTTAGCCATTTAATTTCTTGAGAAATATCTATCCTGAATTTCATTGTGAGTCATTGTTCTTGAACCACAAACAAAGCCATATCTGTTCTTATAAATATATTATTAAACCCAGGAGTTATATAAGAGTAAAATGAGAGGTTGATGTAAAGAAAACATTATTTTTTATTAGATATTTTCTTCATTTACATTTCAAATGCTATCCCAAAAGTCCCCCATGCCCTCCCCCAACCCTGCTCCCCAAACCACCCACTCCTGCTTCTTGGCCCTGGCATTCCCCTGTACTGGGGCATTCTTGAGAGTAATGTCTTGCCTCTCAGCATTAAACCAATTCCTGGTGAGTCATCCTGAACCCACAGATTAGTGCACTTCCAACCCTAGTCAGAAAAGCTCCTTGCTGTGGTAGATTATTATTAACACAGAGACTTACAACTGGTCAACGTGCAGGGAATAAGGGAGTACGTCACACTCAGGCATAAATAGTTAATGTAGTTCTTACCCCTCCTCCCAAAGCTTAGGAAATCGTCACAGAAGGAAAGTTGCAAAGATTGTAAGAATTAGAGAAGATAGATGACTACAAAGAAGAGCATGTCCAAGACAGTACAGTGCAACTGTACATATGAACTCACAAAAGTTGTGACAGCTTCCACAAGATCTAAAAGTCTCCAGTCAAACAATATCCAAGTATAGAGTGGAGGAGGTAGGTGAAAAGTCCCATACCTAACTGAAGAGATATTGGAAGTTCCTAACTGCTGGGAGGATAGTCAGGTTTATTTTTAAGTACTGTAATTTCTTGTGGGTGCACCATACCCCTGGATGACTCCACATCCAAGAACCTTTGGCTAGCACAAATTAGACTATACATGTCTAAACAAATAAAAGAGGACATGATGTGAAGTGGGTTGGGATGTTATGGTAGACATCAAAGGATTTGGAGAAGACACGAATGTGATCAAAATGCACTGTTTGAAATACTCAAAGAGTTAATACAAATATTATCAAAACAATAAATGTTCTGGCATCAGGGGTCTCTCTATTTCATTTCAAACAGACACTGTCAGACTACATGAGTAAATTATAAAGAGTCCTTAATTGGCAGATGGAGATGACTCCAGAGGAGCCAGATTCAGACAGAGCTAAAAGCTTTAAGCATTATAGACAGGAAGAGTCTCTGGGTAGCTGTAGGATAATGGTAAGAGGTAGAGATGTATTGGATTGATAAACTGTAAATCAAAGGCCTGTGGTAAACATTAGGCTCTTGCATTTGGAGAAAATGATGGGAGAAAAAAAGTGACCCAAAGCAGTGAAAAAGCAGAAAGAGGAGCAAATAGTGAAGTGATAGGGAGAAGCGAGTTATGAGTCTCATGGGTCTTTGTGGGGAAGTTTTGATGGGAATTATAAGGTTTCAGTAGAATACGAACATATTTTTGCATGTTGTGAGAGGGATGTAACCATTCAATGTTGCTATAAATCCTGAAGCTGAATGTGGAGTCAAGAAATCCAGAAGATGTTTTTTAGTATCCCGGAAACAAATGATGATAATTGTCTTCCAAATACCATGAGGCGGGGAAGACATGACCAGTTATTGGACATGTTTCACATATATACACATCAGCATTTCCTGCCAGGTCATATACAAGGTTGGAAAGGAACAAAGTCAAAGTACTCAAATGTAATTGCAATGTGATCTGGGATGAGGAAGCAGAAGCTTTTGAAAGTGTTTCCACAAAGTTCTTTGGCTGGGGACGGGAAGGGAGAGAGAGAGAGAGAGAGAGAGAGAGAGAGAGAGAGAGAAGAGGAAGGAGGACATTTGTCTAAGGACCATAAAGTTAGCCTCTAAGCACCCTGTGGGTGCATCCCATAATATGCTCTTTGCACTGGAATTCCATGGAAGTGCATATCAATGCACCATAGAGATCTTAAATCACAGACTAAGGTACAGAAAGAAAACAACAGGTTATAGAAAACAGAGTGCCACACGGTTTCATTTTTATTAATTTCATTAAATGTTAAGCTTGCACATATATGGATGAGGTGGATTAAAGCCATTATGAGAATCACGAGTATTATAAATAACAAATTGTAACGGTTGTTCTTTCAGGAATGAAACTGTATATTAAAGGCTCTAAAGATGACCTTATACTTGGGCTGTTCTAACACTTAAAATCAGTTATTGAGTGAGCATGTTCTTTACATTATTCTATTCCTTAAGATATCAAAACAAATGGTTTTGTAATTACTAAATATTTACATAAAATTAAAGTCAACATACATTAACTACAGCAATACTTAGAAGTTAATCATGATTTGTTATGATACTGAGATCTGACTCTGCAGTAAGGAGACTAAAGTACATATGACAAAAAAAAATCACATAAAAAGAATTGATCGTGTCGGGCGGTGGTGGAACACACCTTTAATCCCAGCACTCAGGAGGCAGAGGCAGGTCAGTTTCTGAGTTCAAGGCCAGCCTGGTCTACAAAGTGAGTTCCAGGACAGCCAGGACTACACAGAGGAACCCTATCTTGGGAAAAGAAAAAAAGAACAAAAACAAAAAACAAACAAACAAAACAAAACAAAAAACAACAAAAAAAGGATTGAACGTACTTGTAACCAGTCACTCATCATTTGTAGTTTTAAACAATAGTCACTGAAAAATAACTTATAAGAATCAAACAGTCCTACTTGCTTTTCTTGTTCTTAAAAGTCTCATTGCATTATTGTGTTATCTAAAATTTATGGTGAGTGAGGATAACTTACCTGATAATCTGTCAGCAGCACCTGGCACAGATTTAACCTTTGGTAGAGTGGTTGCCCCTGGTTGATATTCTACATGCTCTGTGTATTTAGACATGTTTGACCTTAGAACATCACCATGAGGAATGTTTATTGTTATTTCCACTATGCATGTATTTAATAATGAGTGACAATGTGACTAGACAAGATAACACCTGTACCTGACAACAGAGTCTGTGTTTCAAAAGAAGGCTCACAATAAAAAATCTTGACATCATTAGTTCTTTAGCAAGCCAATTAAGGATTCCGTTTTGAATTTTTTGATTATTTATTTATTCATTTTTTGTTATTAGATATTTTCTTCATTTACATTTCAAATGCTATCTCCAAAGCCCCTTATACCCTCCCCCCACCTTGTTCTCCAACGCTAAAAAAGGTGTGGCCACACACTACCTAGTGCCAAGGAGAAAGCAAATATCTCAGTTACTATTTTGTACTGTGAAAAGTAAGAGTTTTATTTTAAATCTAAAATGAGTTGTTTGATTTTCATATTTTATAAAGAAATGTCTTCTGCAGATAAAGCAGAAGAGAGATCAGCAATGGAGTATAAATTAGCCACACTTTCCTCATGCTGGCATACACTGAGCTGATGAAGGGACTGATGGCCTCTAAAGTCCAACATTTTTTTATTTAACCTGAAGAACGTATATTGGTAGGTAGGCATAGAGGTACATGCCTGTAATCACAACACTTTAGAGCCTTATGCAAGAGGATCATGAGTTCAAAGCTCTCTTGTGCTATAATGTACTCTCTTATGTACTCCTTCCCAAAATTTTCAGAATTCATATAAAATTCTTGAGTCTGGTTTTTATTTTTATCCAAATCTTTTAAGACTCATATTCTAATATTGACTATTTTTAAAGGCAAATATGAGTCAAACTTTTCTTCCTCTTTGTTACTGGTTGCTTATTGATTTTCCTTAATTTGTGATCTTATTGAAACATCTCAAAAGTCTTTGTAAGACCAGTCCATATACAATATTTCTTTCTGCAGGCTCTAAAACTGCTAAGAAAGGTTTCATATCCATGATTCTTTTCTGTCAGATTTTTTTCTACAGCTTTGGTAGTTATTTTATTTCTGGTGGATTTCATTGATCATAACATTCAGTAAATAAGATCATTTGTAGTCCTAGTTCTGCATCTTTGTTTGTTTGTTTGTTTGTTTCATTTGTTTGTTTTGTTATTTTGTTAGATATTTTATTTACATTTCAAATGTTATCCCCTTTTCTAGTTTCCTCTCTGAAAATCCCCTATCCTATCCCCCACCCCCTACTCCCCAACCCACCCATCTTTTTTTATTTTATTATTTTCCTTATTTAAATTTCAAATGCTATCCCAAAAGTTCACTATACCCTCCCCCTGCCCTACTCTCCTATCCCACCACTCCCAACTTTTTTATTGACACTTTCTCCACCTGTATATTCATGGCCAGTTTCTTAAAGTCCTTTCCAGTATCACCAACATACTTTTTCCAGGCAGGAGATCAACTGAAAAATTTGTTCTTGGTATTATATTTTATGACCTCCTCGTAATGTCCCACCATTGTAACACATTCTGTTTTTAATCTCAGTGATTGCCTTTCTGAGGTTTGAAGAGCTTGATTATGTTGCTTATATGAACATTCCTGTTGAGAGTACTATACACTTGGCATTATTGCTGCTTGGCTCAGTTAAGTTGGGAAAGTTTCTTCGTGTAAAAGTTCATGATCATAGTCCTTTTGTCTAGTTTATTTTCCCAGACTTCTGGAAGTCTGAGGGAGTGCTTAGGTAGGATTACTTGTTTTAAAGATTTTGTAGCTCACCTATTTGGTCTGATTCAAGAGGCAAACTCTATGAGAAGTTACTTGTGAAATACCTCATGTGCATATACAGACATTGTGCCATTAAAATGTTCTAGAACCTCACATGCTGAGCATAGCAAACACTCACAGAAAATTTCCACAATCTAGGGCAACCAGGAGCATATTTTCTTGATATTTTGCTTGTAAGCACCAGAAATCCTAGGGCAAGCGTGAAACTGTGGGACCCTGTTCTCTTCCCGTTTGTCAAATAAGCACAAACAGAGAGAATATTACAAAGGAAATAATCTTTGCTCTGGACCCCACCAAGGAGTGGCATCTGGTGAAATTGTTGTAAACTGAATCAGAAGCAGGCTTGGCTTAGTAAGGAAAGAGCAGAGAAGTGCTCTATATACTTGGAGGGAAAAATTGGTATGTACTTATGAATTATAATTTTAACCTGGTTCTACATTTCTCATAAAGGACCTCCCCTCCCATTTATTTCCAACAAGGCCATCCTCTGCTACATATGCGGCCAGAGCCATGGGTCACTTCATGTGTACTCTTTGGTCTTTGGTTGGTGGTTTAGTCCCTGGGGAACTCTGGGGTATCGGGTTGATTTATAGTGTTATTCTCCCTATGGGGTTGCAAAACCCTTCAGCTCCTTTGATTCTTTCTCTAACTTCTCCATTGGGAGCCCTGTGCTCAGTCCAATGGCTAGCTGTTAGCATCCTCCTCTGTATTTGTCAGGATCTGGCAGAGCCTCTCAGGAGACAACCATATCAGGTTCCTGTCAGTAAACATGTCTTGTCCATCTTTCAAGACTTGAGATAAATAATAACAAGTTTCCAACACCACTGTATAAACTGCCATGGTTTTAAGAGTTTTAATAGTATGGTTTTATCAGTCACAGAGTGATAAAAAGTGGTCTTGGACTGACATCTTTATACCCACCGAAGAGGGAGAGAGTTCCCCAGCTCTTAAGGAGTACCATTTACACGTCTAATGACTGATAAAATGGATGCTAACAATGGATATCTTCCTACTAACTGATGCAGGTCATGTTTTGCCCTCAACACCTTGAAGAAGAAATTCCTTTACCATGGAGCTGCTCACAGACCAGTAGAGCATGAGGTTGCTGCTCTAAGTTTGGATTCTCACTTGAATTTGTGTTTTACTCTGCATAAAACAAACGATTTTTAGAAATTTAACTTCTGAAGATCCTTACCTGCTTAAGTTTGTCCCAATACACTGAACATTATACCCTTCTGTAAATTTATGATACTCTGCAGAGGATGCTCAGCTGTAAAGAACCTAGTGAATCCGAGGACTGATACATTTCCTACGGATTTTCAGTAGTCTGATTAAAGAGTCAGTCTTCCCATAAATACTGCACTGAAACAGTGATGATGAGCTAATTTCAGATTCATGTTTTCATAATTTTTACTAAAAAGTGTGCTTTGCAAAGTTTCAAAATACGATTCCAAAATTTGGATGTGAGCTGATCTCTGCTTCAAGTATATAGTGATATTGATGGGTATTTAATGATAGGTGTGAACTAGAATTATTGAAAATAATTCCACTGACTAGGCCAGTTCTGGAAAGCCAAACAATAATACTTAACAAGTTACAGAAGTTCCTCCATTCATAGATGTTACATAACATGGAAAATATGGTTGTGAAAAGCATGAATGCTGAAGTGCTGTGCACTGAAGGATAGCAGTGTGGCAGAGAGGCTGAGGGTACCTGTCACAGGCATGGTCACAGAAGTTTTTCTGAGTGTGTATTGTTTCTCCTGGAGTGTTGTGCAGAAAGACAAAGCTGTCTTCATAGGTAGGGACTGACCATAAAACCCACACACATGAAGACCCAGAAATACATGTGGCAAGAAGAGTAAGAAGCCTGGGATAAGAAACAATCAGGGATGTGAACAGTGGCATCAACCTCAGAAGGCTGGGGTGGGGTGGCTAGGATATAGTCGTCAGCCTGCCTAAGAATTGTACAGTACTCACAGACCTCATCTTACACTCAGAATGTCCAGCAGTACATATGAGCCAGCCCAGCAAGTAAAGACACATGGTTGTGTTTTCCTGGGGAAAATCCTGAAAGGATTTTCTAGAGATTTTATTCCTTTTGTCTCCATTGCTGCAGAGAGATGATCCCTATGCCATTTCTTTTTCATTTTCTTTTTTTTTTTTTACGTATTTTCCTCAATTACATTTCCAATGCTATCCCGAAAGTCCTCCCCCTCCCCCCCTCCCCTACCCACCCTTTCCCATATTTTGGCCCTGGCGTTCCCCTGTACTGGGGCATATAAAGTTTGCCTGTCCAATGGGCCTCTCTTTCCAGTGATGGCCGACTAGGCCATCTTTTGATACATACGCAGTTAGAGATAAGAGCTCTGGGGTACTGGTTAGTTCATAATGTTGCACCTACAGGGTTGCAGATCTCTTTAGCTCCTTGGATACTTTCTCTAGCTCCTCCATTGGGGGCCCTGTGATCCATCCAATAATTGACTGTGAGCATCCACTTCTGTGTTTGCTAGGCCCCAGCCTAATCTCACAAGAGACAGCTATATCACGGTCCTTGCATCAAGTGCTTGCTAGTGTATGCAATGGTGTCATCGTTTGGAGGCTAATTATGGGATGGATCCCTTGATATGGCAGTCTCTAGATGGTCCATCCTTTTGTCTCAGCTCCAAACTTTGTCTCTGTAACTCCTTCCATGGGTGATTGTTTCCAATTCTAAGAAGGGGCAAAGTGGCCATTTCTTATGAAATAAAGGGAAGAATAAATTTATAGAGAATCCTTACAGAATGTTCCCCAGGAAAATACAATCATAGCTTTCCCAACAGACAGCAAAGATTCATAGGTGGGAAACTGCTTAGGAAACTCTAGAAACAGACAGAGACCAACTTTATTGAAATTGAGTGAAGAAGAATTTGGGAGCTAATGATAAAAGAGGACATCTAGGCTCTCAGGGTGGGTAAGTTGGTCTGAACATCTTTGCACCGATCAGGAAAATGTGACTCTTTAGAGCTGATGAGGTAGGAAAACTGTTCTTTCAAGAAAGAGAAATTAGAACCAAGTGGGCCGACTTTCCAGTTGCCCTGATGATAAGCAGTGGGACAGACCATCCATGACCAAAACTTCAAAGTCACCTATGTGGAAGCAGGGAGCTTTACCAGTTTCTAGGGGAAAGAAGTAACAGGTCAGTCATGTGCAATATCTTAAGCTGGCTTATGGGACACTTAACTTGGCTTGTGGAAACCCTAGGCCTGGCTTGGCCATTAACATCTTATAGATCTTTCATTACCAACTTTTCAATAAAGCTATCACAAAAGGCCTATAATCAACAGCTTAAGAGTGTATGGAAACTTTTGGGAGTAGCTGGCACATATCACCCATTTTATAAATGTTTGCTAAGACTGCCATCTGGGTTATATGTTTAAGAAATCATTTGGCTTCTATGCGGAAGAGAAGTTTTGTTTTTATTAGCATGAATTAATTATATATGATAATGGGATTCATTATGACTTTTTAATAATCTATTGTAATATATTTTGATTGTATCCATCTCCTGTTAGACTCTGTTTTCTGCCCCTTCCTGTCTCTCTTTCTCCTCTTTCCCCCACCTTCTCTTGATCTCTTCCCAATTCCTGTTAATTGCACATAAATCCACAGAGAGCAGAGAGGATTGAGATTTCCTGAGCTCCTTGCCCCCAAATCAGAGAAATATGTTGAATGGCCCAACTTTGTGCACATCCAGTGCAGATAATAACAACTGTTGTGAGTTCAAGACCACACTGGCCATGAATGACATGCCAGACTTGAGCATTTCATAGCAGGTTCACCCTTACTTCAACAATTAAATTCTCTCTTCCCCTTCATACACAATGTTCCTTGAGCCTTGGAGGCTGGACATTCAGCTATTACTCATATTCTGTACTCTGAGCAGTTGTGAATTTTTGTGGTCACTGCTCACCCTCATAAAAATAGGATTTTATGGCCAAAGCTGAGAACACAATTCCATGGGAATAAACATGGTTATTTAGATAGTAGTTTGATGGATTAATCAAGTAAGGAGAACATTTTAGGTTAAGGGTCAAATGTGGTATTACACTGTAGTACAACCTAATACATTATAGGTGCTACTCAAATGCAGCAGCAGACATTGTCTATGTCATCATCTTCTTGGAACTGTTTTGTATATCTCAAGATACTAGGTATATTGATAAACATATTTGACTACTATCAGATAGAAAAGTGACCAATATTTTTATTATCACCAAATATTATTCAGTGTCCAAATATCCTGAATTATTTCATAAATTTGATAGTTGGTTAAGTTAAATGTATGAATAAAAAATCCTTACCTCACAGATATTCAGTGCTTCTGAAATCCTTTTTCAAGCTGTAGATTTTTTCCAGTCCTCAATCTCTCATTTCTCTCCTCTCTCTCTCTCTCTCCCCCCCTCTCTCTCGTCATGACTACATGACTATACAATGTCTTTGTTTATATTTGTCCTATGATATTCATTAAGTGTTAGAAAGCATACTTATAAGATTCTGGAGTTCCTGTCTATTAACCCCTTTCCCATGTTCATCTGACTTTTATCTTTGGTCTGTCCTATTGTCGAACTTTTTTCAGCTAAACTCTTTGTTACTGACTTCTTCACACATTGCAATTTTGCTTTGAATAGATGGTTTCTGGGCTCTCCAGTTTTCCAGTGTTCTCAGCCCTCTCTGAGCAAAAGGACTGAGAAACAATGTTTTTTCTCAAACCCATATGCATCCCAGAGAGACATTGTGGATAAATGAAGGTTTGCTCAGATTTGAGTGTTGCATGCATCTTTTTTTCCTATTGTTTGGATAGGCACACAGTTAGTGGTGAGTCAAGGATACTCGTTTTAAAGAGTACTCTTGCGTGCGCCCTGACTCGCCAGCAAGAACGACGCTGCAACAGGATCCTTCTGTACACGTTTATTGGGAGAGCTTGATTGCAGAGGCAAAGAGACCCCAAGTCCAGAACTGATGCTGCTTATATAGGCCTAGGAGAGGTGTGTCTCACACCTGGATTGGTTATGCATGGGTTATGCTTACCACCTCATTTGCATGTCTCACATCTGATTGGTTAACATGTCTCTCATCTGATTGGTTAACTTGTCTCTCATCTGATTGGTTAACTTGTCTCTCACCTGATTGGTTAATTCTCAAAACCTCATCTTGGCAAAAAACTTTACTGCCTATGTATGTGTGGTGGCCAGCGGTAGCCAGCGCCACCCTGCAATGGCACATGTGGCTTCCCACAGAGTACTTGCTCCATGGCCCATTTACTCATACTTTGATTGAAGGAGATATTATATATCAAAATGTAAGTGAGATTGAATAACTGAGTCAATCCCACACACTTTCGCTGCAGTCATTTTCAATCATAACAATTATCCAGGAAGAGTAGAAGGACCACTGTATACAGAAAATGGACCTTGTTATAATTAGGAAATTCTTAGTCTCAAATACATATCCTTCCCATTATGAAGATGACTGACTTGTGGTTTTGTTTTCTTCTCTAGGGGTGTCCCATCCCTACTGTACACCAGACAGGGAAGAAAGGTACGAAGTCCATAATGGCTGTGTCAGCAGGGTCCAGGACCAGCAGTGAATGCCTGGGGTGGGCGGCATTTTAGTGTTACAGCTCTCTTAGGGTATAGTCAATGAATCAGTTCTCTTAGACGATAATCATTGAAACAGATTCAATGAAACACTTTGTGCACATATACACTATTTGTGGTGAATCAAGGGAGATATCTTATCATTTGGACTATGACTGTAATTGGTATTTGCTTATTAGTTTCAAGAGGTGAGATGGTAGGGTGGCAAAAGAAGATTTGCTGTGTGGTAAAGGAGGTTATGAACTCTTACATCTCTGCATTAGTACTTGGCAGTAACAAACTTCACAGATATATAAGTCTGGTGACAGTCTACATTTACCTGGAGAAGCAAACACTAAAGTAGGGATGTATGTTTCTTTTAGTAATTCAGGTAGACTTGAACAAGGGCATTTTCCCCACAAGCCCTCACAGAATGCAGGGATGAAATGGGATTTTTTTTTTTTTATGTCTCATTTAGAACTGTATCTCCGTGGCAGAAGGAATTCCCTAAATTTTGCATCTGTGCCCATCGAGTGCACAATGAATACTTCCCCTGTTTAAACAGAGTTTGGCTGTATTCCAAATAGCTCAAGAAAGAAGGCAATGTCTGGGGCACCCATCACTTAGCTGAGGGCGGTGAGAAAAAACAAGTGTGGGAAAGCCTGACTTACTCTTCCTTTCTTCTGAAGACAGGTGAAACCACAGTGAACAGTGAGGACAATTGACACTCAGAGGTGGAGGCCTCTCTGGGGGACTCTGGAGTCAAGAGAGAATTTGGCACCCACTAAAACATTGGATGCCTGGAAGGGACTCCATCTAGAACACAGATTAAACACAGGGAGTCTACCTAGTCACACAGAAAACATTCATTGTATTAGTTTCTTCAATTTCCCTTTAGTTAAAAAAAAGAACAAATCCTGGAACAGGTTTTTTCTCTTTAATCTATTTTTTATTAATGTTTAATTAATTATTTACATTTAATCTGTTGGAAGTGTTTAATTTTAAAACCCTAATGCATTAGTGATACTTAAATAAATAATATCTCGTAACTATTAAAATTCATACAAAAGAGTCTAGTGATTGAATTTGAGGATACAACTCTTGAAACCTTTAAATTGAAACAAAATATAGCCTCTTTAAAAATAATCTCAAAATTCTCACACTCTCAAAACACACTCTGGCTTTGGTTGCACCTGCACTGCTGTATTTAAAGCCCACTAACTCTTTTAACCCCAACTCTCAGGATTCAATTCAGAATGGAAAGAATATGAGGAGAAAGATAGGCTACTTTCCAAGGATGGGGATAGGATCCTAAAAATTGCACACACCTTTTTGCAAGAGAAGTTTGGGTCAATTCTATACAATTCTAAAGAAAAGAAAGAAAAAAGAAAAGGAAAGAAAAAAGAAAAGAAAAGAAAAGAAAAGAAAAGAAAAGAAAAGAAAAGAAAAGAAAAAGAAAAAAGAAGAAAAAAGAGGACGAGATGGGACGGGACGGGACGGGATGGGAGAATAAGCAAACTAGGAAACAATATATAGCCCCGTCCCATATAATTAACACCTTGCCATATTTCCCAGTAAAGGATAGCTTTGACTGGCTTTGGGTCAAATATAAGAGAAGTAAAGAAGCATGTATTAAATTAGTAAGTGCTCACAGTGCAAATTAAATCTTTTTATTACAGAAGGCACACATGTAACTTATTACATATGTTACATATTAGATAGTTACACATGTTACCACTTGATTTTAATGGTGAATTTTGTCGGTTTATAAACTGACCCCAATAAGATTTTAATTTCTAAATGAACAGAGCAATTTGCTTCTAGTCAGCATATATAGTACTTCATCTAGGACAGTCTCTGCAACTGCTTCACTCCAGGCTTTCTCTCTCGGTACCTCTGCTCCATTAACACAAGTAACCCCTTCCCTGTAACTACATACTTCTCTACCCAGCTCCTAACAAATCTTACTTTTTCTAAAGACTCTGCCCTTTATAAACCAGACTCCAATGCCGGCACTCATACTGTAGGAACCTTGCAGATGAGGGCTTTCTAAGTTTTTATTAGCTGTGATGTATTCACCTTGACTTGTCTGTGTGTCTTTGCTGTGTCCTTGTCTGGGTCTCTACTGAACCCTATACTTTTCTTCAAGTCACATGTTCTAGCCACTGCTGCATCCACAGCACTGTCACTTTGGCATGTTCGCAGCTTATTTTCTGTGTAACCCATTCCAGTGAACACATTCCTTGTGAAGTGCTTTAATTGATGGCTCAATGTCATTAACTGAATGAAATTTGATGCCACAGAGAAGCATCATTCTGCTTATCATTCCTATCTGACTGTCCCAATAGTTTTTTAGTAAGCAGCCTGCCCCTGGAGAGAAGTCATGATATTATGTTTAGGTCTTGTCTATTGCTCACTCCAGTGCTAATCTTTAAAAAGCTTCATTTGGTTATATCAAGAAAGGAAACCTCTAATTAGTAGCTATCATTACCACATCAGAACACATGGCAACACCTTGTCTTGGAATACAATCATGGTCTTGAACACAAAGCCTTTCCTTCAATTCCATTCTATTGATTCTCTTTAGAAGATGAAGAAACTTTTAAAAAATTAGGTAGGTCATATCAGCTATTCCTACTTAGGCCAAGTATTGTTCTAGTTTCACTTATGCTGCTGTGATAAAAGTTCCTGACACAAAGGAACTTAGGGGAGGCAGATCTAATTTAGTTTATTATTCCATATTATATCCTACAACTGGTGGGCTGTCACAGCAGCAAAACCTTGAGATGCCCCATTATATTGTATCTGTAATCAGGAACAAAGGAAAATAAATGCACACATGCTTGCCTGTCCTCAGCTTCACCTCTGTAACATAGCTCAGAATCCCTTGTTGTTTAGGGAACAGTGTTGCCCACAGTGGGTTGGAACTTCTCAAACAATTAGCTTAGTAAAATCAATCACCTACAAACATGCCCAAGCCAACCTCTGTGAGTGTCTTTGAGATTCTCTCTGCGTAGGTGACTTTGGTTGTAGCAAGTTGAGTGTTAAAAACTAACCATCAAGCATCATCTTAATTAAAAACATGGCTTTCTCCCTTATTAGCTATTACGTCAACTCATTGCTCAGGATTTTGTTGTATTTTGTTGTTGTTGTTGCTTTTTTATTGGTTGTTGTTGTTCCCACTATTCTGGTTCAGAAATAAATTTTCCTTTGTTTATTTTAAACTGTAATCTGTTTGTAATTTTATTAACTGTCTTTCTTAGAATGATCTCTCATGAAGGCAGGATAGTTTTTCATTTCATATGGGGAAGTAGCTCCAGCATATTTGTTCTACCAGTGAAAAAGTTGCAGCAGATTATAATTTGACATCTGTAATAGGAGTTGAAATAAAGCATAAAGTGAAAGCTTTGAATTGAACTCTCTAGATTACAAATCCTACTTCTTGTTGAATGTATTACTGTGGGCCAATTGCTAAAATTTTAAGCATTTAATTTCTTCATCATTGAATTGTGGATAATATTATGACTGACAGCTAAGAATTCAACAAGAGATCTCATGAGCCATAGTCTCATAATTTTTTCTGTTTTACTTCTGTGGTTTTATAAGTCCCCTGTTTCCTTTTGAGATTTTAGATAGTGTTCACCTCTGTGAAACATTTGGTAGTTTCTTGTTGAGAAGGATGATGGAATTAATGATAAAATATGTTTAATAAGAAGTGTCTTTAAAAAAAGAATACAGGGATATTTCCCACATTTATCTCTCCAGGCTTTTAATAGATCAAGAAGCAAAGGAAGAACAGATAGGATAGGAATGTTGATGCTGACACATCTATATTCTTAAGGCTTCTAGGGAACTCTTGTGGTTAAACAAGATTATTCTATTTTGCATCATACTTTGTTTTATCACCCAATGGACTAGTAGATTGAGGTTAATAATGTAGGAGAAATCTCTTCTATATAGAAAATAACTAAAAATACTACAAAACAGTATTTGTGGGTGAATGACCATATGTTGTTGGCTCACTGTGGTCTCTCCATTTGACTTCACCAAGTAGAAGGAAATCCAGGCAGAAAGCTTCTCTACTGAGCTCCCAGGGACTCTTGCTGCAAACCCAGACCTGTCTGGAGTAAACACCAAAAGACAGATCCAGTAATAGTTATCACAAAGGCATATAAAGTATATTCTATTCCCCCAGCTCTGTCCACCTTACCTGGGTTAGGTTTAGTGCTGATAGCTCCAGAATCCGGAAGTGCTGTATCTTTTCAACATTAATCAAACTGTTTCAGTCTTATTAACATACAGTAAGTGAATATGAGGACCATCTTATATTCCTGTCCAATGGACACATTTATCGGAAGAAGAAGACAGAAATTGAATTAAGACAAGAAACAGAAAGGGAGAGGAAACACTTTATTGTAGACATGTGGTAGAGCATAGCCAGAGCCAGGGACATCTTGGACAGTCCACAATGGAAATAACCCTGAGCCACGTGAAGAGAGAGAAGGAAAAGGAAAGGGCAGAGCAGAAGAACCAGGTGCAGGTGCCAAGAGGCCCAAAGGCACAAAAATAGCTGGTAGCCAAAATGGTTGGATCATATAGGTAAGAGCAGCTCAGCATGGGCTGGAGGGTTCAGGATATGGAACAGGATATGCCAGCCAGAAGAGTCCTGTAACAGTTAGAGAATGAGGGATTCAGGGAAAATCTGGTGTCCAAGTTTGCTTTGATATGTTAAATAGGCATCTCAGCCATGTGTACCAGATTTGAACTCTAACAGAAATCATATCATTACAGGTATTTTCAAAAAAAAATATAACTTGAAAATAAATCTTTTTTTAATACAGTAGAAAGAGAAGAAAGGTTTTTTAAAAAACCACTCCAAAGAATTTTATTCTCTCAAACAAAAAAAGGTTTTTGTTTTATTTTGTTTTCAATTGAATTAAAAATAAAATTACAGGCACAAAGAACAATATATCAGCTTTCTGTTCAAAATGCATGCTTTTAGCATGATATAAAGTACCATAAGCATGGAGCTATTCTAACTGGAATTAAGTTTTAAACACTTTGTCAAATGTGTGTTGCTCAGTCATGCAAACAGTATTTTTAAAAAGAGGCATTTATAACTTAGTCTGAAACTGTTGTTGAAGGGGGCTCTTCCACTCCTTTTTAGACTCACAGTTTTTATAAATCAGTCTCCTCTTGGGAATATTATTGGATTTCAAATACATGTGGTTTTCATGTGGCAAGCTTTGGCCAGTTATGCTGAGGTTCTAAAAATTGATACTTAACAAATTTTCTGAGCAGAGACATGGACAAATGTCAAAGGGGGATGTAACATCAGCCAATTACACACCATTTTCTTGTTCCAAAGGTTTTCTCATAATCAGACAATACTGTCACAAGGGAGAAGCTAGGGCAGAGTGAGCCTCCAACCAGCAGCTAAAGGGATATGCAGAAATCCTGTTATTTATTAACTGTATATTCAAGAACATAATACCTTTGAAACACTGCTTCCAAATGAGGCTTTTGGTATTCATAAAAATAGTTATAATTACAACATTCAGTCAAGACTATCTAGCTTGACAATACCTGTAATCATGTTCTTTAAAAATACCACCAGTGGTATAAGTTCATAATCAAATTATAGGTATCCTAGCAGGCACGATAAGAATATGTGAATATATATCATTGTATCTGTCACTTCTTTGTGATAATTAAAGGACTGTTTTATGGTATCACGCTAACTATTGAACATAAAGATTGGTAAGTATCAGGATGCAATTAGAAAAAGGTGACTGAATATGTAAACGTGCAGGAATCTCCGTTCACACCCAGCCACCCATTATGTCAGCAACCCTAAAGAGTGAATTTGCAACCTTCCATCATCTATTCAGATGCTATCAAAGCTGATGATTTATTTTGCACACATGAAAGATTTATAGTTCTCAGTAAAGTAAAACTCACACTAGTGTCTTGAATTGATTGAGGTGCCAAGTCATATCTAACATACAAAATGAGGATATGTTTCATGCTCACACTATCTTGTCAGGATGTAAACATCTAAAATATTATAGGATAAATCCTCACCACTGATGCTGTGTTCTCCAATATCTACTACCCTCATCAAAGTCACTAAGCAACAGGAGCCTTCATTTCCATGTCAGTCAAAGGATGAGCATTGAGTTCGGGGTTCCTGGCTCCATGCTTGAGCAGTATACATTGAGTACAGGATGCCACATTCCTGAGCCTCCACCTGTTTGAGAAGCACACCTTGTCTAATAGAATATTATGACAAAGAAATGTAAGAAATATCATTGATATGTAACATATCAATGTGTCTTACTTTCTTTTTATCTCCCTTGCACAGAACAAGGATGCCAACATTTGTAATCTGATCTATGATGTTTTATTTCAAGGTTTGGATGAATCAGTCTGGGGAGTCTTAGTAGTTGTATGCCACATATAATATAGAATACCTTAATTTGGAAAGTCTTGGTCCCTTGTTCCCTGGGATATCTACCTGACATTCCCAGAGCCAAAGAAGGTGTTCCTGAGGTGGCCTCTGTTTCCACCTTGACTTTCCTATGGACTTACTGTCACAGAAGATTTGTTAGTTTAAACTAGTATTTTCACCATCAGGCTATACTTTTTGAGGGTACAAGATGTTCTCTGTCTTTGTCTCTGTCTTCCTTCTTCTCTCCACCTCTCTATCTGCCCTTTTCTGCCTTCATAATGTTTTGAGTCACAGTCTCACTGTTCAATGAGGAATTTGCTACACATCTCAACCTGCCCTCTAACTTCTGACAGTTCTTTTGCCTCAGACTCCCCAGTGCTGTTTATTTGTAGGGTTATACTAGTCTGTGCATCATCACTACAGGTTCAATCTGCCTTATTACTTGACATACCCTAAACTCTTGGTTTCTACTCATTGAGAATTAGCAGCCAAATAGTTGTGAAATGACTTTTTAGGGTAATTAGAAATATCAAGCCTCACATTTGTGAGTAGTTTTTAATCTCAGGAGTATTACAGGAAGTAGGCATTTGTGCACACATACAGAAATACACTGTGTACATATTTTCTGTCATTCTATAAGTACATATCTGTATTATAGTATGTTCTGGCACTTATAAGGAATCCAATTAATGATACTGAATTATTTAATTTGTTAATAATGTTATTTTTCATGTAGTAGAATTCTGTTTACAATTAAAAGCATTGGTGTGTTAAAATTGGTTTCTGATGGGTACCTAGTGGATACTGGAGTCCTGTAGAGAGGACTTTTTTCAGATTTTGACCTTTTTCAGATTTTCCTTAACTTAGCCCATAAATCCTAACATTACAAAGGTGTAAGATTTGTCATCTGCCAATATATTTTAAAGCTAAGTTGTTTTAATTAATTTATTTCTTATTAAATGTTGATTCAAGAATAAGTCCACACTTAACATTCATATCCTAAGGCAGATACTATTCTTGGCATTAAATAAACATATCTACTTAAAAGGTACTTATGTTAATGTTCTCTTTACCCTCTTCTGTAAAAATATAAATGTTCTAAGACATACCTTAGCTGTTGAAAAGCCACTGCATAATTTCAAGTGGATTATATTCTTATGGTAAAGGAAAATAGTAATTTTAATAGGTATTAGAGTTCCAAATCATATTAAGACATACACAGAACATATTTTGTGGGTTTGACAAACCCTATTTGTAAATCTGAATTTTGTTGAAATATCAAGAATGACCAAATTATCTTACTACCATTTAGTTAAGCACAAAGTGTATAATGAGACTACTATCGATCGAGATTGTTTTCAACTTGACCACTGATATTATGTCTGGACACAAAACCTAGAACAATCTTCTATATTTGAATATGAACATTGTATGTTGAAGGAACTCCATGTCAAGGCACTGGGGTTAAACTATATGCCCTGAAGATCAGAGTGTGTCAGTTCCAGTAGCACGGGACGCTAATAGTCTTTCCACTGAAGTGACTGAGGATCAACATAAAGTAGTATGGAGCAGCAATGTAGTAATCTGTCAAAGTAAATTCATGAGAAATAAATGAAAATGAAAATTCTGGATAGTTCTGTTTCCTTTCTTTCATAATCCTCTGGGACTTTAAATAGCAGCATCCCTTCAGTAGAACCTGTAGTTCTATTATTATTTTAAATGGCTGCATTCTCTTCATCTGGTTAAAAGCAGTCAGTTATCTTCTGTAAGGTAAGGGAGAAAGATTGCTCTAAAACCTTCAGGTTAAGTCTATCTGACTGGAAGGAATTTAATTTAAAAAACCCCAAACATCTAGCTTTGTGAAAAAGATCCAGGCCCCATTGAGAAAATAGTCTCTGGTTATGTGTAAGTGGCCATGAAGTAATGGAGTTAAACATGCCTCCGAGTGACCTTTCATAGTCTTCTTTGATGGTACATTGTAAAAGCTGGGGGAGGGGGAAGGGGATAGGGAATTTTTGGAGAGGAAACTAGGAAAGGGGATAACATCTGAACTGTAAATAAAGAAAATATCTAATAAGTAAATAAATAAATTAATTAAATGAGTAATAACTATGAAAAAAAGAAAAAAGAAATGACATGAATGCCAGTGACTGATTTGAAACGTATCTTTTTTTTTTTTGGTCAAAAACCATTCTCAGAGGTCTTAGGGATAACCAAACCCCTACATGATCTGTGGACATTAATTCCTGGCAGTTTTAAAATCCTCATTCTGACACTTTGACCCACTCAAAGAAGGTTATCTGTAGGGGCTGCTTACTTGAATACAGCAGGGTCCTCCTCTCAGGGAGATAAGAGCAATTCAAATCCTAGCCTGCCCAGTACCAAAGACCGGAATTTTCCATTTAAATCAGCAACATTGCTCAACCTGTTGGTTGTGACCCCTTTGGAATTGCATATCAGATAGTTACTTTACAATTAAATACAGTAGCAAAATTACAGTGATGAAGTAGAGCCAAAATAATTTTATGGTTGAGTCACAACATGAAGAACTGGACTAAAGGGTCACAGTATCAGGAAAGTCAAGAACCACCGCTTTAAGGTATTGCCGTCATGGGTGCTGTTGTAACTCCCTGAGATCCCAGTTGGTAGTATACTATGGAAAAACACTTTTTCTGGTACCAGGCTATTACCTTGACCACTCCATAGCTTCCTAATCCTGTGAATTTACACATACACACATATAGGGTGTAGTGTCCAAGGTTGGTAAGGCTCACTACAGAGTAAAGGGGATACTGTTGAACAGTGAGGGTAGACAGTGTTCAATGGACCATTGTACTGACCTACAGATTATTGTAAGATTCAAACTACTTCTTAAAGATTCTGCATTGGGCAGCTTCCTGTGATGTTTTTCTTTCCAGGTTACTGACAGCTCCATTTAGAATAACTCTCCAGGGAGAGACAGAGTCTAGTTTCTTTACTAGAAAGCCTCCTATTAGAGAGTAATCTTAGGATATTTTGGACAGATCAGAATGCCTCATCTTTTCACACGGTGAGAAATATAATTCAGATCCATTGTCTTGATCAAAAATTAGTCATTAAAATCTTGTAATGTTTGTTCCTGGTTTGTATTATCAATGAAACCTAAGATCTGACAGACATCTAATTCTACTGCTAAGGAATTTATTATTTATGATATTTCTTGTCAAGGGTACTTTTCCTGCTCCTTTCCATGCTAGTCTGGATCTCCAACACAGCTGCAACTGCCCTTTCTCATCACTAACATGGCATGTAGAAGGGCTTGACCCTCATAAGTCCAGTTTATAAACAGTTGGCTTTTTTTGTTTGTTTGTTTGTTTGTTTCAGCTTTGGTAGATTGTCTTCTGGCATTTGTTCATTATTGTGTCTAATTATGTGTTAGTTTACCGGCTTGTACTGAATGTTCTTAGTTAGCCTTCTTTTAGCTTTATTAGGTAGTAAATTTACTAATTTGGCACAACCTTTGCTTACTTGGCCCGTTTTCCTGGATTAAAAACTGTTTGTCTACAGTAAATGGATTTACTTATTTGCTAATAAATGCTCCTTTACTCTTCTAATTGAAGATTCCCATCTTTATTTAAAAGCCAATTTAAGAAAAATGGGTTCCTTGGTTTCGCCTCTTCTTCATCTGAAAAGTATTGCTGAGTTCTCAGCTTGTGTTAGTGCTATACTACAAGCACCCTGGGGGATAGGGAGCTACAGCAAGTTTGCCTCCCAGGAAGAGCTTGTGTGTGTGTGTGGGGGGGTCCTCACTTCAATTACTCTATTTATGTGGAGCCAGGTCTGTTTTCTCTGCAATGGCAGTCTGATCAAAGTGACAGGTGGATCCATTAATTCTTCATACAGCACAGGGTTTAATTTAATCTTACCTTCGTATTTTGTATGCATCAAGGAAGGTCAAATAAATATTTTTCATAAACAGTGGCTCATGTTCCCTGATATACCTACTGATCACATTAACTCAGCTATCATCTAGGGCTTTGTGCCTATCTAGTTCACTCCATGAAATGTTTCATGTGCAAGAATGCAATTTTAAAAACTATCATTGTATACCTGTCTTAGAGTGGTGTTGAAGTTCTGTTGGTCAAAAGATCAGGTCCATGAGCTTTAAATTCTATTGTAAATTCTTCACAACATGATAGAAGACAGAAATCATAATCATTGGGCATCAGAATGGACTTTCATAGCTCACAGCTTACCTTCCATAAAAGGTGGCACAGTTCAGTTATTTGCCAAAGAAAACTGCAATAGAAGTTAATGGAGAACTTGGGGCTTCATCTTCAGGAAATGGGACTTGATGCATGCTAAGATCTCTGGATGTTAATTTCTTCATTAATATCACAAAGGGGAGATTGAAATGACAGGACCCTAACATTTTATCTCACAAAACTGGGAAAGTATTCACGTGTGCATATGAAATACAATGAGTATTCACGTGTGCATATGAAATACAATGAGTATTTGGCAAGACTTATTAGTAGAAAATCTTGTGATATATATATATATATATATATATATATATATATATATATATATATATATATATATAAATTTTGAATGGCTGAACCAAAGTATTAATTACAGTTGTTTGCAAATAATTTACATGATCCTGAATAAGGTAGTGTGACTATAAATTGCCTACTCAATGAAGAGAGGGAGAAGTGATGAAGCCTGCCCTAACAGACATCACTCTGCTGTATTATCAATGCACATTTAAGACAGAAAGTAGTGGTTACATCAGCTGTTATTGATAGAACATTCCAGATAATCATCACCAGGTGTACTGACTTCAAAGTAACTTGATATTGCATTTCATTAGACTAAACAAGAGAAAAATATGTTCAAGGTAACAATGGAAAAATGGATCATCTTTTTTCCACGTTTTTTTTTCTGGGGAAGAAAACATAAACACTGTAGACAGTTGCTCATAGGAGTTTTTCTAATATAAAATTATAGTTGATAAAAAAATCTTGAAATGTCATTCACAGTGTGGACACTTCAAGCTGAGCTTAGAAACCACGTATCCTCTAAGAATAACACTGGCTCAGGATTCTCACTTAAAGTTATCAGAAATCTAAAGTTTTGTAAATCTGGGCAAATATTGTGTGATACACAGTCAGTTCTGAGGCAAAGGATGAAATCTTGTCTCTTTAGCTCAGGCTAGACTTCAAAATGACTACATGGGAACCTAAACTCTGATGGGCTTTCATTTCTATAAGAGTTTATAATTGAAGATATTAATGACACTGAGGCCAGATGCTTGTCTGATCACTGTTCCAGAAGACACTGTGAGTCTGAGGCCTCTAGCAGCTGTGTTAAGTTCACGATTCACCCAGAATCACAAAGAACTGCCATTCTCTTTCTACAGCCATTGAAGGACCTGCTCATGGCAGCTGTTGTCATAAGAACACAGAAAAACATGCAATGGAATTATAAACAGAAAATGGCTGACTGATCATGGGAGCACAAATGGATTTCAGCTCTAAGTGTACTCTAGTGGGCAATTAACAGAAAGCAATGGCTGGTGAAAGGTCACATAGGGGCCACTGTGTGAGAAAACTTGGATGGATGAGATGGTTCAGTGGGCATAGACGCTAGCAAGACTGACAATCTAAATTTGATTCCTGGGAATCACGTGGTATAAGGATAGAATTGACTTCCATGAGTTGTCCTCTGCCCTGTACATGTGGCACATTCACCATCTCCCACTCAAAAAAAAAACAAAAAAAACAAAAAACAAAACAAAACAAAAAAAAAAAACAAAAAAACCCACAGAAATAAATAAATAAATAAACAAACAAAATACATGCAGTAAATGAGAAACTCAAAGAAGGGTTAAAGACATATACATGAGTCATTCTACTCCACAATGACTGTGGGACACAGCCTTTAGATCTCAATATCCTGGTAGATTTTTAAGACACTGAACATAAATCTCTGAAACTGAAACCCAAGAATCTTCATTTACAAATGCTTCTGATGATTATTCCTGCAGTCACACAGTTGCCAGCACCAGAACACTGGCTGCAGCTGCCCACCTATCCTTAAACATGAAATATGAAATGGCTATGGTGGGTGGGAGTACTGCTCATTTCTTTTCCTTACAGTTTGAATGTCTAAGGCTGCTTAATGTAACATAAACCTTAAGAGTGAGCTCCTGCCAAGCTACAGAAATAAAATCTACCAAATATCAAAAATTCTGAGTTTGGTTTTGGATAAAATAAAAACTCAAGCTAAGTGTGCCAATACCCACCTTTAATTCTGGTCCTTGGGACACAGAGGAAAGAGAAAGGTGTATTATTGGAAAACCTAGGATACATAGTGAGAACTTGTCCAAAAATAAAAAATAAATAAATAAATAAGACCAATAAAAGACGCTAATAACTTAAGATGCTACAAGTAAAACAATAAACTCTCAAATACAGCTTGAATATCACCATAATAAATTATACTAGTAAATGGAAAAAGAAAAACTCTACTAACATTATAAGTTATGCTCCAGAGATACCTTTCTGTGTGCAGGCTCTGGCAGAAAATCTGTGCAGTTACCACTCCTTTCTTTTTATTGCCTAATGTCCAACTCTGCTGGAGTAGAAAGCCAAGAAATAGAGTGTTCAATAACTCAAGGTTTAAACTGTGTAGTAAAATCTCTCTTCAACACAAAGTACTGTGTACCCACTCTGCTGAGTAAACACTGTGACGTTCAACAAGATCCTGAGAAAGCATTGCCCTTCTCCAGCATGAAGATGTTCCCCTGAGATCTTGTCTGCAAGGTTCACGGTTCTGGGACACCTCCTGTATGCTATTCCTGTGTTTATACAACTAAAGCTGATCTGACTGAGCATGTCATTGTTGCAGGTACTTGGAAACCCTGGTAAGAACCAAAGTCAAAGCAGACACACAGTGTGCCTACGAGAATATTTGAGAGAGATTTTAAGTAAACATACAAATGTATGCAAAACAAAATGTTACAAAAGTTGCTTTGAAGAACAAAAGAAGAGTTGCCCTTGAAAATCTTTCATCTGATAAAAACAAGAAGGGCTCAGCAGATGACAAGGATGCAAATTTGTATTGACACAAACTCCTTCTACCACTCACTAAATATAACAGCCTCAAATATGAATATCTTCAGTTCCCCTTCTCTCTGAGGAACACCCTGCATGTGTGAAGGCATCCCACAGCCTGCTCTTAAAAGTATGGGCTCATCTATGATGACAGCCATTGTCCTGTGTTAGCCATTCAAATTAATGTGACAAAGTAGGCTAAGACTCTTATAAGCAAAATCGAACCAAAACCAAAAACCAACCAAACAAATAAAATAAAAAAGCATCCATTTCTCACAGTCTTGGTTGTCAAGAATTTCACAATACAGCCACTGGCAGATCTGAGGCCTGGTGAAGACGTACTCTACAGTCCATAGCAGGAGACTTCCAGCTGGGTTCTACATATGTGAAACAAGATGAGCAGGGAAGACTCTTGAATAAAGGCCTTAATCCCCTCTGCAACAACTGCCTTAGGGACTTGAATACTCACATATAATCACATGTCAAGATTTCTACATAAGCATTCTAAAAGGCCACATATATTCATTCAGTCTTTATACCCTCCTGGCACTGCTGCATACCCTAGCTCCAGCCTAGTAAGGATTAAACCTGCTATTAGATCTTGTGGCATAACTACCATTCAGGTGTGCTATGGCCTGAGTTGTCATTATTCATGTGAGAACCTCACAGTTTCAGGCCTACTACCATTCACTTATGGAGGAGATGAGGGCTCATGATGTCCCATTCCTTCCTGAGTATACACAGGTAACTACTAATGATCACTGAGAGACTCAATATAATTTCCCATCCATGTTCCTGTGAGTAACTCCAATTAGACTCATTGGTTCACTAAGCTACATTTAGATGGAATCCTGTCTGTCTTTGGCATGACAGTGTGTCCTTTCCAGGAGGAATGGATGTGTATATATCTCCCTAGGAAAAGTTAACACAACAGGGCTTCCAAGAATGAAGTCAGTGGCCTGGAGGTAGTGTGTTGGAAATTTGCCACATGTTAAAACAAAGGGAGTTCCCCATGTTTAAACAGTTCTCTTCTACACCAGGTTCCTACAGGAATCCAAGGTGCTGAGAAGGTGGGGTTCAGGAATTTTTATCCTACTTAGCCATGGTCATTTACTGCCAATGTACACCCATTCCTACTTGTACCTCCTTCATGCTCACTTCTGCTCTTGTACAAAGCAATAGGCTGCTGAACCCACCATGGCATGAGGTCAGCACTGCGATTATGGAGTGATCAGGTGTGGTCAACTGTCCTAATAAACTTCCCTCTCCCCTACTGAAAATGTCTTAGTGACTGAGTTTCCCAGAAATTCCCACAATACTAGAGACTGAGAAAGAATTTTTGTTTGTTTGTTTGTTTTTATTTTTCTGAGGCAGGGTTTCTCTGTATAGTCCTGGTTGTTACTAGGTAGACCAGGTTGACCTTGAACTCAAATGGTTTTGGTTTGTTTGTTTTCTTTTTTTCTGACAGCATTGGTGTGAAACTCATGATGAGAGGAAGCACACATCACAGGGCCTGGAATTTAATGGACCAATCATCAGAAGCCCAGAGAAACTTGGAAAATTTTGCTGAGGACTCTGGAAGAACTAGCTTTTCCAACAGAGGAATTGCTGGTTCACCTTCTATAAGACTCACTTGGTCTGGGGAAAGGAGCCCAAGGAATAGCAGCTAAATCCCAGAACTGCTCAGGTCTTGGGCAGTCACAAAGAGACCGCCAAATTTCTTGTTAATTATTTCAGTATAGCTGAACCCTTATGGTCCTGAGTAAAGCTACAATGGAACCCTAAGATGGCTACATTTGAAACGTTATTTTTAATGGCACAGGGAATAGTAATACTTTGACTATTCCTTAGTCTGTCACCATTTTCAGACAGTTCACAGCTACAGCAAGTGTGTGCCACTGTGACCTTACCAGACTATCTCTGTATTTACTTCCCCCAGGTCTCAGGATAAAGAAAGAATTGTCCATAATCTGAACTGGAAAACTTCCGATTAGAAAACTATATCTTCTGCCCACTGTGATCAGCCTCTTGGTGATTTCATCAAAAGAAAATTTGATGATGAAAGTAAAAAGAAACTGTACTTACTGTACAAAATGCAAGTACATCTCTGATGGCAAAGATGCATAGCTGATGGTGCTTTGAAGCTCTGCAGGGGTGAGAAGAAGAAGAAAAGCTAAAGTATAAATCTTGTGGGCCAGATGATATCCCACAGTCTGAAAAGATGATCAGCAACTATGTTATGGTCAGCATTAATAGTAGTACCACAAAACCATAAGAAATATATGACTGTCTAGAGTTAAACAAATCAAAGTCTTTATCAGATATCTTATAGAAATTTATTTCCAAAATTCTTTGGTAATCTAATTCTAAACACACTCTAGATTTCATTTTTGGCAGGATAAGAGTGACTGTGTTACCCAGAGTTAAAGTGTAAAAAAAAAAAAGCTAAGCAATCATGTGTTAACACAGAGAAACTCAGGCCTTGGATTCAATGCCAGCTTCATTTTCTGTTCCTAAGCATAAATGTCAGATGGCTAGCTAGCTACAGAATGCCTGAGAGAAGCATGATATGAGGGTTAGTCTTTTCAGTGTAATCATTTATTTCCATTGGTTCATGCATGGATGAACAAACCAACATATACACATATATGCATACAAATAGCTACATATACATATATACTCTGATTTATATATAGGAAATATACTCATACATTCAGCTACATACATGCACTCACATATACATGTAGACATGTAAACACACACACACATATATATATACTCATTTGTACATATAGATATACACAAATAGATACACACAGGCATATCAAAGATCAAAGATGTCATTTCTATAACATACACAGTGAGCTATGGAAATGGTAGGAAGCAATGTTTCAATACTTTCACAAGAGACTTAGAAACAATTCAGACGTTATCTCCTTATGCATGAGATCCCTGAAGCCCTGTTTCATATCTAATCATCTTAGCTACTCTTTTTAAGTAGCAGCTCTTTTAAACAAATAAATATGAGAAAAATCTTAACAGGTTATCAGTCACTGTGCTTTCAAAGCTTTATTACTTATCTGAATCTGGACAAGGAACTGAAGAAAAAGGTAATTTTCAGATGTGATACCTAATCCCAATAGTCATTGAGCAAACAAGAACGTAGAATAAGAAATTAAGTTAAAAAAAAACCTTTGGGTTTAACTGAGTGTGTGTCATTTCAGGACAAACATGCAAGAAGTTGTTAATTCACTAAGTACTCACTACAATAAGTGTCCTGCCTATGTGCTCAGTGTGTAAGAACTGAAATTCTATACACACACACACACACACACACACACACACACACACACACACACAAACACACACACACACAAACACACACATACATATATACATATTTCTTCACTTATAAACACACTATATAATTAGAGGTATGTGTTGTAATGTTTATATTATTATAATTTATTATGTTTGTATATGTGTAATTTTTGTGCATATATGTGTAATATATATAATTATATAATATTTTTACATAATATATAATTGTATGTAATATATATGCACATATATTGTATATATACATACCCTTTAATATATACAATATTATATAGGAAGGCAGATACAGAGAATTCTTTATGATTTTAAGTTCAACTTGTTCTACATGGTGAATTCTAGGATAGATCCATTTACATAATAAGCCCCTGTCTCAGATGATGATGACGATGATGATGATGAGGATGATAGTGATGATGACTGCAATGATGATGATGATGATGATAATGATGATGACTGCAATGATGATGATGATGATGATAGTGATGATGACTGCAATGATGACGATGATGATTTCTCCACCGTGGAGTGGTAAAACTGGGCTTGTAGAGATGAATCAGAAACTAAAAGTATTTGCTGCTTTTGCTTATGACTCAAGTTGGGTCCCCAGCAACCATATGGACACTCATAGCCATCTCTAACTCTAGTTCTCTAGTTTCAGATGATCCAATGCCCTCTTCTGGCCTCCCAGGAGACTGAAGACATGTGGCAAACGCACACATATACACAGGCAAAATGCTCATATACATAACTCAAAAAGAAATTGTTTTTTAAAAGAAATAACACTCTGATGATTAAAACACTGATGTAGGTTATATGGTTTAAATCTGAAATGTATTCATGAGGGAACAGAAATTGAGATTAATGCATGTATACATTCACACTTCACTTTACCTGAAGGCATGTAGTTATACCTGGAGGCAGAAATATCTAGAGAGTATTCATTTCTAAAACACAGAATTTATGTAGTTTCTACATATTTACACTTCTTGTCGTTTGTTGTATTAGAATGTAACCACGACACTCTGGTTTGCATGGTAGGCAACTTCTCTGACACAAAAGCATGGCCAGCTCCAAACACTTTCATATGTTCATACAAGATGAATGTGAAAGGTGCAGAACTCTAACATATTTGTGTCTGAGTGTACCTTGCATTAATGGTATTTACCATTAATGGTATGCATTTCATTAATGTTATACACCACAAGGACAAGAGAAACTGCTTTTGTTCTGTCACTGGCAAGTTGTTTAGATTTCACACTCCAGGCCACAGTCCAAGAAGCATGGAGCAGCACCTGGAGCCAAGGCAAAGAAACAGAAGCAGAGCTACCAGGTGACTCCACCAAGTTCATGAGGAATAAGCAGAGAAAGAGAATTCTGACTCCTTATGTGCTGTCTCCACAATGACACAGGGATGAAAGCACAGTACAGCAAAAGTCACCTAAGTGTGTTGAACTCCCATCTCTTCATTTGTCTCTGTAAAGTTATTGATTATGTAAAAATAATTTTTAAAGTTTTCTGTGGTTCCTTACAACAGTGATCTCAAATTTTATGTTAACTAAACATAGCAATAGTAAAGTGGTTAAGTGACATACTCAGGGTCAAACAGTACTGAGGCCATGTTCCATCCCCAACACTCACAGAGTCTATTTGAATGTGAGAGCAGTATGGTTCACCATGATTCACATAAATACCCAAGAAAATTTACTAACTGCCATGTCTCCTGGTTGTGCACAGAATGCTTTCTAGGATGATAATTTGAGCACCAGTCACCTGGTCCCCGTTTTTGTTTGTTTGTTTTTTCCCACAGTACATTAATGCAGAGTTGTCATTACTTGGATATGATACCGTATGCCATGAAGACGGTCAGCTACTGCTGCTGTGATTCAGCTGTGGTTAAATTGAAGACACAACGCAAGGGTGAATTTTGAATGAATGGCCAAGCAGTTGGCCTAAAGCCAACTTATTTTCACACTGCCGGCAGTCCCTTCATCCGCATGATGCCTAACCGCCCTGGTATTTGTGTACTGCTTGAGATCTTCTTCATTTTTCTACTACCTGCTAGGCCCCTATTTTGCATATTGCCTGGCAGATTGCTGAGCTATAGCAAGATGACCTGGGAACAATGAAACAAAGGCCACAAGATGAAAACCACCTATGTCTAAGCAGAAACTATCAATTCACATTCAAGAATGTAAACCTGTTTGGACACAGGAAAAGGGTAGCAATTCTACTTGTAGAGATGTATAATAAGGAACCATTAACAGCCATTAGTACATAACCTTCTCAAGAATTGTGTGCATTGAAATTTCACAACAGGAAGCAACAGCTCCTCCAAACAGCTTTCTACTGGGTACAAGAATGTAGACCAATCAATATTTAGAGGGCAGATCTTGGTATAAATCTAAGGAGGATTTCAGTCCTGGTTTCATTAGAAATCTGTGTACATGCACTCTACATATTAAACTCTAAAAAGATAAAATTTAAGAAATGTTGTATATTTTGTGTAAGAAAAAATATATATACATGCAAAATCCATCATCATCCTCAAAATAGATGTTTTTATATGAGAGGATGCTGAAATCTGAAGAGAAATAATGGCATCACTCATCTTGACATCAGATGGGCATGCATGGGAAGGAATCTAGCTTCCTCACAGCCCACAGAATGTATATTTGGTGTAAGTCACAGTCTCCACTGTACTGAGATGCCTCTGGAGTTTGTCTAGGTGATTGTTCTTAGTAGAGAAGTTGCCCCAGATTGTAGGAAAAAACCATTGGCTTAAATTTGCCAAAAGTTTCCTGCCAATTCAGTGCTAACCAAGTCAAAGAATGCAACAATTCAGAAGTGAGCCTGTGCTCTTATCCTTGTCACTCCTCTCATCTGAATTGTGATTTATATGGTTATCTGGAATGTTATCATATACTCAACTCAAAAATCCTGAGTGTATCAATTTTATGGCATTGCTAAAAATCTGCTTCACTTATTTTTCTTAAATGAATCAGTCATTCATTAATATTTAAAAGGAAATGCAAATAAAATTTATAGTCATTCAACTCTAGTGAACTAAACTGTCTGAAGGTCATTTAACTGGGAGCCAGTCAAATGATTTATTATGTTTTATATACAAAGCTTATTCATCTTTGGACTGAGTGATTGTTCCAATTCTATATTGAAATATTACACATAATCATATGCTTGAATCATGTTGGAAGGCAGAAAAGCATAATGAGTAAGTAAATGTGAAGCACACTATGCCAAAGTAAGATGCTCACTTTCTGCTTCATTTAGAGTAGGAAAATCTGAAAATGAGTGGATTTAGAAAGAATTCTTAGACAGCATCTTCAGAGCAGGTCATAACCACCTCCTGTGAGCAGTGACCCCTACATCCCAAAGGACAAGAACTCTTTACTCCAAGGACAGAGGAGAGAAAGTAAAGGAAGTCTGAATACACATCCCTGTTACATTCCCATGTCCCAGCATACACAGCTCAGATCTTTCCTCTCTAATTGCACTGTATACAGCCTTCCATTCGCCAGCAAAACATCCAGGCTTAAACATTTCCTTTTCTTTTCATTTCCTTATGGATACACTTGCCATGCAACTCTTACACTAAATTGGTTTTGATATTTTTTCTTATTAACTTACATAATTTTAATCTGACTAGCAGGGTCAAGGGCAGAAAAAAAAGGCAAAAGAAAAATGTATAAAGCTGTCAAGGATCTGTATGTAGCAGCTAAGCATGAGACTGAAGAGACCCTGGAAACACAAATAAGGCAGAGAACCAGACACACCAAGGCTGAACCAGACACACCAAGTGTGAAACAGATACACCAAAGCTTCAAGACTTAGGATGGTATAGGTGGAACTGGACACACCACGGCTACCAGATGCAGGATGATATAGACAAAACCAGGCACAACAAGGCTTTAGGACCTAGACCGGTACAGATAGAGCCAACTTTCAAGAGGTTCAGACTGCAGCAGTTTCTAACACTGGCCAGATGTAGCAGAACTTGGGTACTTAGCCAGCCTTCCCTAGCCTCAATTATTCCTGGAATGCATCTCAGAGCAGCAGAAGAAACCCTAAGTTTCTCAACTCTTCAGGAACAGATCTGTGTCACACACATATTTCACTGGTAAAAAATAAGTCCTGGTTATAGTGCTAACTGACAATTAAAAATATCTACTACTAGTAGATTTAGTCAAATAAATAATAACCACCACAACAAAAATATTTTAGTTCAAATCACTTGGTAACTTTGAGAATCAGAGAGTGGATAGAGGACCTGGGGAAGAAAAGTGAGTGAAGTCAATGAGTGTCGCAACTTCTGAACCACAGGCAAATACTGTGCTTCTGGGCGCCATTCTTTCTCTGGCGTGTTATGCAGATATGATGCCTTTTGAGCACACTGGGCAGACTCTGGTTGAAGAGTGTCTCCGAAGATTACTGACAAACAACTTCTTAGAATATGTGAGAATATGTGTGCGTGAGCCTGGTCAGATACATCAGTCCAGCCAAGAGAAAGGTGGAGAGGTGTTTCAGCAGAAGTGCAAACTTCATTCCTTATCATTTCTTAGAGTTAGAGGCCTCTAAGTCACAGAGGTCACTGTCCTTTGTAGACAAAAGCGAGCTTCATTGAAAACTCTACACTCTTTCTTTAGGTAAACAAATGTTATTGTTCCAATACAGTAGATAACAGTGATCCAGCTTCACATGAACAATAAATTAATAACATTATCTCTAACACCTGTTCAGATCATCACTGGTACACATAACATGGTTAGTGTGACCTTATCATCAGAACATACCCCATTTAATGGGATCCTATCTGTCAGTCAGACTGTACATTGTAGATACAGAACTTTCTCCTCTATTTATGGTACAAAATGTCAGTTGATTAAAACAAAGCAAATATGCTACACTGATATTTTTATTTTGGAAGAATCCTAGAAAATAAAATACATTTTAAATATGTGAAGTAGTAAGTCACTTCTATTTATTTAAGACGACATCATCCTCTAAATGAGCAAATAAGTAATACCCCAATAAATAGCTCAGGAAAGGAAAACACCACTCACCATATAGAACCTACAGTGTAATAAAAATTGGGAAAATGACAATGATCAAAACAATATAATTTAATATTTATAATATTTAATATCTTATTTAAGGAAACATGGTAACTTTTACCAAATGCATAAATAAAACTAATACACATAATGGGATAGTGAGTAAGGAGGCTGTGGAATAAGAAGCTTTGTATACTTCTAGAAAGTCAGGTTCCATCTGTACCCCAATCCTGCCCAGAGAAAGCTTGTTTCCCAGGAGTGCTGACACACCTAAGAGCACAGGTGAGACCACCCCTACTGCCCCAATACCTGGCCCATATACATAATATGTACCATATATATATATATATATATATATATACATATATATATATATATTCTTGTATATATACATGTATATATATATATTCTTGTGTAAATACATGTACATATATATGTATACACACACATTATATATATATATAAGTATGCATTGTGTGTGTTTGTATTTCTGTGTGTGTATTCATAATGGCCTAGTTTCATTTTGCTGCAATGATAAAATACAGACAAAAATCAACTTTGGAGAGGAAAGGGTTCATTTGGCTTACCCTCCCAGGTCACAGCCTTCCATTGAGGGAAGTCAGAGAATGAGGAGTTCAAATGGGAACTTGAAGCACAAAGCAAGAGATGCTTCTCAGCTAACTGTACCTCATGTTTACCTTGCTTAGGAAGCTCATTGATACCTTTCTAAGGAATGGTAACTTCCAAAGTGGGAGGAATTTTCCTCCAGTCACCAGTTAATAAACAGCAAAAACAGCAGCAAACCACAGACATACCCATAGGTCAATCTGGTCTGGCCAATCCTTCAATTGGAACTCCCTTGTCAGGCAACTCTAGGCTACTTCAGGTCGTTGCTATTCTTTGAGTCAAAATCAGCACTTCTGATTATTTATTCTAGGCAATAGAGCCAGGAATGAAGCACTAAACTGCTCTGAAGCATCATGCATAGTAGCATAGCACCAAAGGTAAAATAGATTTTCAAATATTAAAACAATGGTCAGAAATGCAGTTTATAATGCTCTCTCAGAATTCATTGTTTATAACATATTACTGTTGTGATGGATCATGCTGTCACATGCATCTAATTTGACAGTAATTATAAACAATCACATTCCTTATGTTTCCTTTCTTTCTGTTTCTGTTCTTGTGAAACTAGCATGTCTTCAAAGCCTAGCATTATGACGTAGTTATGTTCTCATCTCCAGTGACTAGCCCACCCTCACTTTCAGTTGAGATCAATAGGTGATTGCAGAATAAAATAAATGAATGTCTAAGGCAGGGGATAATTGCCTGCATTTTTTCTTTAGAAAATTATTTTCCTAGCATGATCTCTGTGCCTATTACTTTATACATTGTATGGCACAGGATGCTTCAATAAAAGACAATTAATCAATATTATGTAGAACTGCACTCTAAAGCCCTGTTTGAAATTCCCTGCTTCATCTGAAGAGAAAGCAGATTCATTTCTTTTTTATATTATTTAGTAGCTATAACAATATATACAATGAGTCCCTGATAAGCCACAGCCTTAACTGGAGTTTCTAATGATTTTATAATATATGTGAGTAGATTATGTCCAAAGTCCTTGAGTCCATGAACTAACTCTCTCTCTCTGTCTCTGTCTCTGTCTCTCTGTCTCTCTCTGTCCTCTCTCTGTCTCTGTCTCTGTCTCTGTCTCTCTCTCTCTCTCTCTCTCTCTCTCTCTCTCTCTCTCTCTCTGTGTGTGTGTGTCACACACACACATTGCAACAAACCATAACTTATGGAAGACTACTCATTTTACATTTCTATATAGCAAGCTCTAAAGGGTACCTGCGGAAGATATCAGAAAAAACGTTTCACACAGGCAAGCACTGAACACTGAGAAAAATATATAACCACATGTGTGCTTGTGTGTGTGTGTGTGTGTGTGTGTGCATATGCATTTGCCTTTTTGTATGTGTGTTCACTTGTGTGTGTGTGTATGTATGTATGCATTTATGTGAGTGTGTGTAACTGTAGTTACTAGATGTTGTTGTGAGCCAATAATTGCTGGTGCTGTGAACATGCCTACAGTCTATTCTCTGTATGAGCAACACACACAATTGGCTAATGAGAACTTCCTCAAGGCTATACATTCAGCTTTAAAGGAATGTTGAACATTGTTCTTTAACACACACCAGTGACTGTTTTGCCAGTTGTGTGACCTTCCAATAAGTTAGAAAACAGGGCTTCTCTGTATAGCCGTGGCTGTCCTGGAACTCACTTTGTACACTAGGCTGGTCTCGAACTCAGAAATCTGCCTGCCTCTGCCTCCCGAGTACTGGGAATAAAGGTGTGTGCCACCACACCCAGCTTGTTAGGCTTATTTTGTCAGGTGTGTGTTTTCAAGACTACACAAAGCCTTGGATAGACATGCCTAAATCATAAACTCCTTAAAATTTTAACTGTACCCAGTATTTCAAAGAAAACCAAAAACAAAAAGCAAACTAAAACATTTTACATAGGCTTTGTGGAACATAATGATATGCTATGTTAGCCATTCCTGAAATGTATTATGTTTAATGAGTTTGTTGCAAGGTTAAAAGATAAATATAGGAAGATTTCAGACAGCAAAACATGTTCACATATGTATGATTTCAATCAGATGTATGCATTCCAGAAAAATAAATATTGTATAATATTTATTGCCTGAGTTGAGACTGTACATGAGTCTAAATGAATGCAACAGTTATCCCTGGGAAGAAAGACTCATCTGTATCATCAAAGAGTGCAGGTGTCATCTTCAGTATTCTATTAGCCCATGCCCCAAACTACTTTATCCCACTCACACCCTACTGTATACGTACACATAAGTGGCAACCATGATGGTTATAAATAATAATTCCTCCTATATTCTTTGTGAGACTTAAACCACTCACAATCTTTTGTCACGTTTCATAGCTTTTACCAAATACTCTTTAAAATTCACCTGGAGATTGATACAAGAACCTATATGCTATCATAAACATTGGGTTTCAATTGGATTGAATCAGTACACGACAAGACAGGATTAACCATTCTCACTGGAAGAAATGTATTTCCTAAAGATATCATCATTTGGTAAAATAGGTTGAGTATTGAAAATCATTCCACTAATGTAAAAATATGCTACCCAATTCGAGGGCCAAGATAGAACAGAAAAGTAAGGACAGCTTAATTCTCTCTCTATCAAACTAGAACTTCGGTCCTTCCTGCTGTGTGTCATCAGCCACTCATTCTCAAGAAATCAACCCAGCAACCAAATCCATATCACATAGCCCTTTGTCTTCAGAGTGAATTATACCAATAATGTATGTGGTTTTCTGTTCACCATCAACAAAGCAAGAAATACCTCTGATCAGCAATCATCTGAGTTTGTTTTCATGTTAAATTTATTGGACATATTTGTCTATCAAAAATATGTCAGCTGGGCATGGTGACACACGCCTTTGATCCTAGCACTTGAGAGGCAGAGGCAGACGAATTTCTGAGTTCAAGGCCAGCTTGGTCTACAGAGTGAGTTCCAGGACAGCCAGTACTACACAGAGAAACCCTGTCTCAAAAAAAAAAATATATGTCAATCTTTCTCTCTCCACCTACCTATTCATCATCAACCATATGACATCTATCTATCTATCTATCTATCTATCTATCTATCTATCTATCTATCTATCTATTTTCTTTATGCATTATTAAACTATCATCTATCCATCTATGTTTGTCCATTATCTACCTATCCACTATTTTTATTCATCTATTAGTAAACAATTTATTTTCATATATTTCCAACATCTGTAATATGTGTGTGTGTGTGTGTGTGTGTGTGTGGTGTATATATATATATACTTTTCTGTCAGCTACCTATCTACCACATATCTATCTCCTATATATTAATTATAATGCAATCATTCATCTAGTTTTTATTCTCTGTTATCTGTCATCTATCAACCTATCATCTATCTATTCTACTTAATTCAGTTTCCCCGAGAACCATGGTAATCATATCCTTGTCTTGATTGATTAATTAATTTAGTAGAGTCCAAAACCTGTAAAAGTATCATCCAAAGCCTGGCTACTTTAAAAGTAACATGGATTATTGATTATCTACTGATTTGATTGCAGAGATTGATACAGAGATCAGAGAGCCCTAGTTAACAGGAATGACATGAAGGTTAAAAGTAAAAATAACAAATTTTAAATTCTATGAGCTTGTTTTGAAAATATTAATAAGCATAAGAACACTTTGATGTGAGAAAAAGAGCAACTTACCAAGAGTCTTGCCTTAGGTCTCGTGCCTTCCTCTTCATTGTAGAAAAGTGAAGGTCACTAGTTCAAGTGGCTGACCTATTTGCTGGCAGCTTTTACCCATAGCATCTATTTGCAGACAAGGGCAGCTCTTAAAGAGGATGAAAAAAATGGGGCATATTTGTGGGTCATTTTTAAATATATACAGTTATAGACAAGGTAGAACCCTAGGCTATTATAGTGACGTTCCATTTTTTAAAAAATGATTTCCAAGAATATCCAGCAGAATTAGAGCAAATTTCTTTCACTCATTTTTTCTTTTACCTGGAGTCCCTTGGATAATAGGGCACTAATCTTACTAGATATCTAAATGTGACAGTAGTTAAAACAGGTATTTCAAATTTTCTTTTCTTCAAATCTATGAAAACTGCCATTAGAAATAATCATGGTTTTCAAAACTTGTAAATTCTTAGGCAAATGGATGCATCTGGAGGATATCATCCTGAGTGAGGTAACCCAGTCACAATAGAACACACATGATATGCACTCACTGATAAGTGGATATTAGCCCAGAAACTTAGAATATCCAAGATACAATTGGCAGAACACATGAAACTCGAGAATAAGGAAGACCAGAGTGTGGATACTTTGTTCCTTCTTAGAATAGGGAACAAAATACCCATGGAAGGAGTTACAGAGACAAAGTTCAGAGCAGAGACAGAAGGAAGGACCATCCAGAGACTGCTCCACCCAGGGATCCATCCAATATACAACCACCAAACTCAGACACTATTGCATATGCCAGAAAGACTTTGCTGGCAGAACCTTGATATAGCTCTCCCTTGTGAGGCTATGCCAGTGCCTGACAAATATAGAAGTGGATGCTCACAGTCATCTATTGGATGGAACACAGGGACCATAATGAAGGAGCTAGAGAAAGTACCCAAGGAGCTAAAGGGTTCTGCAACCCTACAGGAGGAACAACGATATGAACTAACCAGTAGCCCGCAGAGTTGTGTCTCTAGTTGCATATGTAGCAGAGGATGGCCTAGTCAGCCATCAATGGGAGGAGAGGCCCTTGGTCTTGCAAAGATTATATGCCCTAGTACAGGGGAATGCCAGGGCCAGGAAGCTGGAGTGGGTGGGTTGGGGAGCAGGACAGGGGTAGGGTATAGGGAGCTTTGGAGATAACATTTGAAATGTAAATGAAGAAAATATATAATTTAAAAAAATAGAATCTCTTGGGCTCTGAGAAAGTCTGAGATGGAATGAGTATATAAGATCTGTGCCGAGATCAATATGTGGCTATGTTTCAGTATACAATTCCCCTGGGAAAATCAGCATCAAAATCTTCCTAAGAGGTTAATAGCAATCTCGTGGGAGAGTTTTAATCAGTCATAACAACAAGAAAAAGGAATTAGGTACAAGATACACATAGTACCCCATAGACTATGTTTTCAGCTACTGGTCCAAGCAAAATTATATCATTGCCTGGGACTGCCTAGGAATGAACATAAAGTCAACCCCTTTGAAGAATATTTATGTATTTATTCAAACATATACAGGTACACACGTGCACCCACATGCCACAGACACTGCAAGAAATATATACTAGTATTTAAATTGTCCCAGAATAACTTAGAAAGTTTAAATCATTGCTTGTTTATGGATGAGCAACAAAACTTTCACTAGCTAATTTTTCTTTAGAGAAAAATAGAATTATTTTTCTTCAAGATTCAGTAGAAATATGGTATGAATCCTTGTTAATTACCCTCCTATTATCTACTCTTAAAAATAGTTGTGTTTATAACTCATGATAGTGTGCACAATGTAGGATCACATTTATTCCACAGAGAAAATGAGTTTTGACGTTTAGATTGAAAATGAGGAATAACCACTGAAAAACACAGAAAAAAATCAGGGAAAATCTTGAGACCCATCGCTTAGAATTGTAACTTGACCTCTTTCCCTTCATAGCTAAGAAGATTGACTGAAATTAAAATGGCCTAGTAATTTACGCTAATCATTTGGGAATGTGCCATTAGATACCCACCTTTCTGAATTGTCATGTGAGTAAAGAGAGGTCATAAGTGCCAAGAAGGTTTTTAGCATTCCAGAGGACCACTACAAGCTCCATCTTATTGTTTTTATTGGATCATACTTCTGTGTTCCTACAAATCTATACTTGTCTCTATGTCCCAGGGAAATCCTTGTGTCAGAGGCCAAGTGGTCATGAACTCTGAAATATTTTCATTCTAGCTCATGAAGAAAATCTCTTCTGACCATGATAAAGAAAAGATTCCCATGAATAGAAAGTTTTAGTAGTAGAGCAGGAAGGTCTCACTCAAAATTGGCTGATGGGAATGAGGGAAAAGAAACACACATATAACTGTGAACAAAATAATCACTGGAGGAAGGGGGGGAGGGACTTGAAAGGGAGAGAGGACAGGGAGGGAAAAGGGGGGGAGTAAGGAACAGGTATTGAAGAGACTGTAGAGAAGTACAGAATGTCAGAAAATTGAATAAAAACACGTAGCAGGAGGATTACAGGATAATAGGTCCTCTGACACATCCAGGATCATAGGAGCAGAGAACCAAATAGGAAGCTCAACTCCCAGGAGATCGAACATACTCAAGATCGCAGTTGAGTCCACAACATCTTTGCCAATACCAAATGCTCCTTCCAGCTTATACCTGTGCTCAAAGTACTTCCAGGTTCCTGGCTCCCCACCCACACCTGCAACATCGGGAGAAAGCTTGACTCCTAGGGGCTCTGACACAAAAAGATCTCAGGAGTTTGGTCATACTAGGATTTTAGGATCCCAGATGGTGAGAGGCAAGCACACACACACACACACACACACACACACACACACACACACACACACACACATGCAACAGAAACCAAGGCTACTTGGAATCATCAGAACCCAGTACTCTGACTACAGTAAGTCCTGCATACCCCAACACACCAGAAAAGCAAGAAGCAGATTTAAAATCACATATCATAATGATGATAGGGAAATTTAAGAAGGGCATAAATAACTCCCTTAAAGAAACACAGGAGAACACAGGTAAACAAGTAGAAGCCCTTAAAGAGGAAACACAAAAAACTCTTAGAGAATTTTACGAAAACACAGCCAAACAGGTGAAGGAATTGAATAAAACAATACAGGATCTAAAAGTTGAAATAGAAAAAAAAATAGAGAAATCACAAAGGGAAACAACCCTGGAGATAGAAAACCTAGGAATGAAATCAGGAGTCATAGATGTAAGCATCACCAACATAATACAAGAGACAGAAGAAACAATCTCCGGTACAGAATATACCTTAGAAAACATTGACACAACAGTCAAAGAAAATGCAAACTGCAAAAAGATCCTAACCCAAAACATCCAAGAAATCGAGGACACAATGAGAAGGCCAAATGTAATGATAATAGGTACTGAAGAGAGAAAAGATTACTGCCACGCGCTCTGGTCAAGTCAGCTTGACAAGCCGAGAGGTTTGGAAGCTACTCATGAGGCAGAAGAGTTTCACGGAAACTCACTCCTGGAGTCTGGCGTTCGCTCTAACCCATACATTAATTTTCCATTCCCACGTTAGTCTAGTGTATGGATCCACGTGCTCTCTTTTAGTATTATCCTATTATAAGTGCCTTTTAAGATTGAATTCTGACATAGCTAAATCCTTCTGCCAGTGTTCCAACAGTCCTAGAACGTCCTTGAGCAAAACCATGGGCTTGAAATTCAGTAAAAATGTTGCTATTCACTGACATTCAGAATAGTCTCTGGTACTACACTATTCACTTTGATTAAAAGTTAAGTCACTCCCTTACACAGGAATTTACCATCACTAAGGAAGAAGGAAGTTTCAGACTGAGAAACCAGAATAGATACTTAGAACTATAGCAGAGTTACACCCATACACACGTATTTACAATGGCCTAAGGGGAAGGTGGACTATACAATAGACTAAAATAAGAACTATGGCAAGGGCACGAAGCCCTTGACCCTGGCTTCTAAGATTAAGCGAATCTTAGGTAGAGCCCTTGTTGATCCCAATTGTTAACAATGAATTCTATCCCAGGTGGTTCCCGTTAGACCTTCTGTGTTTGCATTCCTCTGTTTTGTGTAAGAATCCAGTAACCTCTTTTTACCATGCGGGTATGTCACCCAACTTCCTTATTGTCTTCTGTATAAAAAGTCTGATGCTCGATTTGACATTACATTCAGATCCTACACAACCTCTCCAGTGTGCATCTGTCTGTCATTCATCCCATCCGACACTTTGCCCACCTGCCCCAGAGACCCGTTCCATGCAGACAAAGGGGCCCAGAGGGTCTGCGGCAGATTACCAACTTAATGGGACAGTAAATATCTTTAACAAAATTATATAAGAAAACTTCCATAACCTAAAGAAAGAGATGTCCATGAACATACAAGCAGCCTGCAGAACTCCAAATAGAGTGGACCAGAAGAGAAATCCCATAATAATAATCACATAATAACCAAAAACCAAACACATAAAACAAAGAAAGAATATTAAATGCAGTAAGGGGCTGGGGTGTGGTGACATACACCTTTAATCCCAGCAGATTGGGAGGCAGAGGCAGGCGGATTTCTGAGTTCAAGGCTAGCCTGGTCTACAAAGTGAGTTCCTGGACAGCCAGGGCTATACAGAGAAACCATGTCTTAAAAAAAAAAAAACAGTAAGGGAAAATGATCAAATAACATATAAAGGCAGACCTATCAGAATTCAAGACTTCACATCAGAGACTATAAAGGTCAGAAGATCCTTGGCAGATCTTATACAGATATTCCATTACAAAACCAAATTTACATGATATCTTTCCACAAATCCAGCCTGTCAAAGTATAATAGATGAAAAATTCCAACATAACAAGGGAAAGTACACCCTACAAAAAGCAAGAAAGTGATCCTTTTTCAACAAACCCAATTGAAGATAGGAAAACAAACACAATTCCACATCAAACAACAAAAATAGCAGGAAGTAACAATCACTTTTTCTTAATATCTCTTAACATCAATGGACTCAATTCCTCAATAAAAAAGACATAGACGAACAGATGAACATGTGAACAGGACCCAGTATTTTTCTGCACACAAGAAACACTCTTCAGAGACAAAGACAGACACTAACTCAGAGTAAAAGGCTGGAAAACAATTTTCCAAGCAAATGTTCTGAAGAAACAAGCTGGAGTAGCCATTGTAATATTGAATACAATTGACTTTCAACCAAAAGTTATCAAAAAAGGATAAGGAAGGACACTTCATACTGGTCAAAAGAAAAATCTACCAAAACAAACTCTCAATTCTGAACATCTATGCTCCAAATGCAAGGGCACCTACATCCATAAAATAAATTTTACTAAAGCTCAAAGCACACATTGCACCTCACACCATAACACTGGAAGACTTCAACACCCCTCTCTCATCAATGGAAAGTTCTTAGAAACTAAACAGAGACACGTGGACACTAACAGAAGTTATGGAACAAATGGATTTAACAGATATCTATAGAACATTTCATTGCAAAACAAAAGAATATACCTTCTTCTCAACACCTCAAGGTGCTATAAACAAACTCAAAGGGGGAAAAAAAAACCTCATGATCTCATCTGCAAATAATGATAGTTTGACTTCTTCCTTTCCAATTTGTATCCCTTTGTCCTCCTTTTGTTATCTAATTGCTCTAGCTAGAACTTCAAGTACTATATTGAATAGATAGGGAGAGAGGGGGCAGCATTGTCTACACCCTGATTTTAGTGGGATTCCTTCGAGTTTCTGTTTAGTTTGAGGTTTACTACTGGTTTGTGATATATTGCTTTTTCTATGTTTAGATATGGGCCTTCAATTCCTGATTTTTCCAAGATCTTTACCATGAAGGGGTGTTGAATTTTGTCAAAAGCTTTCTCAGTACCTAATGAGATGATCATGTGGATTTTTTCCTTTGATTTTGTTTATATAGTGGATTACATTGATGGATTTCCGTATATTGAAATATCTCTGCATCCCTACTGAAGGAACTGAAGAGGATTGTAACTATCTGGACCACTCAGAGCTCCCAGAGACTAAACCACCAACAAAGGAGTATACATGGAGGGATTGAAGACTCCAGGTACATATGTAGCAGAGGATGGCCTTATCTGACATCAACTGGAGGGGAGGGAGTCTTGATGCCTCTAGGGGTATGCTAGAATAGTAAGGTGGGAGTGGATGAATGGATGGAGGAGCACCCTCATAGAGGCAAAGGGAAGGGAGAAGACAGGGATAGGATGTGGTGGCTTGTGGAGGAGTAATGGGGAAGGGACATATCATTTGAAATGTAGTCAAATAAAATAAGAAAAAATTAAAAATAAAATAAAGTATCCTCAAAGTGTGAGGAGCCGCCCTCACATTTGCCATTATAAGATGGCACTGACAGCTGTGTTCTAAGTGGTAAACATAGTCTGCACACATGCAGGGGCAGTTTTCCCACCATGTGTTCTGCCTTTCCCGTGATGACAACTGGGCCGATGGGCTGCAGCCAATCAGGGAGTAATACATCCTAGGTGGAGGATAATTCTCCTTAAAAAGGGATGGGGTTTCGCCATTTGCTGGCTTGCTCTCTTGCACTCTGGCTCCTGAAGATGTAAGCAATAAAGCTTTGCCGCAGAAGATTCTGGTTTGCTGTGTTTTTCCTGGCCGGTCGTGAGAACGCGTCTAATAACAATTGGTGCCGAAACCCGGGACGGGACGAGAAATTCCGGGACGAGAAAAAACTCGGGACTGGCGCAAGGAAGATCCCTCATTCCAGAACCAGAACTGCGGGTCGCGGTAATAAAGGTTCCCGTAAAGCAGACTGTTAAGAAGGATTCAACTGCATGAATTCAGAACTTTTCAGCTGGGGAACGAGAGTACCAGTGAGTATAGCTTTACGAGGTAAGCCTGGCCTTGAACTTTCTAAGGAAATTCAAGACAGTCTATCAGAAGTAAAGTGGAAAATAGCTTTATAAGGTATGTTTGGCCTTGAACTTTTTCTAGTGTTAAAAGCCCTTTTGTTCCTTTTCACATGTCAACAAGTGGTTAAGGCAGGGCGGATTCTAGAGGAAATTCAGGACAAGCTATCAGAAGTAAAGCGGGGAGAGAGAGTAGGAGCAAAGAGGAAATATGGTACACAAAATAAGTATACAGGCCTTTCCAAGGGTCTTGAACCTGAGGAAAAGTTAAGGTCAGGTAGGAATACCTGGAGAGAGATTAGAAGAAAAAGAGGAAAAAGGGAAAAGAAGAAAGATCAATTAGCGGAGGTCTCTAGGAGAAGGAGCCTGTGCTCATCGCTGGATGGGCTCGGGGAGCTAGCTCTTAGTAGCTCTGAAGCAGATGAAGAATTCTCCTCTGAGGAAACAGACTGGGAGGAAGAAGCAGCTCATTATGAGAAAAAAGGGTACCAGCCAGGTAAAGTGCTAGCTAATCAGTTAAGGAAGCCAAAAGCGGCTGGCGAAGGCCAGTTTGCTGATTGGCCTCAGGGCAGTCGGCTTCAAGGTCCGCCCTATGCAGAGTCCCCGCCCTGCGTAGTGCATCAGCCCTGCGCAGAGAGGCAATGGACAGAGAGGCAATGCACAGACTCGTTCATTCCAAAGGAGGAACAAAGGAAAATACAACAGGCATTTCCGGTCTTTGAAGGAGCCGAGGGTGGGCGTGTCCACGCTCCGGTAGAATACTTACAGATTAAAGAGCTTGCCGAGTCGGTCCGTAAATATGGAACCAATGCTAATTTTACCTTGGTGCAGTTAGACAGGCTCGCCGGCATGGCACTAACTCCTGCTGACTGGCAAATGATTGTAAAAGCCGCTCTCCCTAGTATGGGCAAATATATGGAATGGAGAGCGCTTTGGCACGAAGCTGCACAAGCGCAGGCCCGAGCAAACGCAGCTGCTTTGACTCCAGAGCAGAGAGATTGGACTTTTGACTTGTTAACGGGTCAGGGAGCTTATTCTGCTGATCAGACAAACTACCATTGGGGAGCTTATGCCCAGATTTCTTCCACGGCTATTAGGGCCTGGAAGGCGCTCTCTCGAGCAGGTGAAACCACTGGTCAGTTAACAAAGATAATCCAGGGACCTCAGGAATCCTTCTCAGATTTTGTGGCCAGAATGACAGAGGCAGCAGAGCGTATTTTTGGAGAGTCAGAGCAAGCTGCGCCTCTGATAAAACAGCTAATCTATGAGCAAGCCACAAAGGAGTGCCGAGCAGCCATAGCCCCAAGAAAGAACAAAGGTTTACAAGACTGGCTCAGGGTTTGTCGAGAGCTTGGGGGACCTCTCACCAATGCAGGCTTAGCGGCTGCCATCCTTCAATCCCAAAAATGCTCCATGGGCAGAAATGATCGGAGGACATGTTTTAACTGCAGGAAGCCTGGGCATCTTAAGAAAGATTGCAGAGCTCCAGATAAACAGCGGGGAACTCTCACTCTTTGCTCTAAGTGTGGCAAGGGTTATCATAGAGCTGACCAGTGTCGCTCTGTGAGGGATATAAAGGGCAGAGTCCTTCCCCCACCTGATAGTCAATCAGCTTATGTGCCAAAAAACGGGTCATCGGGCCCTCGGTCCCAGGGCCCTCAAAGATATGGGAACCGGTTTGTCAGGACCCAGGAAGCAGTCAGAGAGGCGACCCAGGAAGACCCACAAGGGTAGACCTGCATGCCGCCTCCGACTTCCTATTAATGCCTCAAATGAGTATTCAGCCGGTGCCAGTGGAGCCTATACCATCCTTGCCCCCGGGAACCATGGGCCTTATTCTCGGCCGGGGTTCACTCACCTTGCAGGGCTTAGTAGTCCACCCTGGAGTTATGGATTGTCAACATTCCCCTGAAATACAGGTCCTGTGCTCAAGCCCTAAAGGCGTTTTTTCTATTAGTAAAGGAGATAGGATAGCTCAGCTGCTGCTCCTCCCTGATAATACCAGAGAGAAATTTGCAGGACCTGAGATAAAGAAAATGGGCTCCTCAGGAAATGATTCTGCCTATTTGGTTGTATCTTTAAATGATAGACCTAAGCTCTGCCTTAAGATTAACGGAAAAGAGTTTGAAGGCATCCTTGATACCGGAGCAGATAAAAGTATAATCTCTACACATTGGTGGCCCAAAGCATGGCCCACCACAGAGTCATCTCATTCATTACAGGGCCTAGGATATCAATCATGTCCCACTATAAGCTCCATTGCCTTGACGTGGGAATCCTCTGAAGGGCAGCAAGGGAAATTCATACCTTATGTGCTCCCACTCCCGGTTAACCTCTGGGGAAGGGATATTATGCAGCATTTGGGCCTTATTTTGTCCAATGAGAGAGCAGCGTTGGGGGATAATGTCGACATTTCCACTCCCAATGACGGTGATGTATAATGCTCAAGTATTCTCCTGCCTTTTTACACTAACTAGGAACTGGGTTTAGCCTTGATTCAGACAGCCTTGGCTCTGTCTGGACAGGTCCAGACGACTGACACCATTAACACTTTGTCAGCCTCAGTGACTACAGTCATAGATGAACAGGCCTCAGCTAATGTCAAGATACAGAGAGGTCTCATGCTGGTTAATCAACTCATAGATCTTGTCCAGATACAACTAGATGTATTATGACAAATAACTCAGCAGGGTTGTGAACAAAAGTTTCCGGGATTGTGTGTTATTTCCATTCAGTATGTTAAATTTACTAGGGCAGCTAATTTGTCAAAAAGTCTTTTTCAGTATATGTTACAGAATTGGATGGCTGAATTTGAACAGATCCTTCGGGAATTGAGACTTCAGGTCAACTCCACGCGCTTGGACCTGTCCCTGACCAAAGGATTACCCAATTAGATCTCCTCAGCATTTTCCTTCTTTAAAGAATGGGTGGGATTAATATTATTTGGAGATACACTTCGCTGTGGATTAGTGTTGCTTCTTTGGTTGGTCTGTAAGCTTAAGGCCCAAACTAGGAGAGACAAGGTGGTTATTGCCCAGGCGCTTGCAGCTCTAGAACATGGTGCTCCCCCTGATATATGGTTATCTATGCTTAGGCAATAGGTCGCTGGCCACTCAGCTCTTATATTCCCATGAGGCTAGTCTCATTGCACGGGATAGAGTGAGTGTGCTTCAGCAGCCCGAGAGAGTTGCAAGGCTAAGCACTGCAGTAGAAAGGCTCTGCGGCACATATGAGCCTATTCTAGGGAGACATGTCATCTTTCAAGAAGGTTGAGTGTTCAAGTGTCCTTCCCCCAGGAAAAACAACACGGGACCAGACCAGGACCCCTCTGGGTGATGAGCCTGGGAGGAGGTTATGTGTACGGCTCCTTTACCTGCACACTGGGGATTTGACCTCTATCTCCACTCTCATTAATATGGGTGGCCTATTGCTCTTATTAAAAGAAAAGGGGGATCTATTGTTATTAGACGCGTTCTCACGACCGGCCAGGAAAAACACAGCAAACCAGAATCTTCTGCGGCAAAGCTTTATTGCTTACATCTTCAGGAGCCAGAGTGCAAGAGAGCAAGCCAGCAAATGGCGAAACCCCATCCCTTTTTAAGGAGAATTATCCTCCACCTAGGATGTATTACTCCCTGATTGGCTGCAGCCCATCGGCCCAGTTGTCATCACGGGAAAGGCAGAACACATGGTGGGAAAACTGCCCCTGCATGTGTGCAGACTATGTTTACCACTTAGAACACAGCTGTCAGTGCCATCTTATAATGGCAAATGTGAGGGCGGCTCCTCACATCAAAGCAGCTAAGAAAAAGGGAAACATGCACACACACACACACACACACACACACACACACACACACACACACACACACACAGAGAGAGAGAGAGAGAGAGAGAGAGAGAGAGAGAGAGAGAGAGAATCAAAATCAGTCACAGTGTTGTCCTTAGTAATTGGAAAAGTGATCACGACTTAGTGAGGCAACCAAAACAGAAGGGAATTGAGAGTTTAGTGGGAAGGATAAACAACTCTAGAAGTCACTAAATAGATTTTGGAATAATGCCATCTCTGTATGAGGGTGATATCTAACGTAAGTCTTCTTAGTCCACATGGGGATTCTTATTATGCCAGCACTATGCTGCAGGAATAATATTCCCTACATTTAGTATCAACCTTCTGCAGCACAATTCCTGATAAGTCAGGCAACCAATATGCTTGAATTCTCTTTATCTTGGTTTCCTCACACAAAAATTCAAATCACAACAAATTACATACAGTTTACCTCAATAAATATAGACAAATGTTAACATATTTTACCTGAAATATAAAGTGATATGAGAATGAAATTACTTATATGTTAAGTAAAAAGTATAATGGGTAGCAGTTACCATGTTTGGCTACAATGATTAGAAAATGCTCTTCTTACTAAAAATAAAGCTTGCTTTGTTTTGAGGAATCTATGGATAAATCACTATCTTTTTGAGATGTCTTGGTTATGCTCAGATGCCAGATCAACCAGTGTCCGTAATATACTAGTAGAAGGCAACACCCCTAATGTCTGAGGGTTGAAAAAGTTTGGTCTTCAGATGTTGGGGCTTTTAGGACATGATTGTTTCATGAGGGATTGATTGACAGATTCATAAATGAAGGAATTGTTGAGGCAAGGTGAAAATTATGAAAGATGGGGTTGTTAAGGAAATAGAAAACTTTAACTGAAAACAGATTCTTCTGTATATTTCATTCCAAACACAGTTTTCCACTCACTGCACTCTTCCTAGCTGTCCTCTCCTCTCTCCTCTGTGTGTGTTATCCATTCCCCTTGATTTTTATAGTCTTCCCTCCTCCCCTTACACAGGATTCCCAGATCTCTGAAGGAAGGAACTAATGGAAGCATCCAATTAAGATGGAAATAAGATGGAGACTTCTCTTTCTACATGAACTACAGATCTCTGCACCCATTCCCTTCTGCTACTGGAGGAAGAATTTCTGAAGGGAATTGGACAAGGCACCAATCTATGAGTATAGCAAAATATCATTTCTTTCAAAGGTAATTTTTTTTTGCTATATGTGTTTGGTTCTACCCTAAGATTCTGGGCTATCCAGTCTCTGGTTCCCAGACATCCATGCAGTGTGGGGCACAGTCTCTCTCTCATGGCATGAACCTCAAGTTAAACCAAACATCGGTTGGACACCCCTACAGTTCTGTACCACTATTGTCCCAGCACATCTTGCAGGCAGGATAGATTGTAGGTGGAGAGTTTTGTGGCTGGGTTGGTGTCCAGGTTTCTCTTTCCATAGTCTGCAGAGAACCTGCTGGAGACAAAAAAGACTAGAATATAAAAAGAAGGAAAATTTAGAAGGGAATGCTTTACAGGACATATCTTGTTCCTTTTCTCTGTTCATGCTTGCTGGCTTCCAGAAGGTGAGAAACTTTTCCTACAGAGTGCTTCTGTCACTACGATAGTCTGTAATGGGCCACAGACTGACAGCAATAAAATAAGCTAATCACTAAACCCCTGAAGCTGTAAAACACAGTAAATCCCTTTTCTTTTCAATTGTTTTTCAACGTTTTTTTCAGATCAGCTGGAGGCTAGTACATATCAGGTTTGCAGGCTGCTACTTGGAAGGGTGGCTACATGTAATATTCCACTGAGAGTTAGATAAATTTGTTTTTGTTTAAATTTCTAATATCCAAAATGAAACTAAATTTATAGCTACGAATTTATTTTAAATTCTAATTCTTATCACTTGACTTTGATGACAATCATCTCTTTATTTTCTTTCCTACTATCAAGCTCAGGCCAGAGAAGAAAATCACTAGGTCCAGCCCCTTTTCCAAGACCTGTAAATGGGAGTACACATGTGTTCATTATTTTGAGTATTGCTGGTACATTTTTAGACTCCTCCAATTCCATGAATATGCTTATATTCACTCATTTTCACCACAGAATGACAGTCATTCATAGAACAGTTTATAACTTACCTCTTCTAACATTAACAGCAACTCACTGTTTTTCTTTATTTTGTGTTGTTGTAAACACCACCTCTATTCATTATTTCCATGTCTCTTTGAACATGCATTTACCTGGAGATAGTAACCCTAAGGAATAATATTCCATTATCAGAGTGTGTTCATCTTGAACATATTATGTAAGACTGAATCATTTTATGAAGTTAACCCAGCAAAGCAGTTCCTGAATTTTACTTTTCTTCCTTAACAGCAATCAACACTTGATATCCTGTCCATGTATATATTACAACCTCTTTGGATAGTTACATAAGTTTATGAGGTTGGATATAACCTGGATTTTGCCATCCTTTCTTACTGAAAACAGTGCAAGGGCACTATTGAATGACAGAGTTGTTCTTAGTAGATGAGCACATGACACAAAGCCTACAGTAAAAATTTAAAAAAAAATCATGAGGTCATAATGAGAGATGTGTGGAAAAAATAATGTTGAGGCTTACATGAGTCTAAATGGATTAAACATCTTTGTGGAGCAAGAACACACTATGGACTTTAGAAAGATACAGCCATGTGCCAAAACGGGCAATATTGGGATAAGGAGGAAGCGAGAAAGACATGGAGATGTAAGATGTCCTAACTTGAGTTTCCATCTATATATTTAAAAAGAACACCGTCTCTGCTCAGACCGGAGGCAGGTGCCATATGCTGGTGGGATCAAATAACTACTATGGAAACTTAGAAGCTTTAGGGAAGGCTCAGTATCATTTTACATATCATATGTAATGAACTTTGAATAAATCTAGAGGAAAACAGATTTTAAGTTGATAATGAGTAAACTTCTTTCCTCCAATACACTGTAAATTCCTTTAAATGGGAGGAATTTAGTACTTGCTTTTGTGTCTCAAAAGCTCGTTATAACCCTTGCTCTTGACTGGATATTATTATGTTTTGTTAAAAATAACTGTGGTTAGTATTTTAATAAAAAGAGCAAATTATATTTTAAAGGTGTCAAGATCAAACTATGCTAAAAACAGACCTATATTTGTGACTTTCTGCTATGATAAAATTCACGGAAAAATACAAAATTCACAAGCTATGTGTTTTCTAAGCAGCCAAATCCCTTGATAGACAGCTGAGGGAAATGCAGCTTCTTCTGTTTGAATCTCAGTTATTAATACTAACTCTACTTTTTGTGTGTTTTGGGGGAGATAATGTATGTGTGGGTTACTGAATAATTACAAAGAGACCAAAGCACAGTAGTTTCAAAGAGGCCAAGGGGACACACCAGTGTAATGGCTACTTTTCTATTGCTGTGATAAAATGCTATAACCAAACCAATTTATAAATGAAAGCATTTAAATGGGATTGACATTCTAAGGCTGAGCACCATGACGCCAGCATGAAGACATGACAGCAGGAACAATTGAGAGCCTAAATCTTGTACTAACACAGTAGGCAAAGACTGCAATGCACGTGGCAAGTAGCTTTTGAAACAACAGACATCCCTCAATAACTTATCTCCTCAAACAAGGCCCCATTTTCTAATCCTCCCATAATACCTCAACAAAATAGGAACCAAATATTTAAACATAAGCTGTGGGTGCCATTCTCATTCAAGCCACAAGTAAAAAGCTATTAAAATATCATTTATTACAGAATTCTATAGGAATTACAGTTTTCTAGTGAAATTTGTGGGCATCTGCTTGCATCAAAATATAGGCTCAGAGTAGAGCCAAGTTTCAGGGTTGAGTAAAGCGCAAAAGTAAGGTATTAGACCAAAAAAAAAAAAGCCACCGAGACACGGGGCTTGATAAGGTCCAGGTATACAAACATATGGAAGACAGCATCCCAGTAGTCTAAATGAACACAGGAACTAAACGAAGCTAGAGTGGGGAACTAAAAAGGGGCCTGGGGAAAGGGGGGGGGGGAATGACCCATGCCCAGCCAGAGTTCTTCCTATGCTCTAGACAGGCAGACATGGGAGAGCTGCCAGATGCTTTCCACTCAGCCCTGGGTGGGCATCCAAGCCTTTGACCCACTCGAAGTGGGTGGACAAGGGGCAGCCCAACCTGGGAGCCCCCTGTGTTACTTCCTGTAGCCCTGAGGTTATGGGAGAGAAGGATGAGGGAAGAGAGGTTCCCACACATGTGAGAGTGAGCACAGCAGATGTTGATGAGCAGAGACTGTCTATGGTTTTAGAGTGTTATTGTAGAAAGGCAGGGAGAAAAGAGAGAAGTTAGAAAGAGACAGAGAGAGAGGAAAGGCTAGAGAGAAAGAGGAAAAGGAGAGGAGAGGAGAGGAGAGGAGAGGAGAGGAGAGGAGAGGAGAGGAGAGGAGAGGAGAGGAGAGGAGAGGAGAGGAAGACAGAGAGAGGAGTGACAGAAGTGAGAGGTAAGAGAACAAATGAATGAGAGAAGTGAGAGAGGTGAGGAGGGGCGAACAGACACTTTTAAAGTGAGCAGCTACCTTTCCTGTTGCTAGGTAAATGGGGAGGAGTTTAGCCTAAAGGTCAAAAGCTTGGGACATTGCCTATGTGACTTCTAGCCATGCTTCTCTTGTGGGGGGTGTGAGGTGTGGTAACTTAGGCAGGAGCCAGAGTCCAGGAGCATGAGGAAATGCATACCGTGTTATGTAGGTGAAGTATCACCATTCCGGGGTTCAGACCTCAGCTCGACTAGAGACTAGCTTGTCTGTGCATAGTCCAATGCCCCACACTAGAGTCCATGGAAAAGTCAGTTCTCTGTTGGTCCTTTGCTTCACTTACTACATAGTCAGGTGACAGATTATGGGAGACATTGACATCATAATTCTCAATGTCCCCATTCTCAGTTGTGTTCTTCCCTCTGTCTTGTGTAAACACTCAGTTCTGAATACCCTGATATGATCTATACTTTCCTGCTCATATTTCTTGATACATTTATAGATTGGCAGATTTTAATTGAGGGTATAATTTTATTTACAAGTCAGTGTTTCATAGTTGGATTATATTTTTCATACATAGTCTATGGCTCACAGTCATCTTCCTTTCTTAAAATGGGGTAAAAAGTCACTTGTAAGGGCATAGTCTCAAAGTTCTACTATTTTGTACTGTATAGAGAACCTTAGACCAAGGAAAAAATCTTGACTTCTCCCTACTTTGGTGATTGTACAGCAACACACACACACACACACACACACACACACACACACACACACGACTTCTAGAGAAAAATCCATCAATCCTTGAGATAAACAGTTTTGGATAGCCCTTACCCCCCACCCCCCCACACACAAAAAAAACCACTTGATTTGCATTATAGGTACAAACAAAAGGCTCAAAGGTCTGGATGGGTATTGTCTTAGTAAGTAAAGTACTCACTGTACAATAATGGAAATATGAGTTCAATTGCTAGCACCCACGTAAAAGAAGTCAGGTGTGATAGCATATGGTTTTAAAACCACCACTGGAAAGACAGAAATAGATGAAGCCCTCTGGCTTACTGGACAGCCATCCTAGTCCAATTAGTGAGTACCAGGATTTGGTGAGAAGGTCTGTCTCAAAATTCAGGGTAGTCAGTGCCTATGGATGAGACCTAATGTTTTTATCTAACTTTACTTGGATTCACAAACATATGCACAGGTACACACACACACACACACACACATGCACACATACACACACCCGTACATAAAGATGTATTCATTTTTATATTCTTCTACTTCTCCATTTAGTTTCTGTTTACATTCCATTGTTCAAAAACTGTTTGCTAAAATAACTAAAAAATAAGCCCCTGTCTTATGCACATACTCTCCAATAGATCTTGAATTAGTTACACAAGAACTCAGCTGCAATTTGCAAATGAATACTCAAAATGGTTAAAATGGTAGCATTTATGTCATGCATATTTCACTATAATTAAAAAAACAACCCACACATACTTGTACTATGTTGATCAAGCAATCATCTTCTACTGAGGAGGGGAGCTAAGGAGGTGGTTTCCTGGGGCTAGTAACACCTCCTGTGCTCTCTTTCACTTGTTTATTGACATTACAGAATAATCCCTCTTATGATTGACATGGTTGTCTTTAAATATGTTAATAAATACACACTGAATCTGGCCTTGATGTCACTCCCTCTGTCAGAGATGCTGTCTTCCAAAGTTACCCAAGGGGCATTTCATCACTATCTCAGTGTATCATCTACTTGTGAGTTGCCATCTTCTCATGGACTTAACTTCATATATGTATCTTTTTTTTTTTTTGCTACATTCACTACAACAATGAACTTTTACTCAGACTCCCTAGAACTGAATTTAAATTTATTAACACATTAGCTACATAATCTAAACAGGCTATTGTCTCAAGTATTCTTTGATTGTGAAGACAAAATTCAAACCAATAGGATTGACTTCAGTTAAAGTTATTACATGTAAAAGACATTGCAACAGTTCTTTTTTAATATTATTTATTGAGTTTGATATAGGCTGGAGATAAGGAGAATAATGATAAGAAATAGAGATCCAATTCTGCTTTTATTATAATGTAGTGAGCTTATTTAAAGAGATAAGTCAGGGACAGGATGATAGACCTATCAATACAATGCTTACTGTAAAAGACTGATGACCAGAATTTAATACCTAGAACACGTATTAAGTAAACAAAGCATATTGATTGCAATATTTGTACTTGTAATCCCAGAGCATGATAGGTAAAGTAAATCCACATGACTCAGAGGCCAGCCTATTTTATTCAGCAAGTTCTAGGCCGGTGAGAAATTTGTGTCAAAAATCAGTTTGCCCAAAACCAAGTTGGATGGCTCCTGAGGTTGTCCTCTGGCTTCCACAGAGGGAGGGAGGGTGGGAGAGGAGGGAGGGAGGAAGGAAGGGGGGAGGGAGGAAGGGAAGGAGGGAGGGAAGAGGAAGGAGAGAGAGGTGGGGGCATGGAGGAGGAGGAGAAGAAGAGAAGGAGGAGGAGGAGAAGGAGGAGGAGGAGGAGGAGGAGGAGAAGGAGAAGGAGAAGGAGAAGGAGAAGGAGAAGGAGAAGGAGAAGGAGAAGGAGAAGGAGAAGGAGAAGGAGAAGGAGAAGGAGAAGGAGAAGGAGAAGGAGAAGGAGAAGGAGAAGAAGAAGAAGAAGAAGAAGAAGAAGAAGAAGAAGAAGAAGAAGAAGAAGAAGAAGAAGAAGAAGATCTTCAACCTTATAAGCAAGTGAAATAGCTGTATGGTAAAATACAGATTATGAAAAAAAGATGTCGAGATAGCTAGGGAAACAGCTTTGAGTCAGAAATATTCCTGAGTCATCTCTGATGTGAGAATGTTTCAGAAAGTAAATCATTATCCTTTGGAAGCTTAGAACATTCCTGATGAGAGTGTAACAACACATACAAAGTCAGTAGTCTCGGAGGTACTGGAAGATATAAGGTTGTACAAAAGATGTTGTATGTGGTGCCAATTCATAACACCGACTATCTTTAAATATGCAGGTAAAACTTGCATGTGTGGGTTATCCAGCCAACCACTGAACATCCCTTTTCTTCTTTCTTTCCTTCTTTCCTTCTTTCCTTCTTTCCTTCTTTCCTTCTTTCCTTCTTTCCTTCTTTCCTTCTTTCCTTCTTTCCTTCCTTCCTTCCTTTCCTTCCTTCTTCCCTCCCTCCTTCCCTCCCTCCCTTCCTCCACCCCTTCTTCCTTCCTTTCTTTTGTCTTTCCTTCCTTTTCCTTTCTTTTGCTGTCTTTTACTTTCAATACTGTATATACCAGATTCTTTTGTCATCAAAGCACTTGCTTTAACATCACCAGACAAAAGGCCGAAGCAGGGAAATCAATTTTAGCTTGCAATGATTTGGTCAGTCATCTATTTTGTTGTATATGAATGAAAAGACTCAACTTTCTAGAAATTCCACAATTTGAACTTCAGCTCTTCTTTATTTTTAATATAAAGCCCTCAATTTATATGCTGGTGTCAAGAATTGACTCATGACACAAAGAAGGCGACCATAAAGCTAGACTCCAATTTGCCTGTAAAAGTGGAAGGAAAAAAGCAGTCTCAGACTGAGCCAGTGAAAAGTAAAAATGAGAAATAATATCTCAAATGATACAGACTCATAGACTGCCCAAGCCAGACAGGTATACAGAGTCCTAAATACTCGAGAAAGTGGCAAACATATCCCAAAGGCCTAGACAAGGCCATGTGCTCTAGATGTCTGTTAAAGATAGTGCACAATATGACAACAAATTATTACTTGATATTGAGTTTTCTCTTATTTTATTTTATTATTATTATTATTATTATTGGTTTTTTGAGACAGGGTTTCTCTGTGTAGCCCTGGATGTCCTGGAACTCACTTTATAGACCAGCTGGCCTCGAACTCAGAAATCCGCCTGCCTCTGCCTCCCAAGTGCTGGGATTAAAGGTGCGTGCCACCAGGCGCAGCTCGTAATTTTCTTGTGATGTGCATCTATCCCTGTAATAATGTGAACCAACCATTCTCCCAGCAGAGATTTTGGCAGATGAGGCCAAGTTTCATTAACATGTAACTACAAAAGCACCATCTGTCTAAAATCTAGGAGTTCATTGAATTTAGACTTTCTTAAAAGGTGGGTGGTTACAGAAACAAAATCTGGAAGTGTGATGAAAGGAAGGACCATCTAGTGATTGCCATATCCAGAGATCCATCCCATGATCAGCTTCCAAACGCTGACACCATTGTATACACTAGCAAGATATTGCTGAAAGGACCCAGATAGAACTGTCTCTTGTGAGACTATGCCAGGGCCTAGCAAACACAGAAGTGGATGCTCACAGTCAGCTATTGAATGGACCACAGGGCCCCCAATGGAGGAAATAGAGAAAGCACCCAAGGAACTAAAGGGAACTGCAACCCTATAGGTGGAACAACAATATGAACTAAGCAGTACCCTGGAGCTCTTGTCTCTAGCTGCATATGTATCAAAAGACGGCCTAGTCGGCCATCACTACAAAGAGAGGCCCATTGGACTTGCAAACTTTATATGCCCCAGTACAGGGGAATGCCAGGGCCAAAAAGGGGGAGTGGGTGGGTAGGGGAGTAGGGGGGGGGTATGGGGGACTTTTGGTATATCATTGGAAATGTAAATGAGCTAAATACCTAATAAAAAATGGGAAAAAAAAGGTGGGTGGTGCCTTGATAAGGTCCTCTTCAACCTTATCCATCACAGGCTGTCTTCTTAGTGCTACAGTTAGAAATATCACAGACTTTCTAAAGGAAGAGCCTTTCTCACAGAGTATGGGTACCAGGCTATAAGCCAAGCATTCAGGAGGCTGAGGATGGGGACTGTCATCAATCCTAGCCAAATCTGGGCTGAACAGTAAATTTTTGTTTCAAAAGCAGAAGAAGAAAGGAAAAGGAAGGAAGGACAAAAGAAAAAAAGGAAGGAAGAAGGGGTGGAGGAAGGGAGGAAGGGAGGAAGGGAGGGAGGGAGGGAGGGGGGAGGGAGGGAGAGAGGGAGGGAGGGAGAGAGGGAAGAAGGAAGGAAAGGAAGGAAGGAAGGAAGGAAGGAAGGAAGGAAGGAAAGAAGGAAGGAAAGAAGGAAAGAAGGAAAGAAGGAAAGAAGGAAAGAAGGAAAGAAGGAAAGAAGGAAAGAAGGAAAGAAAGAAGAAAAGAAGGAAGAAGAGAAAAAGGAGGAATTTTGCTGAGAATGCTGAAATGGTGATAGAAAGAGGAACTGGAGGATCTGCAAGCCAGAAGTATTTATCAGTCTTGAAGATGAAAGATTCCCTGATCAAATTTCAAATGTCTGTGATTTAAAAGAGAAAAAGAAAAGTTTACTGGAAAAGAAAAAAAATACCAAGGCAATGTGGACAGGAGAGAACTACTATCTATTCAAACAGGTCAAAAGGAAATAGATCATATTATGACATCATCTAGAAATTTAAAAGTCACCTAAATATATCATTGTAAACAATATGCAAAATACTTTTGACAGTAGAACAAAAGAAAGGATTTTCTGGCTTTGGTCCTTGCTTTTAAATGTTTATAGATACCATGTGGAAAAGGGGGATGGGAAAGGAAAATCTTAGCCCATGGAGCATACTGATGCCAGCAATGATGGCATGATAAGAAGAGGTAGCAAGGACAATGCCTTCCAGAAGCTATGAGTAAAAATCTCAGCACACACCCCAGAGAAAAACTGCAGCCATAATAAATATCAGATAGAAAATCACAATCCTCTAAAGGTTCTACTCTATCATAACTGAAAGTGTGAAGTATAATTATCAGTCCTCATGAGCCTAAAGTATTTGAGTTGCCTGGAGATTAATGCTTAAAAATGCACACCCAGCAGAATCTGAGCCACAGCATAATGATATACCTTGGCTGGGTGACCAATGTTCTATCTGTTTAGCTGAGGAACACTGGATTAGACAATTACACATATATTTTTCATCATGATGCTTATGGAGAAACAGGAACACTCCTCCACTGTTGGTGGGATTGCAAGCTTATACAACCACTCTGGAAATCAGTCTGGAGTTTCCTCAGAAAATTGGACCTGGTACTACCGGCAGATCCCGCAATACCTCTCCTGGGCATATATCCAGAAGATGTTCCAACTAGTAAGAAAGAAATATGCTCCACTATGTTCATAGCAGCCTTATTTATAATAGCCAGAAGCTGGAAAGAACCCAAATGCCCCTTAACAGAGAAATAGATACAAAAATGGTGGTACATTTACACAATGGAGTACTACACAGCTATTAAAAAGAATGAATTTATGAAATTCCTAGGCAAATGGTTGGACCTGGAGGACATTATCCCGAGTGAGGTAACCCAATTACAAAAGAATTCAAATGATATGTACTCACTGATAAGTGGATATTAGCCCAGAAACTTAGAATACCCAAGATATAAGTTACAATTTGCAAAACACATGAAACTCAAGAAGAACGAAGACCAAAGTGTGGACACTTTGTCCCTTCTTAGAATTGGGAACAAAACACCCATGGAAGGAGTTACAGAGACAAAGTTTGGAGCTGAGACAAAAGGATGGACCATCTAGAGACTGCCATACCCGGGATCCATCCCATAATCAGCCTCCAAACGCTGACACCATTGCATACACTAGCAAGATTTTGCTGAAAGGACCCTGATATAGCTGTCTCTTGTGAGACTATGCTGGGGTCTAGCAAACACATAAGTGGATGCTCACAGTCAGCTATTGGATGGACCGCAGGACCCCCAATGGAGGAGCTAGAGAAAGCACCCAAGGAGCTAAAGGGATCTGCAATCCTATAGGTGGAACAACAATATGAACTAACCAGTACCCCGGAACTCTTGACTCTAGCTGCATATGTATCAAAAGATGGCCTAGTCGGCCATCACTGGAAAGAGAGGCCCATTGGACTTGCAAATTTTATATGCCCCAGTACAGGGGAACGCCAGGGCCAAAAAGTGGGAGTGGGTGGGTAGGGAAGTGGGGGGGGGGAGGGTATGGGGGACTTTTGGGATAGCATTGGAAATGTGAGGAAAATGCCTAATTAAAAAAAGAAGAAGAAGAAGCTTTTGCTAGTATGTGTGATAACTTTCTTCTCTGTGTGTAATATCAAATATATATATAATCTCTATAAGAACCACAAATTGATAGATATCTTTCTGTAAAAGGGTAATGAATTAACTTATGCTAAGTTTTCCAATAGTCTCATAAGTATCTTTACAAAGACAACTTAAAACACTTGATAGATACTGCATGATAATACAGAATGTGTTATCCTTCTCTATCATAGAAATTGCTAAGCATACAGAGAAGTAGTAGGAATTTTGAAAAGATAAGATGTACATATTGTGTAGATTCATGTTTATACACACCATTATATAAGGACAGCTGTGACTCTAAGCTATTCTGAGTATAGAGTGCTTCGTGATCACCATGACACCACCTTTTGCATATGTGGGAGTTGTGTTTAGCATTGAGATTTTCAGCTATAATTTTCAGTCCACTGATTGGCTCTGAAAAACCTCAAAGCTACTTAGGAGATCTCTTTGGCTACAGTCCTCTGCACCCTGTTCAAACTTTCTTATGTTACTGATATGCAGACTTCCTTTTTTTCACTTTTGGTTGTTTCTATTGTGTGTGTGTGTGTGTGTGTGTGTGTGTGTGTGTGTGTGTGTAATATAACTTACCCCTTCCCTTTTTTTTCCTCCTTCCAAGTACTCCAATATATCTCTTGCTACTCTCTTACAAATTTATGGCTTTTTTCATTAATTATTGTTATATATAAAAGTGTATATACACAGAACAGTACAGAGACCTTGCAGATAATATTTGTGTACTTAGGAATATATATACATTATATATATGCATATATATGCATGTATTATGCATATGTATATGTGTATATATACATACATATATATAGTTATACATTGCATATATTATATGATATGGCAATATCATATATTATATGTCAGAATTAGATGTGAACTGTCTTATACACTAATATATCTATATATTACATAGATATATTATTCTCCCTATATAGTGTGTAGCGAGAATAATATATATATTATATATAATATAATAATATATAATATAAAAACAATATATATAATATAGAATATAGAATATATAAACATATATATTATATGTATATATTATATATAAACATATATTATATGAGAATAATATATAAATGTTTAAATATCAGTACAATATTTAACTATATATATATATATTATAAAACTATATATTAGTATATACCATATCTAGAGCATACATTTATATTATATGTATATATATATAATCTTTAGAAAATGGAATTTACCATGTGCTGTAAGTCATTTTGATGTAGCACAGTCTGTCAAGTGATTCTAATTTACAAGCAATGCCTTTCTTCCATGTGGATTTTCATTTCATGCTCTCATCCAGAAAAGCCTCATCCCTCCAATACCTCCTGTTGCGTAGTGTATATCCTGTTAATCCTACCCTTCCTATATCCTAAAACTCCAACACCTCACCCTAAACCAACCCTTATCTTGCCAAACCCTCACTTATTCTACCCTAGCTCCAACAATCAATCTCCTTCTATGCCAACTCTCAACCATGCAATCCTTCATTGTATCCTAGCCTTCACTCTCCAAATGCCTCATTATTCTTTTTCAATTATTTTTTCCAATTTTTAATTAGGTATATTCTTCATTTACATTTCAAATACTATCCCAAAAGTCCCCTATACTCTCCCCCATGCTCTCCTACCCACCCACTCCCACTTCTTGGCCCTGGTGTTCCCCTGTACTGGGGCATATAAAGTTTGCAAGACCAAGGGACCTCTCTTACCAATGATGGCCTACTAGGCCATCTTCTGCTACATATGCAGCTAGAGACATGAGCTCTAGGGGTACTGGTTAGTTCATATTGTTGTTCTACCTAGGGTTGCAGACCCCTTCAGGTCCTTGGGTACTTTCTCTAGCTCCTCCATTGGGGACCCTGTGTTCTATCCAAAAGATGACTGTGAGCATCCACTTCTGTGTTTGCCAGGTACTAGCCTCACAAGAGACAGCTATATCAGGGTTCTTTCAGCAAAATCTTGATGGCATGTGCAATAGTGTCTGCATTTGGTGGCTGATTATGGGATGGATCCCTGGGTGCAGCACTCTCTGGATGGTCCATCCTTTCATCTCAGCTCCAAAATGGTCTCTGTAGATATCTGTTAAATCCATTTGTTTCATAATTTCTATTAGTTTCACTGTGTCTCTGTTTAGTTTCTGTCCATTGATGAGAGTGGGGTGTTGAAGTCTCCCACTATTATTGTGTGAGTTGCAATGTGTGCTTTGAGCTTTACTAAAGTGTCTTTAATGAATGTGGCTGCCCTTACATTTGGAGCATAGATATTCAGGATTGAAAGTTCCTCTTGGAAGATTTTAACCTTTGATGAGTATGAAGTGCCCCTCCTTGTCTTTTTTGATAACTTTTGGTTGGAAGTCAATTTTATCCGATATTAGAATGGCTACTCCAGCTTGTTTCTTCATACCATTTGCTTGGAAAATTGTTTTCCAGCCTTTTAGTCTGAGGTAGTGTCGGTCTTTTCCCCTGAGATGGGTTTTCTGTAAGCAGCAGAATGTTGGGTCCTATTTGTGTAGCCAGTCTGTTAGTCTATGTCTTTTTATTGGGGAATTTAGTCCATTGATATTAAGAGATATTAAGGAAAAGTAATTGTTGCTTCCTGTTATTTTTGTGCTTAGAGTTGGGATTCTGTTCTTGTGGCTGTCTTCTTTTAGGTTTGTTGAAGGAATATATTCTTGCTAGGGTGTAGTTTCTGTCCTTTTGTTTGTGTTTTCCTTTTATAATCCTTTGAAGGCTGGAGTCATGGAGAGATATTGTGTGAATTTGGTTTTGTCATGGAATACTTTGGTTTCTCCATCTATGGTAATTGAGAGTTTTGCTGGGTATAGTAGCCTGGGCTGGCATTTGTGTTCTCTTGGTGTCTGGATAACATCTGTCCAGGATCTTCTGGCTTTCATAGTCTCTGATGAGAAGTCTGGAGTAATTCTAATAGGCCTTCCTTTATATGTTACTTGACCCTTCTCCCTTACTACGTTTAATATTCTGTCTTTATTTAGTGCATTTGTTGTTCTGATTATTATGTGTCGGGAGGAATTTCTTTTCTGGTCCAGTCTATTTGGAGTTCTGTAGGCCTCTTGTATGTTCATGGGCATCTCTTTCTTTAGGTTTGGGAAGTTTTCTTCTATAATTTTGTTGAAGATATTTGCTGGACCTTTAATTTGAAAATCTTCATTCTCATCTACTCCTATTATTCATAGGTTTGGTCTTCTCATTGTGTCCTAGATTTCCTGGATGTTTTGAGTTAGGATCTTTTTGCATTTTGCATTTTCTTTCATTGTTTTGTCCATGTTCCCTATGGAATCTTCTGCACCTGAGATTCTTTCTTCCACTTCTTGTATTCTGTTGCTGATGCTTGCATCTAAGGTTCCTGATTTCTTTCCTAGGGTTTCTATCTCCAGAGTTGTCCCCCTTTGGGTTTTGTTTATTGTTTCTATTTCCATTTTTAGATCCTGGATGTTTTTGTTCAATTCCATAACCTGTTTGGTAGTGTTTTCCTTTAGCTCTCTAAGGGATTTTTGTGTTTCCTCTTCAAAGGCTTCTAGCTGTTTACCTGATTTTCCTGTATTTCCTTCTTAAAGTCCTCCATCATCATCATCAGAAGTTACTTTAGATACATTTCTTGCTTTTTTGGTGTGATGGTGTGTATCCATCACTTGCTATAGTGGAAGAGTTTGGTTCTGATGATGCCAAGTAACCTTGGTTTCTGTTGCTTCTGTTCGTATGCTTGCCTCCTGCCATCTGATTGTCTCAAGTGCTTGCTGCCCTTAATATATCTGATTGGAGCCTGTCCTTATAATCCCAGTTGACCCAGGACTCCTCAGAATCCAGCTTTCTCTGTGATCCTTTGATTGTGGGCTTGTGTGAACCTGTGATTCTGGGTGTGTCAGAGTTCTTGGCAGCCAAGCCCCTCTGAGACCCTGAAATACTTGTGTAACCCTGCTTCTGTTATCCTGGGATCCTGTTCTCCTAAGATCCTGGGCATGTTACAGTGCCTGGAAATGGTGTCTCCTTTGAGGGCCTTGGAGCTGTCTGGTCTGTTCGAAACCAAGGGAAACCAGAACTGATCAAAAGAAACCTAAGCCTCTGGTCAGGAAGGGATCCAGTGTCCTTGTTCCTGCTGTCACAGGCCTGTCACAATGGGATTGGCACCGATGTTGTGTTCTGCTCACCAGTGATCCTAAGATCGTGTGGAGTCCTCTAGGGACTGTGGGGGTGTCTGCCGACTCAGTGTCTAAAGTGACCCAGTGCTGGCTCCGACCAGAAGGGAATTGTGCCCCAAATGCCTCATTATATTCCAGACCTACCCTTTTTTTTTCTACCTCTATACGCCACAGAATTTGAGGTAGGGAATATAAAATCCTTTATTCTCATAACAAATCCATTTCTACCTTTAAAAGTTTTTTATAAAGATACCTAGGAGAAATGAAAGTGATATGCTCAGGCCCTCATAATTCACTGTAATTCACTAATTAGAAGACAATGCCCATGCCAACCAAAGGAATATAGAGGCAGCTCTGTTAAAATGTTTACCTGATTTCTTTCCATGCAAGTGTCAGGTGCAAAATTAAAACACCCTTTCCAAAGTAATCCCATTAAGCAAAAGTCACTGTGTATGGTTTTGAGATTATTGTATAATTACCTCTACATATTTAGCATTCATTATCATGGGGAGATGAATCTGTGCAATCAACATTTGTTTAGACATCGTGTTTTGTCAGTACTCGGTGGCAAATGTCACTAAGCTAAATAAAAGCACCTCTTACATATTCTTGTGCAATGGGAAAGACATTTGGGAAGTTAATTCTGTCTTGTTGCTGATTTCTAATGTCAGCAGTGACAGCCATGGTAACAATTGGTTCAGGTGGTGTTGACAACTGCTGATGACAGGCTAGTTCGGGCAGTATACTGTGCCGCAGACGAACCTCACTTGGGTCCTCGATCCACGGGTGAAACTCGGGTTCTGGTTACAGGTGGGCAAAGAGTCAGGGAGAAGAAGGGGTGACAAACAGACATGGCACAAGGGAGTGTGGATCTGAATGTAATTTGTCTCAAAGCGAGCACCGTTTTTTTTTGGGGGGGGGCATTTATTTCATTTACATTTCCAATGCTATCCCAAAAGTCCCCCACACGCTCCCCTACCCACTCCCCCACCTACCCACTCCCACTTCTTGGCCCTATCATTCCCCTGTACTGAGGCATATAAAGTTTGCATGACTAATGGGCCTCTCTTTCCACTGATGGCCAACTAGGCCATTTTCTGATTCATATGCAGCTAGAGACACGAGCTCCAGGGGGGTACTGGTTAGTTCATATTGTTGTTCCACCTATAGGATTGCAGATCCCTTTAGCTCCTTGGGTACTTTCTCTAGCTCCTCCATTAGGGGCCCTGTGATCCATCCAATAGCTGACTGTGAGCATCCACTTCTGTGTTTGCTAGGCCCCGGCATAGTCTCACAAGAGACAGCTCTATCTGGGTTCTTTCAGCAAAACCTTGCTAGTGTATGCAATGGTGTCAGCATTTGGAAGCTGATTATGGGATGGATCATACAGAAAACAAAGGAGTCAGATATCACAGCAGGCAAGGTACATCTGACACAAAACAGAGGAATGCCTACGAAGGACTGGCAGGAACCAACTGGGATAAAATTCAATGTTAACAACTGGGAATCAAAAACAGCTCCACCTAAGGTCCACTTAATCTTAGAAGTCCTTGCCATAGTTCCTGTTCTAGTCTATTGTATAGTTCACCTTCCCCCTAGGCCATTGTACATACTTGTGTATGGGTGTAACTCAGCTATCTATAGTTCTAAATATCTACTCTGGTTTCTCCTTAGATCACAAACTTCCTTCTTCCTAGATAATGGTAAATTCCTGTGTAGGGTAGTGACTTAGCTATCCATGCCCAGGGTCAGCTCAAGGACTGACTGCCTAGAATCTAACTTAGCTATATGTCAAATAGAGGCACTTATAATAAAGCAATATTAAGGGAAAGCACACAGATCTGTTTACCACTAAAGCAAGGACATTGGAGCATTCCTTATACAGGATGCCACGGTTCCAGGAGACTACGTTTCTGTGAACTTTTTGCCTTGGTACAGTGCCCGGGTTTTGCGGTCCTGTCGTGCTTGTCACTACTGGAGTGGATGTATCAACACTGGAGAGTCAGATTCTTTTTTTTTTTTTCCATTTTTTATTAGGTATTTAACTCATTTACATTTCCAATGCTATACCAAAAGTCCCCCATATCCACCCACCCCCACTCCCCTGCCCACCCACTCCCCCTTTTTGGCCCTGGTATTCCCCTGTACTGGGGCATATAAAGTTTGCAAGTCCAATGGGCCTCTCTTTCCAGTGATGGCCGACTAGGCCATCTTTTGATATATATGCAGCTAGAGTCAAGAGCTCCGGGGTACTGGTTAGCTCATAATGTTGTTCCACCTATAGGGTTGCAGATCCCTTTAGCTCCTTGGCTACTTTCTCTAGCTCCTCCATTGGGAGCCCTATGATCCATCCATTAGCTGACTGTGAGCATCCACTTCTGTGTTTGCTGGGCCCCGGCATAGTCTCACAAGAGACAGCTACATCTGCGTCCTTTCAATAAAATCTTGCTAGTGTATGCAATGGTGTCAGCGTTTGGATGCTGATTATGGGGTGGATCCCTGGCTATGGCAGTCTCTACATGGTCCATCCTTTCATCTCAGCTCCAAACTCCGTCTCTGTAACTCCTTCCATGGGTGTTTTGTTCCCAAATCTAAGAAGGGGCATAGTGTCCACACTTCAGTCTTCATTCTCCTTGAGTTTCATGTGTTTAGCAAATTATATCTTATATCTTGGGTATCCTAGGTTTGGGGCTAATATCCACTTATCAGTGAATACATATTGTGTGAGTTTCTTTGTGAATGTGTTACCTCACTCAGGATGATGCCCTCCAGGTCCATCCATTTGGCTAGGAATTTCATAAATTCATTCTTTTTAATAGCTGAGTAGTACTCCATTGTGTAGATGTACCACATTTTCTGTATCCATTCCTCTGTTGAGGGGCATCTAGGTTCTTTCCAGCTTCTAGCTATTATAAATAAGGCTGCTATGAACATAGTGGAGCATGTGTCCTTCTTACCTGTTGGGGCATCTTCTGGATATATGCCCAGGAGAGGTATTGCTGGATCCTCCGGTAGTACTATGTCCAGTTTTCTGAGGAACCGCCAGACTGATTTCCAGAGTGGTTGTACAAGCCTGCACTCCCACCAACAATGGAGGAGTGTTCCTCTTTCTCCACATCCTCGCCAGCATCTGCTGTCACCTGAATTTTTGATCTTAGCCATTCTGACTGGTGTGAGGTGGAATCTCAGGGTTGTTTTGATTTGCATTTCCCTGATGATTAAGGATGTTGAACATTTTTTCAAGTGCTTCTCTGCCATTCGGTATTCCTCAGGTGAGAATTCTTTGTTCAGTTCTGAGCCCCATTTTTTAATGGGGTTATTTGATTTTCTGAAGTCCACCTTCTTGAGTTCTTTATATATGTTGGATATTAGTCCCCTATCTGATTTAGGATAGGTAAAGATCCTTTCCCAATCTGTTGGTGGTCTTTTTGTCTTATTGACGGTGTCTTTTGCCTTGCAGAAACTTTGGAGTTTCATTAGGTCCCATTTGTCGATTCTCGATCTTACAGCACAAGCCATTGCTGTTCTGTTCAGGAATTTTTCCCCTGTGCCCATATCTTCAAGGCTTTTCCCCACTTTCTCCTCTATAAGTTTCAGTGTCTCTGGTTTTATGTGAAGTTCCTTGATCCACTTAGATTTGACCTTAGTACAAGGAGATAAGTATGGATCGATTCGCATTCTTCTACACGATAACAACCAGTTGTGCCAGCACCAATTGTTGAAAATGCTGTCTTTCTTCCACTGGATGGTTTTAGCTCCCTTGTCGAAGATCAAGTGACCATAGGTGTGTGGGTTCATTTCTGGATCTTCAATTCTATTCCATTGGTCTACTTGTCTGTCTCTATACCAGTACCATGCAGTTTTTATCACAATTGCTCTGTAGTAAAGCTTTAGGTCTGGCATGGTGATTCCGCCAGAAGTTCTTTTATCCTTGAGAAGACTTTTTGCTATCCTAGGCTTTTTGTTATTCCAGACAAATTTGCAAATTGCTCCTTCCAATTCGTTGAAGAATTGAGTTGGAATTTTGATGGGGATTGCATTGAATCTGTAGATTGCTTTTGGCAAGATAGCCATTTTTACAATGTTGATCCTGCCAATCCATGAGCATGGGAGATCTTTCCATCTTCTGAGATCTTCTTTAATTTCTTTCTTCAGAGATTTGAAGTTTTTATCATACAGATCTTTCACCTCCTTAGTTAGAGTCACGCCAAGATATTTTATATTATTTGTGACTATTGAGAAGGGTGTTGTTTCCCTAATTTCTTTCTCAGCCTGTTTATTCTTTGTATAGAGAAAGGCCATTGACTTGTTTGAGTTTATTTTATATCCAGCTACTTCACCGAAGCTGTTTATCAGGTTTAGGAGTTCTCTGGTAGAATTTTTAGGGTCACTTATATATACTATCATATCATCTGCAAAAAGTGATATTTTGACTTCCTCTTTTCCAATTTGTATCCCCTTGATCTCCTTTTGTTGTCGAATTGCTCTGGCTAATACTTCAAGTACTATGTTGAAAAGGTAGGGAGAAAGTGGGCAGCCTTGTCTAGTCCCTGATTTTAGTGGGATTGCTTCCAGCTTCTCTCCATTTACTTTGATGTTGGCTACTGGTTTGCTGTAGATTGCTTTTATCATGTTTAGGTATGGGCCTTGAATTCCTGATCTTTCCAAAACTTTTATCATGAATGGGTGTTGGATCTTGTCAAATGCTTTTTCTGCATCTAACGAGATGATCATGTGGTTTTTGTCTTTGAGTTTGTTTATATAATGGATTACATTGATGGATTTTCGTATATTAAACCATCCCTGCATCCCTGGAATAAAACCTACTTGGTCAGGATGGATGATTGCTTTAATGTGTTCTTGGATTCGGTTAGCGAGAATTTTATTGAGGATTTTTGCATCGATATTCATAAGAGAAATTGGTCTGAAGTTCTCTATCTTTGTTGGATCTTTCTGTGGTTTAGGTATCAGAGTAATAGTGGCTTCATAAAATGAGTTGGGTAGAGTACCTTCTACTTCTATTTTGTGAAATAGTTTGTGCAGAATTGGAATTAGATCTTCTTTGAAGGTCTGATAGAACTCTGCACTAAACCCATCTGGTCCTGGGCTTTTTTTGGTTGGGAGACTATTAATAACTGCTTCTATTTCTTTAGGTGATATGGGACTGTTTAGATGGTCAACTTGATCCTGATTCAACTTTGGTACCTGGTATCTGTCCAGAAATTTGTCCATTTCATCCAGGTTTTCCAGTTTTGTTGAGTATAGCCTTTTGTAGAAGGATCTGATGGTGTTTTGGATTTCTTCAGGATCTGTTGTTATGTCTCCCTTTTCATTTCTGATTTTGTTAATTAGGATTTTGTCCCTGTGCCCTTTAGTGAGTCTAGCTAAGGGTTTATCTATCTTGTTGATTTTCTCAAAGAACCAACTCCTCGTTTGGTTAATTCTTTGAATAGTTCTTCTTGTTTCCACTTGGTTGATTTCACCCCTGAGTTTGATTATTTCCTGCCGTCTACTCCTCTTGGGTGAATTTGCTTCCTTTTTTTCCAGGGCTTTTAGATGTGTTGTCAAGCTGCTAGTATGTGCTGTCTCCCGTTTCTTCTTGGAGGCACTCAGCGCTATGAGTTTCCCTCTTAGAAATGCTTTCATTGTGTCCCATAGGTTTGGGTACGTTGTGGCTTCATTTTCATTAAACTCTAAAAAGTCTTTAATTTCTTTCTTTATTCCTTCCTTGACCAAGGTATCATTGAGAAGAGTGTTATTCAGTTTCCACGTGAATGTTGGCTTTCCATTATTTATGTTGTTATTGAAGATCAGTCTTAGGCCATGGTGGTCTGATAGGATACATGGGACAATTTCAATATTTTTGTATCTATTGAGGCCTGTTTTGTGACCAATTATATGGTCAATTTTGGAGAAGGTCCCGTGAGGTGCTGAGAAGAAGGTATATCCTTTTGTTTTAGGATAAAATGTTCTGTAGATATCTGTCAGGTCCATTTGTTTCATAACTTCTGTTAGTTTCACTGTGTCCCTGTTTAGTTTCTGTTTACACGATCTGTCCTTTGAAGAAAGTGGTGTGTTGAAGTCTCCCACTATTATTGTGTGAGGTGCAATGTATGCTTTGAGCTTTACTAAAGTGTCTCTAATGAATGTGGCTGCCCTTGCATTTGGTGCATAGATATTCAGAATTGAGAGTTCCTCTTGGAGGATTTTACCTTTGATGAGTATGAAGTGTCCCTCCTTGTCTTTTTTGATAACTTTGGGTTGGAAGTCGATTTTATCCGATATTAAAATGGCTACTCCAGCTTGTTTCTTCAGTCCATTTGCTTGGAAAATTGTTTTCCAGCCTTTCACTCTGAGGTAGTGTCTGTCTTTTTCCCTGAGATGGGTTTCCTGTAAGCAGCAGAATGTTGGGTCCTGTTTGTGTAGCCAGTCTGTTAGTCTATGTCTTTTTATTGGGGAATTGAGTCCATTGATATTAAGAGATATTAAGGAAAAGTAATTGTTGCTCCCTTTTATTTTTGTTGTTAGAGTTGGCATTCTGTTCTTGTGGCTGTCTTCTTTTTGGTTTGTTGAATGATTACTTTCTTGGTTGTTCTAGGGCGTGATTTCCGTCCTTGTATTGCTTCTTTTCTGTTATTATCCTTTGAAGGGCTGGATTCGTGGAAAGATATTGTGTGAACTTGGTTTTGTCGTGGAATACTTTGGTTTCTCCATCTATGGTAATTGAGAGTTTGGCCGGGTATAGTAGCCTGGGCTGGCATTTGTGTTCTCTTAGTGTCTGTATAACATCTGTCCAGGCTCTTCTGGCTTTCATAGTTTCTGGTGAAAAGTCTGGTGTAATTCTGATAGGCCTTCCTTTATATGTTACTTGACCTTTCTCCCTTACTGCTTTTAATATTCTATCTTTATTTAGTGCATTTGTTGTTCTGATTATTATGTGTCGGGAGGAATTTCTTTTCTGGTCCAGTCTATTTGGAGTTCTGTATGCTTCTTGTATGATCATGGGCATCTCTTTTTTTATGTTTGGGAAGTTTTCTTCTATTATTTTGTTGAAGATATTAGCTGGCCCTTTAAGTTGAAAATCTTCATTCTCATCAATTCCTATTATCCGTAGGTTTGGTCTTCTCATTGTGTCCTGGATTACCTGGATGTTTTGAGTTAGGATCCTTTTGCATTTTGTATTTTCTTTGACTGTTGTGTCGATGTTCTCTATGGAATCTTCTGCACCTGAGATTCTCTCTTCCATTTCTTGTATTCTGTTGCTGATGCTCGCATCTATGGTTCCAGATCTCTTTCCTAGGGTTTCTATCTCCAGCGTTGCCTCGCTTTGGGTTTTCTTTATTGTGTCTACTTCCCCTTTTAGTTCTAGTATGGTTTTGTTCATTTCCATCACCTGTTTGGATGTGTTTTCCTGCTTTTCTTTAAGAGCCTGTAACTCTTTAGCAGTGCTCTCCTGTAAATCTTTAAGTGACTTATGAAAGTCCTTCTTGATGTCCTCTATCATCATCATGAGAAATGTTTTTAAATCTGGGTCTAGATTTTCGGTTGTGTTGGGGTGCCCAGGACTAGGTGGGGTGGGAGTGCTGCGTTCTGATGATGGTGAGTGGTCTTGATTTCTGTTAGTAGGATTCTTACGTTTGCCTTTCGCCATCTGGTAATCTCTGAAGATAGCTGTTTTAGTTGTCACTGTTAAGAGCTTGTTCTTCAGGTGACTCTGTTAGCCTCTATGAGCAGACCTGGAGGGTAGCACTCTCCTTAGTTTCAGTGGGCAGAGTATTCTCTGCAGGCAAGCTCTCTTCTTGCAAGGCAGGTACCCAGATATTTGGTGTTCGAACCAGACTCCTGGCAGAAGTTGTGTTCCACTCACTAGAGGTCTTAGGATCACGTGTGGAATCCTGTGTGGGCCCTTGCGGGTGTCAGGCGACTCAGCTGGCAAGGTAGCCGGGGCTCGAGTGGAGTGGAAGGGGTTTGTGCCCCAGATCAAGCCAGGGTAGCCTGCTTCCCTATGTACCGCAGTCTCAAGTTCCGCGCGATTGGATTGGGGCAGGCGCTGTGTTCCACTCACCAGAGGTCTTAGGGTCCCGTGGGGAGTCCCGTGTGGGCCCTTGCGGGTGTTGGGCAAGACTCTGCTGTCAAGGTAGCCCGGGGCTCGAGTCTCGAGTCGAGCGGAAGGGACTTGTGCCCCAGATCAGGCCCGGGTAGCCTGCTTCCCTATGTACCGCAGTCTCAAGTTCCGCGCGATTGGATTGGGGCAGGCACTGTGATCCACTCACCAGAGGTCTTAGGGTCCCGTGGGGAGTCCCGTGTGGACCCTTGCGGGTGTTGGGCAAGACTCTGCTGTCAAGGTAGCCCGGGGCTCGAGTCTCGAGTCGAGCGGAAGGGACTTGTGCCCCAGATCAGGCCCGGGTAGCCTGCTTCCCTATGTACCGCAGTCTCGAGTTCCGCGCGATTGGATTGGGGCAGGCACTGTGATCCACTCACCAGAGGTCTTAGGGTCCCGTGGGGAGTCCTGTGTGGACCCTTGCGGGTGTTGGGCAAGACTCTGCTGGCAAGGTAGCCCGGGGCTCGAGTCGGAGAGTCAGATTCTTACCACTGCACTTCTCTATTCAAAAAGAATAAGTGACTGACATGTCACTAAGTTTTATTAAAAAAAAAAGGAAGAGGAGAGGAGAGGAGAGGAGAGGAGAGGAGAGGAGAGGAGAGGAGAGGAGAGGAGAGGAGAGAAGAGAAGAGAAGAGAAGAGAAGAGAAGAGAAGAGAAGAGAAGAGAAGAGAAGAGAAGAGAAGAGAAGAGAGACAAAATGAGTTATGATCCATTTCTGTGAAATTGACTCATACTTTTCCATGACATCAGATAACATGTGACAACCCCTCAATGTAATCCAAACAGATGTAGTTCTTCCAATGTAATATCCTAAAACACAGGTTATCAAAACAATTGCTAAAATATTCCCCATAACTATCATCACTGGCCATTTACATGAGGGTCTGCCAAGTCTCATCCTAGTTGCTACATAAGTACTCAGAGGACATTTCCTGTAAAGAGCATGTGAGTAAATGAAAAAAGGCTCCCTCCTCAGTCAGAACTATTCAGCTTTGCAGAAGTAGCCACTAGCAGCATACAGTTGAGAAAGTGTAGCTGAGCTCCTCCAACACTCTGTGATCAATTCAGATACGAGGATAAATATGATCGACATAGAGGACATGAGGAGGCAGATGTGTGGAACCTTGGCTACAGGAAGACCTCTTGTGCCCCCAGATGTCTATGAGAAGGTCAGCATGTGGCAGAAAGCCTTCTCAACATATTTAAAAGTATTTTGGGTTCCATGTCTAGCTGGAATTAGACAGGAGTTGTATGAGCTTTGACTGGACCTTGATAATGGCAGAAAGGTTGAATGAACAAAGACCACAAATTGCACAGATGGTTCTTCTTATATATCAACCTGAGACTTTCTTTGCATGTAAACCAAGGAAATCTAGTCACCTAATATCATGGCTTTAATATATGGCTACCCATTACAATACTGTGGTGAAAGGTTTGTGGTTTTACAAAGTTAGGAAGAAATTGCTAATGAAAAATTAAGAATCAAAACTCTGATCCAATCAATGTCTAACAAATATATATTTAGAGCTCAAGTTCTTCTCTATGGCAGTCATCAGATCAGATACGATGTTTCTAGTGTTCCATGGCATATATGCTATATTTACACTATCCTTAATATTTATCTCCTACAAAGTTTTGAACTCTGAATTAGAAAATACAAAACTATTGCCCTCAGGGAGGGCAGTAGGGGAAAGTTCTTGCCAATTTTGAAACAAATAACTTTGACTCTTGTGTATCTGTTTTAAAATGATATAAATAATGGATAGCATTGATTTATTAGCATGAGTTCAGGGCTAAGAGCTCTCCAACTCAGGCATTAACCAAGCTGATTTTCCAGGGCTCCCTTAAAGGACTGGCACACCCTTCTTGTACATACAAATGATGGAAAGGACATTGGGTTCAGCCCCACTTTACAACAAGGGAAAGCAACAATTCTAAAAATGCCCACAAGCTTGTGACAAGTAGGACATCATTAGACTGAAAGGCACAGGTCTCTTTATTAGAAACTGAAACACAAAACTAGTAGATACAGCAGATTTCCTTGTTCTATGTCAGCTGGGATGTTAGAGACCATGAGACTAAATTTTGTCAGCATATGATAATGTTTGAATGGCATGACCTTGCTGTGAGTGTTGACCTAGGGTTTCAATAAATTTATTGAAGAGCTAAATTTGTTATGAAAAATCTGTGTATAAATTGTAACCTTCTGATAACCCTCTTTGTTTTCTTTAACTCTGCATGAAGTGTCACATGATCCCTCCTGAGGATTTATATATTTGCAGCCTCCATGTATTATAGGACACTTACCTCTGATTTTCCCCACTTATTTATTGTTTATTTATTTATTCATTCATTCATTTATTCATTCATTCATTCATTCACTTTACATCCTGGTTGGTCTCTCTTTCCATTCCCCCCTCATACAGCCATTCCTCCAAAGCCACCTCCATTTTCCCTGCTATAACTAAATATCCAACAAGCCTATGAATTTGTCATTCATTTTATCAGGGACAAAAATGCCACAGCACTTAAGTTATCCTTTCCATGTATAATAACCATATTACTGTCTAAGGGCAAGAAGACTGTCCAGTGGATAATTTAAGTTATCCACTGGAGAGATGACAATTCAGAGTGAGACCAAAGCATGACACACATTTACTTCAACAGTGTAAAACTATAAGTTGCTATTCTTTGAAAATATGTTATTTAGCGTTTAATAATCACTAAGTAGTAATCTAGGTGTTAGGAGATGGCAAGTGGTCCGACTGGTAGAGTTTGAACTTTGATGGGGATCTTTAAAAACTCTGAATTCCCTCACTTACTGATTGAGGAAACTCAGTTCTACTGCATAGGACTGTTTCAAGAAATAGCTGTGATAACACGAGAGCAAATGCAATTCTCAGTACTGTCTGTCTTGTTTCACTGAATGCAGGGATCTTCGCTTCCAACCATGATGCTGGGAATTACATGATCTCACCCTTTTTTTGTGTGTCTCAGTAGTGTCCTATTATGTACATACACTACATTTTCTTTATCCAACCATTAGCTGGACAACTGGTTTCACTGAAAAATTTTGCTATTTTGAATAGGGTCACAGGGAACGTGGGTTTATAAGTACATTTTGTATAAAAATTGAATTTTCACATATACCCAGTGATACAATTGCTGTCTCAAATATTTGATCTGAAAACTCTCTACTGTTCTCAAAAAATAACTTAGTAGATTTGTGTCCTATCAGCAACGTGTTAGAGTTCTCATCTCTCTGAGTCCTTTACAGAAATTGCTCTGTCTTGTCTCTTTTGCTGATAGCCATTCCAACAGAGGCAATCGAAGATTTCATTGTGGTTTTGATTGGAATCACTCTGGTAATCAGTAAAGCTGAACATTTTTCCTATGTCTAGGGACCATCTGAGTGTCTTCCACTGAGAAGACCTTTATTGGTGTTACTTCATTGAATGTCTTTCTTATTCACCTTTTTGAGATTCTTACATATGGTGGATGTCAAGCCTTCACTAGTGTCCCCTCATTCTGAAAGCTACTTCTTGAGCTCCTTGGCTGTTTTCTTTGATGTGGAGAAACTTAGATTGACGCACTAACATATATCTCACATATAGGGTTGGTGCTGTAAGGTTTATAAAGACAGAATCAACATGGATAATTTAGTTGTATTCTTATCAAGTTCTCTTTCCTTTGCTATGATGCAGGACTATACTAAATTTGAGTGTTGTAAGTGATTGCTCTTACCTTCTACCCAAAGTTAGAAAAACATTTTTACTATTATTGCATTCAGTGTAATATTGGCTATTGTAGTTAATCTCATTCAGGAGCTTCTACCCTGTCTTAGATCACTCAGTTCCCAGGTAAAAGACATATACATTTTATATTTACTATAAGCCTTAGTAAGCGCTAGAGCTGGGCATGTATCTACCCACTATGCTATTATATCTTCTTCTCTGCCAGTAATTCCGAGTTTTAACTCGCTATGTCCTATCTGGGCAGCTTTTAATTCCAATTGGCCAGCCTTTATGGCCATGTTTTTGTGACTCACCTACCCCATGGTGTTTTCTCCTCTGTCTACCTTGTCTCTCTCTTTCTTCATGGTGTCTTTTCAGACCCCAAGCCTGGGAACTGAAATTCCGTTTACCTTTCTTCTGCCTAGCTATAGGATGTCAGTATCTTTATTCAACCAATATTTTTAATTTAAGGTGCAAAGTCAAATTGCATTACTTGATGTGCAGAATTTCTAGTCCCTGGGGAAGGCAGCCAGGGCCAGTATTTAGCACTACAATATATAGCAACAGACCAAACACCAACAGGTTGTGGGGTTCCTCATATACAGCATTTGTTATTTAGGTCCTTTCATTGTACATTAGCTTTTTGAGAGGGATTTTTTTATAGATCAAAAAGAGACGTTGATTTCAATAATCTTATGACTTTGTCTTTCATGTTGGTTTGTGTATTAAATTTGCCAACTTGTATGTGTTAACTTATTTCTACATTTCTGGGTTGAATCCCAACCTAATAATAATACATCAATTTTCTGTAATACTGTGATTGTAGATTGCTAACATTTTATTCAGAATTTTAAAATCTCATTAATTGGAGAAATAGGTCAACAGTATTTGTTGATTTCCTAGGATACTTTGCAGATTCAACAGTGGAATTGTGATGGGCTCATAAAACAATTAAGCAAATTTTCTCCGATTTAAAATTTTGACAAACAAAATTTAACAATGATGATACTAATTATTTCTTAAATATTTTCTTGAATTAAAATATAAAGCCGTAAGGTTTAAATTTTGTATTATAAAAGAGTGATTTTTAATTTCTGTGTCAATCTATTTTGCATTATTGTTTTGTTTAGTTTTTTTTTTTTTTTTTTTTTTTTTTACTTTTTTTCTTGGTTTAATTTTAGTAGATATTCAAGAAGTCTAAATTTTCCATATATTTTGTGCATAATCTTCTACGGTAGTTTTCTGGGTTCTTTTACATGTCTGAGTTAAGAATGACAATGTTTCCTTTTTCTGTTCTGATATTAATCAGCAGCATCTTTATTCTCATGTAGTGTGGCTGAAATTCTTTTGTTGATATTTTCTGATTTATTTTTTTAAACCTATTTACTTTATTATGACCTTTATTCTTTCTACTTCTTTCACCGTGGTTGGTCATTATGTTCCTAAGGCTTGAAGGTAAATTGTTAAGCAGTGGCTATCTGCACTAGATTCTGCAGGCACAGGGGTGTAATTAGCTCAGAATCCTCCCCTAGGAAACATTTGAAGGTGCTGATACGGATTGTGTTTCAAAGTTGCTGCATTCAAAGAGCTTCAGACTTAGATCAGAGGGCCTTCTAAGGTCCCAATTCTGAGATCTAGGTAAGACAGGTATTCTCTTTGCTTATCCTTGACCTAAAGACTGTTAGCACATTGGGATAATCTCTCAAAGTCCTGCCTGGGAAGTACAGTCACTCACCTGCCCTGGACTCATGGTGCTCTTATCTGACTATACAAATCTCCAAGCTGGCTCTGAAGTGGAGAACCTACTAAAAGACTGTCCTCAGGAAGTGTTGCCAATGCAGTTTTCATTTAAGTAGTGGCTCACACTGCAGCGGAGTACAGAGTCTTTACTAAAGCTTATCTAAATATCCCATCGTTTTTCTTTTCTTTGTGACTGAACATTTATTTTTCTTATCTTACTGCAAAGGTTGATTCTTCAATTACCATTAATATCAGTAGTAGATTGTTTCCTGATCTCGCAGTAAAGGCTTTACTCTACTGAATATAGCAATATATACTATAGACTGCAGTAGATTTCAGTCATCATATTATGCATGATTCTTCCTTCTAAGCCTAAGATGTTAAGAGTCTTCCCTCAGAGTTTGATCTTGGGCTGAATGTGTTTTTCTTGTGTGTATAAAAATGATGCTGTGACATTAAGGAAGAAAGTGACAATGAGTTTTCTAACCATATTTTCATCCTCTGTCATTCTGGATTGGTGTAGGAAATTGTATTGAAAAGTCACAATTACAGTGAGTATAAATGCAGTGCTCACACATTTGGAGGCTGGACGATGGGGTACAGTCAGAGATGTGACCCCTAAGAGTCTTCTCCTGGGGAACAGATTTCCTCCTTTGTCTTGGGTAACATGGGAAATTTTGAGTAAAACAGTTTTCAGATCACTTTTATAATTTCATTATGAACTGTAGAACGCTCCTGATACAATCATCTAACAGACTGACAACTTTCTAAGCTACCGTATTGGTCGTTAGGTTTCCAACATATGAATCTTAGAGACATAAACACAATCATACACAGTCCTTTCATAAACCCATGTTAAAAATAGTGGCGCCTTAATATTTAAATGTTTTAATTTTAAAAAATTCTATACCTATATATTAACATGAGATTGGACTGTGTTGTTCTTTTTCAGTATCCACTCTATTTCTTTTTAAATATTTTTATAAATTCACACAATAATTATGACTTTTCTAGTCCCAGGTTCTGCTTCTCCTCTGGTACTGTCTGGACTAAAGCAAGCCTGTTTATTTATATGTGTGAAATTTTACTTTATATAATCTGTAAATAAATTATTTGAAGCATATTACTTTAATGGTAAAGCTTTCTCACAATGAAATATTCAGCTAGTAAAATGTTTTAAAGCATATTTTCCCTAACAATAATTAAGCTGTACCATTACTCTTTGATTACAGAAAACTTAAGAATTTGGAAGTATGAATACTACCTAGTCTCCCCAGAATCATAATCTAATAAAAACACATCAGTGTGAAATCAGCTTCAATGAGGCTCAGCTCCCACTTATGTTATGGGTACTTTTAGTGATTACTGATGGTTGTGAATATTTCTGAAAAACCTGATACACTGTGCCTTACAATTTTTTCCTTGTTTCAAATAATTTTCAAGTCTCTATTGCTCTAACATGTACATGGTCAGCTCATGACATAAGATAAATGTCCTTATATTCTAGTTAATTCAATAGCCCCAAATAAAAATGGAGGTCAGATACCCATAACATTCTTTTTGAAATTAAAATGTAAGGAGCTTTTTAAAGTTGATTTTCTTGTAGATACACACAAACCTCCAAGGAAAACTTCTCTTGGATTTTTATCTCCTTTGAACACATTAGGGTCAATACAGAAAGAACAGGAGATGGAAGTTCAGGCCGTGGAAAGCTAGGTTGGAAATGACACAGACTGGAAATAGAGCCACTATCTGAGCAAAAGAAGGAAATCTGTAATTTGCACAGTATGGCTATCTTGTTGCGAAATAGATTAATTCAAGACCTGTTGGCTAGCAGGCTTATTATCAAATATGGCAGAACATGATAAGCATATACTAACGCTTTTGTGTCTTACAGAAAGGGTAGGATTTTAAAGCCAGAAAAACTAAAAACATCTTCAAAACTTCTTAATCTGCAAATAACAAGTTAGATTCTAGTAAAATAATAACAGTATCTTTTCATAGTATCTTTTAAAGAAATACATTGATCATTAATTTATTCATTTGGAATCTTGCAAAAGTTCTCTCTCTCTCTCTCTCTCTCTCTCTCTCTCTCTCTCTCACACACACACACACACACACACACATACATTACTTTTTGGATTTTCATCAAATTGTGTTTTCATTATGTAAACTTATTTTGTACAAAAAGGATATAAATTTTACAGATTTTCCTATTATATTGTCTTAAAAAGTGTTATTCATTGAGATTTTTCTGAAAATTTATAATCCTAATGATTTTTCCCCATTTCCTCTCCTTTCTCTCCCTGATCCCTACAACCTTGCATTCTTAATATTCCATTGTTTTCCTGTCTGAAGTCAACAGATGCTTAGTGTTATTTTTTTTATTAGAGCTGGCATGAATGACAATCACTAAAATATACTCATAATACAACTTCATCTATGCTCACCCCAGTTTAGCTGCATTCACTCCAAAATATCCTTTCACAACCTATGAGTTTAAGGACTTGGTGGTTCATATATTGCAATTTAATGCTATTACTAATACTTAATAGTTTTAGGTACGATTTTATTCTTTTAATAAAGTATTTTAAAATTCACAGTTAAGTCAAGGATAAAGAAGTTACCAAAATGCCAATGGAAACATCTTCAAATAAACTGTGTCCCCCTGTTTGCAAACCTTAGGTTCAAACAGTGGTTTTTAACTCCTCTAGGACAAAATAATCATGGCCCAAATTCACTGTCATCAGTGTAACTGGAGAACTTACTAAAAAATCCCCAGCACAAGTTAGAGAGTATCTATGTGGGAAAAATACCATCTATGTGCAATCAGCTGATCTTGCAGGGTGTCCCCATGCTCACTCAGATCTGAGAGCCCTTATTCCAAACATCTCCAACAGTCCTTGTCTCTATGTGTGTGTGTGTGTGTGTGTGTGTGTGTGTGTGTGTGCGTGCGTGCACGTGTGTGCAATTTTACTTTATTTAGTTACATTACAAATGTTATCCCCTTTCCTGGTTTCCCCTCTGCAAATCACCTATGCCATCCCCCCTTACCCTGCTTCTATGAGGGTGCTACCGCACTCACCTACCCACTCCTGCCTCACCGCCCTAGCATTCCTCTACACTGGGGCATCAAGCCTTCACAGAACCAAGGGCCTCCCCTCCCACTGATGTCAGATAAGGCCCCTTCAGATCCTTCAGTCCTTCCCCTAACTCCTTCATTTGGGGGTCCCTGAGCTCAGTTTGATGGTTGGCTGTGAGTCTCTGCATCTGTATTGGTCAGGCTCTGGCAGAGTCTCTCAGGAGAGAGCTGAATCAGGCTCCTGTCAGCAAGCACTTCTTGGCAGATTCAGTAGTATTGGGTTTGGTGTCTGTATGTGGGATGGATCTCCATATGTAAAGGAATATACTCAAATTCCAGTTGTCCTTAGGGTGTGTCCTCTGCCTGTTCTCAAGTCTCACCAGCATCTAAAACAGATAAGATGAGCAGATGCAGCTTTAACTCACATGTAGGCAAGTAATAGGATGAGAACACCTTAGAAATCAAAGAATTCTGTTCACTATATTCTGTGTTTCCATATAATTCTAAGAATGATTTTGCTCATAATTCTTGATCTAGTGTTTATCCCTTTAAATGAACTTGAATCTTCATGAATCAATTAGTCATATTTTAGTCATTATTAATTACATGTCTTCATAGCAGTGTCCTTATAGTATCTAAGAAGTATTGACTAAATGGCAATTAACTACACTAGCAGAAGCATTCTTTCCAAAGATCAAGGCATTAACAATAATACCAAGTACCCATCACCCTCTTTCTAATATGGTGAACTCTTTTTTTCTTTTTTTTAACTATATCTTATTACATATTTTCTTTATTTACTTGCTCAGTTGGTACTAATGTGGCATAAACAGACAAATTTATAGTTACCAGAAGGTAGAAAAAGACAGTTTGTGTGATTCAGAGGGGAGAAATCTTCTGAAACATCTGAAAATGGGAAATATGTGACTCATTTTATTTATCTCTGACACACAGATATACCCATGACAAAAGAGAATATTTACTTCATATAAGAAATAGTAATAGGAAATAGAACAACCAATTTCCTATGTACATAACAGCAGTGAATTTTTTCCATTCACCATCCCTTTTATTGGGAGGAATTCTGTACAATGAGAATATAGATATATAAAGTAGGATATGGGTCAAATTGTGCTGATAAAAAAAAATAAATAAATATTTATATTATTTTACTATGTACTTAACAATAAAGCAAACTTACACAATAATATAATATTCTTGCCTATATTTATAGCAAGAAGTAATTCCTAGTTGAATATTTGATACTATAGAATATAAAACATCTCCAATATTTTTCAGAAATGATATTTCAATTTGATTATCAAGGTTAAGTATAGATGTCCACATAAGTATGTAGTTAACATGACAAAAGTATTTTTAAAAATTTCTCCTAAACCTGTGATTAAAAAAAATCACTTATCAATGTTTATAAACTTCAAGCCATCAATTCACATTGAATTTTTGTAATCCAACATTGTAACATGCTACAGTCTAAAAATACACATTTCAAAATTAAACTGTATTATTAAAATAGTTAAAGAAAGTTTTAAAAATGCATACACCAAAATTAAGCAGATCGTAGTCTATACACCACAATGAACTTTATAGAGAGTATACATCCTGAAGCTATGAGGCATTACATTGGATATTACACTTAAAACACCAAATATATTTCTATGCACTTGCTCATCCCTTAATGAAAAATCCATGGCAGAATTAAAACTAAATAAGCACTAACTTTATGAAACCTTTTTATAATTTGTGTATATTACCTGAATTTAGTCCTTTTAGAAATAAAACATTCCAATTTGGTACTTACATATAGAGGAATAACAGTAGGAAAATAGTCTATTTGTATTCTATAATTAAACCATCGTAATTCTGTAAGTGAAAGACTCTGCATGCATAGTTAAAAATAATTGCAGTTTATGCAGAATTTAAGCTGGAGCAGTACAGACAGTGTTTACTGGCAGTGTGGGCTATAATGGCATGTTTCATACAAATAGTGTATGTTATATTCAGAACCAAGACTACTGCAATGTCTCACTATGCAGCATGAGCAAGCCCTTCCAGAGACATTTTGGACTCAGTACAAGTTTGATTTTGAATTAATAGTTCTTTGGTGCATATTGAGAAATGTTTTGACAATAGACAAAATCTTGAGACACATAATTCAGTAATGTCACTTTATATAGGGACATGCCTACAGCTCAAAAACTATTAACAGACTTTATGTCCATCATGACATCTACAAAATTATGCTTTCTATTTAACAAATAAACCACCAACAAATTCATCTTGATACCTGTATGAATATATGTATGCCTATAATCATTATACACCACCCCCTTAGTTAAATCAAAAATTATATTCAAAATTATAGTATGATATGTCTAAGAGTGTCTATAATAACTAGCTAATTTAAAGAAAATGGGAAGTACATGATCTAGAAAAAAACGTATAGTATCAGAACTTTAGAGCAAAAACTGTGGGCAAGTGTCTCTTTTCAAATCTCAACTCTGGTAAGTACCACTCATGTTTTATGTGACTTTTACTGCACAGGCACAAACAAATGTCCCTTTACCCTGCATAATGCACAGATGACAGACTAAAGTAAGAATACTGAAAAGATTCAACATTATGAGTCACTGAGCTAGTTTATTAATAGTCTGACCGAAGTATGGGTGAGGAGTTACTTGCGGACATATAGATGATTCAAAAGCATTTGTGTGACAGCGTTATGTAGGTGACAACTCACAAAAGCTGCATCCTAGGAGCTCCCAGCACCACATGCAGTCTGTATATCAGTTAGGAGAGTCTCCTCTCTCTCTCTATCAACTCTTACTGTTTGTGCCACCTTGGGGAATGGGAGCCTTGTCAAGCTTGTAAGTTTCAGCTTTCTAGAATTCTAGAGGTTTGTGAGCTTCTTGAGTCTCATGAACATCACCTCCATTCTAAAGAAAAAGTTTCAATTCAGAGATAAGTTATCTTTGGGCACTTGGCCTTATCATTTGTTTTATAAGTGGTTGAGCAAGCATAGTACTCTCCTAGTAAAGGCAGTAGTATCACAGGACATTACCACACACAGAAAGTTTACTTTTAGGTAATGTCTACTATGATGGAGAACAGAATACTAAAGCAGAACCCAGGCAAGATTTCATGTGTTTACCTAACAATAGGATCCTAGTCAATATTAAATTTGAATTGAGCAAAAAAAGACAGCTTTATATAACTTGAGATTGGTGCTGCATAGATAAGAGTATCCTCTAATTTACACTGAAGATTCAACTAAGACTCAGAGCTCTAGCTTGACCAGGTGACATCTATTTGTGACAATACTTTACAAAAAGTTAGACATGTCAGAAGTGAAATGATACAATAAAATGGCAAGTGTCCCAGCACTTCCCCACCAGGGCTGTGTGGTTCTTGGCCCTCTTCTCTTATCCCTTCCCCAGGAATTCTTCAATTCCATCAGATGAATACCTTAATACTCTGTGGATGTGATAGTTTTCTACTCCAAATATTGTACTCACTGACAAGACTTTACTGATGTATAGCTTCCTCAGATAAAATTTCTTCTGATTAAGAAAACAGTAAAGCCAGGTATGGTAGCACACACCTCTAATCTCAGAACTTGGGAGGCAAAGGCCAGAAGACTATGTCCGTTCAAGGCCAGCCTGGTCTATATAACCAAGTCCAGAGCTCTGATATATAGAGTAAGCCTGTCTCAAAAACCAAAACCAAAACCAAAACCAAAACCAAAACCAAAACCAAAACCAAAACCAAAACCAAAACCAAAACCAAAACCAAAACCAAAACCAAAACCAAAACCAAAACCAAAACCAAAACAAATAAAGAAAGAAAGAGAGTGGGGAGAGAAATGGCCGGACAATTGCAATTGCATGAATATCCTTATAGTATAGTCATAGAGAATTGTAGTTTAATGTCTGTGTACTATGCTGGGTAACAATATCTTGAAAGTTAAGTGTGTATTTACTTTTCCCTGAAGAATAGGAACTAACTATAAAAGAAAAAAAATGCTGACAACAAGTTATTTGCATATATTATTTTTTTAAAGTTTATCCTTCTTTCATGTATAACATCCTTATAGTTTCCCTTCCCTTCCCTCCCTTCAGTTTCTCCCCTCCACTTCCTCTTTTCCCCAGACCTATCTCTCCTTTTGCCTACCCTCAGAAAGGAGCAGGTCTCTCAGGGACATAATCCACACTTGGCATAACAAGCCATAAGGCCAGCACACACCTTTACATCAAGGCTGGACAAGGCAACCCACTAGGAGGAAAGGGGTCCTAAAGACAGGCAAAAGAGTCAGAAACACTCCCAGAGCCCACTGTTAGAAATCCCACAAGAACATCAGGCTACACAACCATAATATATAGAGAGAAGGCTAGGTCAAATTCATACAGGCTCCCTGATCTCTGTGAGCCTTCATTAGATTTTTTTGGTCCATGTTAGTGTGGTGTCCTTAACTCCTTTGGATCCTTCAGTCCTTTCTCCCCCTTCTCTGCAGGACTCCGCAAACTCTGTCTAATGTTTGCACTCTGCATCTCCTTCTATCACTTGCTAGATGAAGACTCTCTGGTCTTCTTGATAATAATTATGCTATTCTCTGGTCCCAACACATTCTGTGAGCATGAACAACTTTAGGTTGAAAGTTTATGGCTGGGTTAGTTTCTCAATTTCTCTACTTGAGGCCTAGCTGGTTAAAGAAGATGGCTTGTTCAGGAACTATGTCCCCTCTTACTAGGAGTCTTTGCTAGGGTCACACTCAGATTCTATGGAGTTTCCATTGCACTAACTTTTTACCTAACCTCCTAAAGGGCCTCCAATTCCAGTTCTCTCTTCCAGTACTTTTTCTACCAATCCTGCACCCAGGTCTCTACTGTTTCCGCATGCCCATCCCCAACACTGAGTCCCCAGTATACCTGGGAAATCTCTTCTATATTCTCTTTGCAGAAAGATGCTTGTGTTGCCCTTAAGCCATTCTTCTTACATAACCTAGTTGGGTCTGTGGATTATGTCATGGTTATCTTTTACTTTATAGTTAATATCTACTTATAAGTTATTATATACCATGTTTCTTTTTCTGGGTCTTGGTTACCTCAATCAGGATGATTTTTTTCTAGTTCCATCCACTTGCTTGCAAATTCTGTGACAGTATTTTTAATAGCTGAATAATACCACATTGTGTAAATATATCAAGTTTTCTTTATTCATTCTTCAATTGATGGGCATCTCCATTGTTTCCAGATTCTGGAAATTATGAACAGATCTTATATGAACATTTAGCAAGTGTCCTTAATGAAGGGTGGAATTTTATTTGGGTATATATCCAGGAATGATAAGAGTTGGGTCTTGTGACAGATTGATTTCCAATTTTTTGAGAAACTGCCATATTGATTTCCAAAGTGGTTATACAAGTTTGTACTTGCACCAGCAATGGAATAATTTTTCTCTTGCTCTACATTCTTGCCAACATGAACCATTTGTTGTAGTTTTGATCTTACCCATTCTGACTGCTGTAAGATGGAATCTCAAAGTCGTTCTAATTTACATTTCTCTATTGGCTAAGGATTTCTTTGTTTCTTGGATATTTGATGATTCTTTGGAGACTCAGTTGTGTCATGTAATGTTTTTCTTGAAGCTGTTTTGAGAAAAATGTTTTGCTGAAGCAGACACATGAGAGGATATTTTGCTGAAGCAGACACATGAGAGGATATTTTGCTGATGCAGACACATGAGAGGATATTTTGCTGATGCAGACATGCCTGAGGGCATGTGATATTTTCCTGGAGTGGACACTTGAGAGGTTGCATGATGTTTAGAAAGAATATGAATATAAGCACACAAACAGTGAAGGGACACTCTTTGATGGCTATGCCTTGTAATGCTTCACTGTTCTTCTCTGATCTTCATTTCACAGAGAGAAATGCACCAAAGAACTTCCTGTGATATTCCAGTTGATGCTGCCAACTTCCAGTGACTCAACTGATTCAGCAGAGCCTTGCAGTTTCTGCTAGATCATGCCAGAACTATTGATTAGTGTTTGGTGTTTGCTATTGGACTCAACTGCTTGTATCCTTAAAATGAAGACTGGAAACACCCTGAAGAACTGTTTCTAAACAGGTGCATAACACCCTTTTTCCTATTAACCTCCTTTCTCCCCTATCTCTAGTAGGTAGGCTAGAAGTGACATTGAAACATTTAAGAACTCTAAAAAAGGAGGGTAAAAGAAAAATCTAGGCCTATAATTTTAGAATCATCTGTTGAGAATTCTTTGTTGAGATACCATTATTTAAATGGATTACTTGGTTTTTTGATGTCTAGTTACTCGAGTTCTTTATACATTTTAGTTATTAGCCCTCTGTCAGTTATGGAGATGGTGAGAATATTTTCCTATTCTGTAGGCTACAATTTTGTTCTGCTGATGGTGCCCTATGTTGTACAGAAGGTTTTCTGCTTTATGAGGTTCCAATTATTATTTGTTAAACTTAGTACATGTGCTATTGGTGTTCTGTTCAGGAAGTTGTCTCCAGTGCCAATGTGTTCAATGTTATTCTCCACTTTCAGAAGATATTTACATATTTTAAATATACTATAAAAAGGCAAGGTATAAAAGGTAGATTTCCACATGCTTACCAGACACTTCTTTAAAAATCAAAGGAGTAAAATAATAGAAAGAGTGAACAAAATGACCCTATAGGATGAGAAAATATTTTTGAAGTCAGTCATGGTAAATGGTTGAAAGGGAGAAGATTGGTGTATATGTTGGACCTTTACCTAAACACTTAAAATGCTAGTTGTTTGAAAATATATATTTCAATCTTTATGAAAATGTGCAATGAGGAAGCAGCTTTCCTCCCTGAATCAAAATATGGTTATAAATATAAATTACTGTTGTTAAAAACAGTAATTTTGATTACTAAATTAATTGCAGACTGAAAATAAACTACTGTCCCCATTCCCATCATAACATGGGTTGAATATTTTTCAATATATTCAGTTCTGCCAGACCCACCACAGCTCGCAGATCCCAAAGTAACTGCCAAAGAATTGAGCCGAGCTCCAGGTATTAATTACTTTGTCATAAGGGAGGGAGGGAGGGAGGGAGGGAGAGAGAGAGAGAGAGAGAGAGAGAGAGAGAGAGAGAGAGAAGGAGGAGGAAGAAGAAGAAGAAGAAGAAGAAGAAGAAGAAGAAGAAGAAGAAGAAGAAGAAGAAGAAGAAGAAGATTCATTTATTTAAAATACTTGTATTGGTCCAAATACTGTCTTGGAAGAGAAATAAAAAGATTTATATAAGTAAGGACAGAAGGTAATTTCATCTCCAACAAACCTTATAATAAGGCTTAAATGGGTAACACTGTGATTTGATGTACTTGATGTAAAATAATCTAAAACAGAGACAGCCAATTACAGCTAGCTAATGGGCAAATCCATAGGAAATCAAACCTGGGGTTAATGATGGATTACTTGTTGGTAGGAATTAGCAATGACACAGCATAAGCTGCAGAGCGTGAAGAGAGAAGGTAAAGTAGAGGAGAGTCCCCATGGTTGAGATAATGGGCAATATTTCCTTCCAAAGATGCCATCATCTAGCTGCACTGTACTCTTTGATCTTACCATGGATACTGCAAAATATTCAAATCATTTGAGTGTGTGTGCTATGCAGGATGAAAACCACAACAGTGAAAGATGAAGTTGATGATAGTAGAACTTTATTCCAAAAATTCTGTCAAGTTTATTTTGACATGATAGCCTGAAGCTTGTGTAATTGTCTCCACTTTTCAGAAGACCATACTGGCATTGACGGAGGATTATTTTCAGAAGACTATGCTGACATTAACAGAGGATTGCTCACTTAGCCTGGATCTCAGAGCTACTATTTCTGTATCAGAACCCAACATAAAAATCATTGTCCACAGAAGCTAACAGCTTCTGGGACAGGAGAGAGCCACAGAGCTTCTGAGGCAGTGCCGTTTTCAGGCTCCAGACATCTGACCACCTTCCCGGCAAGAGGACAGGTGTCCACCCGGCCTGGGAGGTCTTTGCCTCAGGATCCGTGGGAACCATCTTGGTTCTGGAACTCCGCAGAAAGTAGTCTGCACAGGTGAGAGTGTGGACTACTGAAACTAACAGCTTCTGTGACAGGCCAAAGCAACACAGCTTCTGGGAAAGGTCATGTTCTGGGCCTTCATCTTTAGCCAGGAGGAGATCCAAACACCAGATAACTGTGCACCTTCCCTGTAAGAGGAGAGCTTGCCTGCAGAGACTGCTCTGACCACTGAAACTCAGAGGAGAGATCTAGTCTCCGAGGTCTGCTGATAGAGGGTAACAGAATCACCAGAGGAACAATCTCTAAACAGAGACAACTATAACAACTAACTCCAGAGATTACCAGATGGCAAAAGGTAAACGTAAGAATCTTATTAACAGAAACCAAGACCACTCACCATCATCAGAACCCAGCACTCCCACTTCCCCCAGTCCAGGGCACCCCAACACACCTGAAAAGCTAGACCCCGATTTAAAAGCATATCTCATGATGATGGTAGAGGACATCAAGAAGGACTTTAATAACTCACTTAAAGAAATACAGGAGAACACTGCTAAATAGGTAGAAGACATTAACGAGGAAGCACAAAAATCCCTTAAAGAATTGCAGGAAAACACAACCAAACAGGTGATGAAATTGAATAAAACCATCCAAGACCTAAAAAGGGAAGTAGACACAATAAAGAAAACTCAAAGTGAGGCAACGCTGGAGATAGAAACCCTAGGAAAGAAATCTGGAAACATAGATGTGAGCATCAGCAACAGAATACAAGAGATGGAAGAGAAAATCTCAGGTGCAGAAGATTCCATAGGGAACATCGGCAGAACAATCAAAGAAAATGGAAAATGCAAAAAGATCCTAACTCAAAACATCCAGGAAATCCAGGACACAATGAGAAGACCAAACCTACAGATAAATAGGAGTGGATGAGAATGAAGATTTTCAACTTAAAGGACTGGCAAATATCTTCAACAAAATTATAGAAGAAAACTTCCCAAATCTAAAGAAAGAGATGCCCATGAACATACAAGAAGCCTACCGAATTCCAAATAGACTGGACCAGTAAAGAAATTCCTCGCAACACATAAAAATCAGAACAACAAATGCACTAAATAAAGATAGAATACTAAAAGCAGTAAGGGAAAAAAGGTCAAGTAACGTATAAAGGCAAGCCTATCAGAATTACACCAGATTTTTCACCAGAGACTATGAAAGCCAGAAGAGCCTGGACAGATGTTATACAGACACTAGGATAACACAAATTCCAGCCCAGGCTAATATACCCAGCCAAACTCTCAATTACCATAGATGGAGAAATCAAATTATTCCACAACAAAACCAAATTCACACATTATCTTTCCACAAATCCAGCCCTTCAAAGGATGATAACAGAAAAAAAAAAAATACAAGGACGGAAATCACGCCCTAGAAAAAGCAAGAAAGTAATCCCTCAACAAACCTAAAAGAAGACAGCCACAAGAACAGAATGCCAACTTTAACAACAAAAATAACAGGAAGAAACAATTACTTTTCCTTAATATCTCTTAATATCAATGGACTCAACTCCCCAATAAAAAGACATAGACTAGCACACTGGCTACACAAACAAGACCCAACATTTTGCTGCTTACAGGAAACTCATCTCAGAGAAAAAGATAGACACTACCTCAGAATGAAAGGTTGGAAAACAATTTTCCAAGCAAATTGTATGAAGAAACAAGCTGGACTAGCCATTCTAATATCTAATAAAATCAACTTCCAACCAAAAGTCATCAAAAAAGACAAGGAGGGCCACTTCATACTCATCAAAGGTAAAATCCTCCAAGAGGAACTCTCAATTCTGAATATCTATGCTCCAAATACAAGGGCAGCCACATTCATTAAAGAAACTTTAATAAAGCTCAAAGCACACATTGCACCTCACACAATAATAGTGGGAGACTTCAACACACCACTTTCACCAATGGACAGATCATGGAAACAGACACTAAAGAGGGAAACAGTGAAACTAACAGAAGTTATGAAACAAATGGACTTAACAGATATCTACAGAACATTTTATCCTAAAACAAAAGGATATACCTTCTTCTCAGCACCTCATGGTACCTTCTCCAAATTTGACCACATAATTGGTCACAAAACAAGCCTCAACATATACAAAAATATTGAAATTGTCCCATGCATCCTATCAGATCACAATGGACTAAGGCTGATCTTCAATAACAACATAAATAATGGAAAGCCAACATTCACGTGGAAACTGAACAACACTCTTCTCAATGATACCTTTGTCAAGGAAGGAATAAAGAAAGAAATTAAGGACTTTTTGGAGTTTAATGAAAATGAAGCCACAACATACCCAAACTTAAGGGACACAATGAAAGCATATCTAAGAGGAAAACTCATAGCTCTGAGTGCCTCCAAAAAGAAAGTAGAGAGAGCACACATTAGCAGGTTGACAACACACCTAAAAGCTCTAGAACAAAAGGAAGTAAATTCACACAAGAGGAGTAGACGGCAGGAAATAGTCAAACTCAGGGGCGAAATCAACCAAGTGGAAACAAAAAGAACTGTTCAAAGAATCAACCAATTGAGGAGCTGGTCCTTTGAGAAAAATCAACAAGATAGATAAACCCTTAGCCAGACTCACTAGAGGACACAGGGAAAGCAGCCTAATTAACAAAATTAGAAATGAAAAGGGAGACATAACAACAGATCCTGAAGAAATCCAAAACACCATTAGATCCTTCTACAAAAGGCTATACTCAACAAAACTGGAGAACCTGGATGAAATGGACAAGTTTCTAGACAGATACCAGTTACCAAAGTTAAATCAAGATCAGGTTAATGATCTAAACAGTGCTATATCCCCTAAAGAAATAGAAGCAATCATTAATAGTCTCCCAACCAAAAAAAGCCCAGGACCAGATGGGTTTAGTGCAGAGTTCAATCAGTCCTTCAAAGAAGATCTAATCCCAGTTCTTCACAAACTATTCCACAAAATAGAAACAGAAGGTACTCTACCCAACTCATTCTATGAAGCCACAATTACTCTGATAACTAAACCACAAAAAGACCCAACAAAGATAGGGAACTTCAGACCAATTTCCCTTATGAATATCGATGCAAAAATCCTCAATAAAGTTCTAGCTAACCGAATCCAAGAAGACATCAAAACAAACAACCCTTCTGACTAAGTAGGGTTCATCCCAGTGATGTAGGGATGGTTCAATATATGGAAATCCATCAACATAATCCAGTATATAAACAAACTCAAAGACAAAAACCACATAATCATCTGGTTAGATGCAGAGAAAGCATTTGACAAAATCCAACACCCATTCATAATAAAAGTCTTGGAAAGATCAGGAATTCAAGGCCTTTACTTAAACATGATAAAAGCAATCTACAGCAAACCAGTAGCCAACATCAAAGTAAATGGTGAGAAGCTGGAAGCAATCCCAATAAAATCAGGGACTAGACAAGGCTGTCCACTCTTTTCCTACATATTCAACATTGTACTTGAAGTCCTAGCCAGAGCAATTAGACACCAAAAGGAGATAAAGGGGATACAGATTGGAAGGGAAGAAGTCAAAATATCACTTTTTGCAGATGATATGATAGTATATATAAGTGACACTAAAAATTCAACCAGAGAACTCCTAAGCCTGATAAACAGCTTCAATGAAGTAGCTGGATATAAAATTAACTCAAACAAGTCAATGGCCTTTCTGTACACAAAGGACAAACAGGCTGAGAAAGAAATTAGGGAAACAACACCCTTCTCAATAGTCACAAATAATATAAAATACCTTGGCATGACTCTAACTAAGGAAGTAAAAGATCTGCATGATAAGAACTTCAAGTCTCTGAAGAAAGAAATTAAAGAAGATCTCAAAAGATGGAAAGATCTCCCATGCTCATGGATTGGCAGGATCAATATAGTAAAAATGGCTATCTTGCCAAAAGCAATCTACAGATTCAATGCAATCCTTATCAAAATTCCAACTCAATTCTTCAACGAATTAGAAAGGGCAGTCCGCAGATTCATTTGGAATAACAAAAAACCTAGGATAGCAAAAACTCTTCTCAAGGATAAAAGAACCTCTGGTGGAATCACCATGCCTGACCTAAAGCTGTACTACAGAGCAATTGTGATAAAAACTGGATGGTACTGTTATAGTGACAGACAAGTAGACCAATGGAATAGAATTAAAGACCCTGAGATGAACCCACACACCTATGGTCACTTGATCTTTGACAAGGGTGCTAGAACCACCCAGTGGAAAAAAGACAGCATTTTCAACAAATGGTGCTGGCACAACTGGCGGTTATCATGTAGAAGAATGCGAATTGACCCATTTCTATCTTCTTGTACTAAGGTCAAATATAAGTAGATTAAGGAACTCTACATAAAACCAGAGACACTGAAACTTATATAGGAAAACGTAGGGAAAAGCCTCAAAGATATGGGTACAGGGGAAAAATTCCTGAATAGAACAGCAATGGCTTGTGCTGTAAGATCGAGAATTGATAAATGGGACCTCATAAAATTGCAAAGCTTCTGCAAGGCAAAAGACACCGTCAATAAGACAAAAAGACCACCAACAGATTGGGAAAGGATCTTTACCTATCTCAAATCGGATAGGGGACTAATATCCACTATATATAGAGAACTCAAGACGGTGGACTCCAGAAACAAAAATAACCCCATTAAAAAATGGGGCTCAGAGCTGAACAAAGAATTCTCACCTGAGGAATACCGAATGGCAGAGAAGCACCTGAAAAAAATGTTCAACATTTTTAATCATCAGGGAAATGCAAATCAAAACAACCTTGAGATCCACCTCACACCAGTCAGGATGGCTAAGATCAAAAATTCAGGGGACAGCAGATGCTGGTGAGGATGTGGAGAAACAGGAACACTTCTCCATTGTTGGGGGGATTGCAAGCTTGTACAACCACTCTGGAAATCAGTCTGGTGGTTCCTCAGAAAATTGGACATAGTATTACCAGAGAATCCCGCAATACCTCTTCTGGGCATATATCCAGAAGATGTCCCAACTGGTAAGAAGGACACATGCTCCACTATGTTTATAATAGCCTTATTTATAATAGCCAGAAGCTGGAAAGAACCCAGATGCACCTAAACAAAGGAATGGATACAGAAAATATGGTACATTTACACAATGGAATACTACTCAGCTATTAAAAAGAATGAATTTATGAATTTCCTAGGCAAATGGATGGACCTGAAGGGCATCATCCTGAGTGAGGTAACCCAATCACAAAGAACTCACACAACATGTACTCACTGATAAGTGGATAGTAGCCCAGAAACTTAGGATACCCAAGATATAAGATACAATTTGCTAAAAGCATGAAACTCAAGAAGAACGAAGACCAAAGTGTGGACACTTTGCCCCTTCTTAGAATTGGGAACAAAACACTCATGGAAGGAGTTCCAGAGACAAAATTTGGAGCTGTGACAAAAGGATGGACCAGCTAGTGATTGCCGTATCCAGGGATCCATTCCATAATCAGCTTCCAAACGCTGACACCATTGCACACACTAGCAAAGTTTTGCTGAAAGGCCCCTGATATAGCTGTCTCTTGTGAGACTATGCTGGGGCCTAGCAAACACAAAAGTGGATGCTCACAGTCAGCTATTGGATGGATCACAGGGCCCCAAATGGAGGAGCTAGAGAAAGTAACCAAGGTGCTAACGGGAACTGCAACCCTATAGGTGGAACAACATTATGAACTAACCAGTACCCGGGAGCTCTTGTCTCTAGCTGCATATGTATCAAAAGATGGCCTAGTCGGCCATCACTGGAAAGAGAGGCCCATTGGTCTTGCAAACTTTATATTCCCCAGTACAGGGGAATGCCAGGGCCAAAAAGGGGGAGTGGGTAGGTAGGGGAGTGGGGGGGGGTGGGTATGGGGGACTTTTGAGATAGCATTGGAAATGTAAATGAGGAAAATACCTAATAAAAAATAAAAAAATATCATTGTCCACCACCTTATCAGCATATCCTCAGCTCCTCTTAAATCAGTACATTCTTTGTTGTAACTACATCTCAAAAGCTCAGATGATTTCTGAGACATATGACCACAATGTTCTGATCAATTTCTTGTTATTCTCAATCTGTATTCTCCTGACTCCCTCTACAGTGTGCATACTTCTAAGAAATTTCCTGAACCATTTAAAGACCATGTCAATATTTGGAACATGATATTCTACCTCAAAATATTCATATATAAATTTGCTTGATGGCATTCATCTACTTAATGAGGCTCTCCCCATCTCATTCCAGACATGAGGTTTCTAATTCAATGCACATTTGCCTTGCTCTTCATTCACACTTGTAGAGCACCCACCTCAAGAACAAGGAAAGCCATCTTTACCATGATTCACTTCCAGAATCTTTGTTGCTACTTCTGAATCTTGTGCCATTTAATGTAGCCATTGCCAAAATGGGGGTAGGAGGTACTAATACAACCAAAGGATACCATCAATCTATGCATGTGAGCTGGTTACACTGACACATTCAGCCTCAATGAGACACTGTCTCAGTAAAGCAGGGGGAATTTTGTCTTCCTTAACTAATCCTTACCTATTATTTAGAAATAAAAATTTAATCAGTTGCTCTGAATTAACTTATTTTTAATAAATTTCAAGTTTATATCATCAGATGAAGAAGTGAACTGATGCTTTAATGTTCTCCTGTTAGTAAAAGCCTGTTTCCCAAGACTAGAGAGCCAGAGCCAACTCTGCAGAAATACAGGGCTTTATGAATTTCTCAGGAGCCTCATTTAGTGCTTTTCTTCTTTCATTTGAGACTAGAGCCCTCTACACACTCCAAGAGTTATATAAGGTCATAAGACCTGCAATGAGATGTGACCTGGAACAGATGGTCTTCAGTTCCTTGAACTGCTACTGGGAATGTCTGAGGTAGTATCTGTTCCACCACCCTTTGTCTCTGTGGAAGTGGTGAATAGAACCATTACTGAGCTTGTTGGAGCTAGAAGAGGAATAAGACTTAAATATCTGATAATTTAGTTTTGTCAGAGCTGGAGATGAGTTGTTACCTCAGTATTATTTTACCTTATATTTTACAGACAGGCTGATCAGGATTCAGTGCATATCATTAGTATTTCTAGTTGCCATTCTAAGCTAAAAACAAATATTAAAATTCAATAGTTATGAATTCATGGGCAAGGCATTTTCTTATTAGTTCTTATCTATGCAATAAATAGGTAAGTTTATTCTTCTTCCATGGTTGCATAATTGTGAATTTAAAGTAGAAAAATAATCCATTAATCATCAAGAATAGGTTTTAACTTCCATGTTTTAACTCCCTGTTTAATGCCCTGTCATAATGATTGCTAAGGTGAGAAGAGAGTTAAGATGTTCAGGAGGGTCACTGACTGGACAAAACCTCTCCACAGTCAATTCATCATGAAAGTATAACCTGTGGATCTGGAGGGTATCATCCTGAGTGAGGTAACCCAATCAGGAAAGAACACACATGATATGGACTCACTGATAAGTAGATATTAGCCCAGAAACTTAGAATACCCAAGATACAATTTGAGAAACACATGAAGCTCAAGAAGAAGGAAGACCAAAGTATGGATACTTTGTTCCTTCTTATAATGGGGAACAAAATACCCATAGAAGGAGTTATAGAGACAAAGTTCAGAACTGAAACAGAAGAATCATCCAGAGACTGCCCCACCCAGGGAGCCATCCCATAAACAACCACCAAACACAGACACTATTGCATAAGCCAGCAAGGTTTTGCTGACAGGACCCTGATATAGCTGTCTCTTGTGAGGCTATGCCAGTGCCTGGCAAATACAGAAGTGGATGCTCACAGTCATCTTTTGGATAGAACCCAGGGTCCCCAATGAAGGAGCTAGAGAAAGTACCCAAGAAGCTAAAGGAGTCTGCAACCCTATAGGAAGAACAACAATATGAACTAACCAGTACCCCCCAGGGTTGTGTCTCTAGTTGCATATGTAGCAGAGGATGGCCTAGTCGGCCATCAATGGGAGGAGAGGCCCTTGGTCTTGCAAAGATTATATGCCCCAGTACAAGGGAATCCCAGGGCCAGAAAGCAGGAGTGGGTGGGTTGGGGAACAGGGCGGAGGTGGGGAGGGTATAGGAACCTTTCAGGATAGCACTTGAAATGAAAATGAAGAAAATATCTAATAAAAAAAAAAGCATTAAAAAAAAATTCATTCTTTTTAATAGCTGAGTAGTACTCCATTGTGTAGATGTACCACATTTTCTGTATCCATTCCTCTGTTGAGGGGCATCTAGGTTCTTTCCAGCTTCTGGCTATTATAAATAAGGCTGCTATGAACATAGTGGAGCATGTGTCCTTCTTACCTGTTGGGGCATCTTCTGGATATATGCCCAGGAGAGGTATTGCTGGATCCTCCGGTAGTACTATGTCCAGTTTTCTGAGGAACCGCCAGACTGATTTCCAGAGTGGTTGTACAAGCCTGCACTCCCACCAACAATGGAGGAGTGTTCCTCTTTCTCCACATCCTCGCCAGCATCTGCTGTCACCTGAATTTTTGATCTTAGCCATTCTGACTGGTGTGAGGTGGAATCTCAGGGTTGTTTTGATTTGCATTTCCCTGATGATTAAGGATGTTGAACATTTTTTCAAGTGCTTCTCTGCCATTCGGTATTCCTCAGGTGAGAATTCTTTGTTCAGTTCTGAGCCCCATTTTTTAATGGGGTTATTTGATTTTCTGAAGTCCACCTTCTTGAGTTCTTTATATATGTTGGATATTAGTCCCCTATCTGATTTAGGATAGGTAAAGATCCTTTCCCAATCTGTTGGTGGTCTTTTTGTCTTATTGACGGTGTCTTTTGCCTTGCAGAAACTTTGGAGTTTCATTAGGTCCCATTTGTCGATTCTCGATCTTACAGCACAAGCCATTGCTGTTCTGTTCAGGAAAAAGAATGAATTTATGAAATTCCTAGCCAAATGGATGGACCTGGAGGGCATCATCCTGAGTGAGGTAACACATTCACAAAGAAACTCACACAATATGTATTCACTGATAAGTGGATATTAGCCCCAAACCTAGGATACCCAAGATATAAGATATAATTTGCTAAACACATGAAACTCAAGGAGAATGAAGACTGAAGTGTGGACACTATGCCTCTCCTTAGATTTGGGAACAAAACACCCATGGAAGGAGTTACAGAGACGGAGTTTGGAGCTGAGATGAAAGGATGGACCATGTAGAGACTGCCATAGCCAGGGATCCACCCCATAATCAGCATCCAAACGCTGACACCATTGCATACACTAGCAAGATTTTATTGAAAGGACGCAGATGTAGCTGTCTCTTGTGAGACTATGCCGGGGCCCAGCAAACACAGAAGTGGATGCTCACAGTCAGCTAATGGATGGATCATAGGGCTCCCAATGGAGGAGCTAGAGAAAGTAGCCAAGGAGCTAAAGGGATCTGCAACCCTATAGGTGGAACAACATTATGAGCTAACCAGTACCCCGGAGCTCTTGACTCTAGCTGCATATATATCAAAAGATGGCCTAGTCGGCCATCACTGGAAAGAGAGGCCCATTGGACTTGCAAACTTTATATGCCCCAGTACAGGGGAATACCAGGGCCAAAAAGGGGGAGTGGGTGGGCAGGGGAGTGGGGGTGGGTGGATATGGGGGACTTTTGGTATAGCATTGGAAATGTAAATGAGTTAAATACCTAATAAAAAATGGAAAAAAAAAAAAAGAAAAAAAAAAAAAAAAAGACAGAGCTTGCATACCTCTGAGAGAGTATAGAGGGCTCCAATCCCAAATGAAAGAAGAAATGTTCAAGAAGCATTTAAATTCTTTCAAATTACCTTATTATTAATGAATTTTCAATAGAATCAGAATTAATATAAAACATCATAAGCTTAATCCTGTATTTGTTGGAGACTCTTGGTCTACCTGTGTATACAGATCATTCCATGATTCTGAGTTCATAACAATCATCTACCAAAATGGGGATAATATGGTGTCTCTTCTTTTTTTATTAATTTATTGATTCCATAAGAGCTCCACTGATAATCTCATAAGTACTAAGGGCTCAAGTCCCAATAATATCACTTTGGGAAATAGAATTTCAAACTATGGAATTGTAACAAATGTAGGCATTCTGTCTATAATAAAAGGGAGGGGAAAGAAAACAATGAACAACATTTAGGTTGAAGAGGAGGTGCTAGTTTGGGCAGACAAACAAATTTGTAGATTATCATTTGAAAAAGCAGATAATAGAAGGAGGATCACAGATTAGTGATCACAGAATCACAGATTAGTGAACAGACACATAAATTATACATAGGTCGATCAGAATGGTAAATAGCTGATAGTCATATAGTAGATGTTAGTTACTACACAATAGAGAAATAGATATATAGATGGCATATTATAGGTAGACAGATGAGAGATACATATACCACATTTTATAGGCAGATATAAAATAGAATTTAAATTGACGGGTGATTAATGATTTATAATGGAGGACAAATAACATATATACAAATAATATATTGATAAATGTTATATAATAGAGATATATAGAAAGAGAAAAATAGATGGATGATAAGTGGATAATAGATATAGATATACATAGTTAAAAGTACAAAAATATAAAACTATAGAGATAGAAATCTATATGCTTGTCTTAGAGAGGGTTTCTATTCCTGCACAAACATCATGACCAAGAAGCAAGTTGGGGAGGAAAGGGTTTATTTGGCTTACACTTCTATACTGCTGTTCATCACCAAAGGAAGTCAGGACTGGGACTCAAGCAGGTCAGGAAGCAGGAGCTGATTCAGAGGCCATGGAGGGTTGTTCTTTACTGGCTTGCCTCACCTGGCTTGCTCAGCCTGCTCTCTTATAGACCCAAGACTACCAGCCCAGGGATGGTCCCACCCACAAGGGGCCTTTCCCCCTTGATCACTAATTGAGAAAATGCCTTACAGTTGGATCTCATGGAGGCATTTCCTCAACTGAAGCTCCTTTCTCTGTGATAACTCCAGCTGTGTCAAGTTGACACAAAACTAGCCAATACAATGCTTCAAGTTTAAATTCAGTGACACACAGTTTTCATTTCAGTTTATTACCATGTAAAGTGTCATTTCCATGGGCATTCATGGGAGATGCTGTGTCTTTTAATATACTCATTTCTTCAAATATGTGTCAATATTAGAACAAGGCTGGATTTATAAAATCAGTTAGGGTGCATTTCCTGTTTTCTATTTGCTATAGTAGTTTGTATAAAAATAGAATTTTTATAAAATATTTAGATGAACCCATCTGCACATGCAATTTAGATTTTAGAATATTTTATCCAAGTCTTAAGGAAATTCTTTATTTTATATAAATATTCCCTACAAAGTTATTAGTACTTTTTTTTAGACAGATACCTCATTATTCACTCCTAATACTGATCACTTCTGAACTCATCCATAATCATCTAGGTAAAATACATTTAATTAATGGCAGCATGGTTTTCGTTAAGAATGTAATCATTGTCTTGGTTGCTTCATATTTTCCCCTTCATTTGAGTTTCAGATGTCCTTTTCCAAGTTTTTTTTTTTTTACTTTATTAAAATACTGAGTTTATTTCACATGTATATTTGTCTCCCTACCATTTCCACATCTGACCACCACTATTACTATGTCCTATCATAACATTCCATACGTACTTAAAACCAAGTAAAGGGTGGAGTTCCATCCTTGAAAACTAAACAGGCATTTTAGACAACACATTCTTGGCAATTGAACCTGGACAACATTTATCAAACACAGTAGGGAAAGTTCTCACTTTGCATTATAAAAAGGACAGCCAGTTATCAACTATTACAGAAATGAAGACAGAATATTTCAAACTGTTTAAATCCTTTTCTTAAAGAGACTTCCTCCACTGCCAGAGATCTTGAATAGCCTCCTGGTCAGTCATCCGGAAACAATTCTTCACATAATTGATGAACTTGGCTTCCACTTTGGGAAGAGAACCGCCTTTTTCTATACTTGCTTGCATTTTTGCCTTAATGTCTTCTACAGAACTAGGTCCTTTTGGTATTTTAGGAATCTTTCCCTGTTTTTTGAAGGACTCTTGACCCTTTGATCTTGGTGTTGACGGTTTTAAGTCTTTTCCATTTTGGTTTGATTTTTGTGCATTTTTGGCTGGGGTATCTCGTACAGATTTCTTCACTGGGACCTTTTCTTCAGTTTCCTCTTCATCAAAATCATCATCATCATCCTCATTGTCCTCATCATCTTCATCAAGTTTTACTTTTTTCTGTGGAACCTTGTTACCACCTCCAGGAGCAGATCGCTTCCCAGACATGCCTAAGAGTTTTACGTCCTCCCCATCTTCATCTTCAGACGCTGCATCTTCCTCTATAGCTACTAGATGCTGTCCACTAATGTGCACAGGCCCTGAACCACACTTCAACCGTAAGACCACAGGTGGTGTAATTTCAAAGCCCCCAAGGGAAACTGTTGGTTGTACAGACATTTTCAAAGTTGCCAGTGTTACTTTAATTGGACTGCCTTCATAGTTCATTGCTTCTGCCTCCACAATGTGTAACTCATCTTTTCCCCCTGCTCCTAAACTGACCGTTCTTAATGACATCTGGTGCTCATTATCATCATTATCCACTTTAAAGTGATAGTCTTTGTCAGCCTTTAGTTCACAGCCAAAAAGGTAGTTCTGAGGCCTAAGAGGACTCATGTCCACATCCATCGAGTCTTCCATGAGGTGGAGGCGCGCACTTCGGTGTGGGAGAAGCCGGATGGAAAACAACTGCCTCCTGTTCCACAGAACAGACTCGCAGTAAATGTAATGCTTAGATTATTAATTCAAAATTATTTCTTATATTTTAAAATCAAATTTATGCCTCTGAAGCTATGATCTTTTTATAATTTAAAACTTGAATTCTATCTGGTTGTAAAAGCGTAGCCTTAAATTGAGGACTACTTACAATTTAGAGTTTTGTTATATTCTCTCAAATTGTTATCAAAGGGAAATAAAAAAATATTAGGTAGATAGATAGCTCCTTTCTGAAGAGAGAAAGGAGAGAGGAAAGGGACATGATGCCTTTTTATAAAGTGTGGTGTAGAACACAAAATATAAGGTTATTTCTGGCCTCATTATTCTTCAAACTTAGGCAATAATGCAAGAAAATTCCCTTAGCGTGAGCTGTCCTCTCTGCCACCCCTTTCCACTGTCATTAGCTACACTGCGTACTTCCATCAGCTCTTTACTCTTACAAGCAACTTTTAATATTAATGTAATTGAGAAGTTCAAGAATATTCACAAATTTAAACATAAGTACATGCAATATCATTTATAACAAGGTTTAATTTAATCTTCTTGAACAAAATCCCAAAGAAGGGAAGTTATGAGTACTCTAGGCAACAGTCATTACGGATGTTGAGTATCTCTCAGTCATGTGCTCATTCAGTCAGCCATGTCTGTCAACACATGAATCTGCGAATAAAGGTGGGAAACAGATGTCTCTGACAAAATAGTCAATCAGTACAGAGAGGCCTACCAATAATTAAAAGAAATACACACAATAAATTAAAGCATACAATTCGCATGTGGGGATGAAAAGCTTATTTTCTGTAGGTTTTTAATTGAGTCCTGAGAAAGGTCCCCGATTTGTAATACTAAAAGGAAACAAATACGAATAAAATAAACAAACCAAAGAACAAAATGGATACATCTTCTAAGAAACAGTCCATGGCCTAGAAAACCTGATATTTTCCCATCTATAGACTCAAATAAGAAAAGAGCAGCAGTCAGAAAGAGACTTGATGAAATTTTAAATACTCTGTGAGATGAGTTGCTAGGGATCCTTACAGGAACACTCTGATTATTGGATCTTTCTGAAAAGCATATATGTGTTATATTAGATACATCAGGTCATCAAGCCTCCTGCCATTAAACATTCAAATCCTATAATTAACTTCCTTTGTTGATTTCATGCTCAGCCAGCAGCTGTGTGATAATGGAGTGCCCTAGTAACTTGCACTTGGAGAGTTCTGAACAACATGAGCAGACACTATTATCTATTCCCTTGTGTAGTTCTAACCAGCTATAAAATGTAAGTTGGGCGTTGCGATTGATCCATCAAGCCCGTGAGAAAACAAATCTCAGAAGCTGCCATTCCAGAGGAGAACTACCTCTATAACACTGTGACTAACAAGAGATTTTGAACACAAATACTGATGCCCTAGTTTCTGTACTAGAGGAATTCCTGAAAAAGAGCAAGTTGGAGGTTTGCGGTGATAGTTCTAGCTTTGAGAAGAACCTATTTGAGGCTACAGCTCCCAATGATTGGCTCTGATATCCTCCCCAGATGCTCATCTGTCCTTCCTATAATGTAGTAGCTTTATAATCTACAATGTTATAGGAAGCTTAAGTAAGTTCTAGAGATCCCTAGCCAATGGTGACTTACCCTTTCTTCCTAAGAAACTTCACATGTTTTTTTTTTAAGTTATTTTAGTTTTGAGATTATGTTTTAATTACATCTTTTCACTCTTAACTTTCCTCCTTGCCAACTCTTTCATACACCCTCCTTGTTCTCTTCTAAATTCAAGGTTTCTTTTGACATTAATAGTTGTCACACACCCTGAACACTTCCACAGACCTTTATTGGCCAGTTTATATTTAGAACACCTGGAGAGGATTATATTTAGCTGATCAACCTAAACTATTGCAAAGATGTTTCTATGTTTGGAATTCTTACAATACCGCTAAAACATATTCATCCAAGTTTATTGAATGAAATGTAATATTTCAGTACTCACTAAATAAATTATTCAATCAGAATCAGTTCATGTTTGCTTTTAACACATCTGTATCTTATGAAAATAGGTTAGTGAATAGCTTTCCCAGTAATTCATCACACATATACATCAATAAAATTACAAGTAGGACTTCTAAAACAAAGCATGTTAATGATATAATTGTGTTACTTTTCTTTATTTGTATGATGAGTTTCATAATGTTTTAATTCAAGAATGTGACATTGTCATTTCTACTTTTATATATACATGCATGTATTTATGTGTGCTCCAAATATAAAACAAATGTGCAATTAATCATTCTGAGCCCATATCAATTAATTTAATATTATGATCAGTACTTATATTTTACTAAAAATGTAATTTAACTGTTTATGTCTGGGAAAATTTATATTGTGTATATCAATCCCTATTTACCAATTCATCTGTTAATTGACATCTAGGCTGACTCCAAATTCTGGCTATTGTTAATATGGTAGAAATAAACAGGTCTGACCATGAGTCTCTGTGGCATGTCACTTTTCTCAATACACCAATGGTTTAGTAGTTCCTGAGAAATCTCATGATATAGAACAAAAAAGAAAACACTTCTTTTTTTATAAGTTCTAAGCTCATTACCTTTCTGCAAATCTGAGGTGAGGGACACTTCACTAGCATGCAATCCTAGTTTAGTATAACTCTAATCAAAGAGCTTTGGGAAGCTATCTGACATAGGAAGGATATGAGGGTACAGAAGGAGAAGACCGCACTAAGTGACAGTAGAGGTGAGCAGAGAAAAATGCTTAAGACTGACTTATCTAGACCCTCTCAGAAACTCAAGTATCCCTCAGTGCTCTATAGAAATGGGAATCTGAGTGAGATGTCTACAGTGATGGAGTGAAGAGGGACTTGGGGATAAAGTTACTTAAAGAAGGTCAGGACATTCCTGATAGGGAGCAGCTGCCACTACTGAGGCCTGCTTTGAAGACCATCTTTACTAACAACTTTCTAGAAACAGGAATAGTTGTTACAGAAAGTATAGTAGTATTATATTTAAAATGTGTACTATTGTCATGATTTCCATAGGAAAAAGAAGGAGAGAAAAGAAAGAGGGAGGGGTGAGAAAGGAGGGGTGTAGAGAGGTAAAGAAAGAGACAGGCAGAGAGGGAGAGATGGAGAGAGGGAAGGAAGAAGGAAAAATATTAGGAAGAATCTCTGTGTAACTATGATTAACTAATTCAGAATTGTATCTGTTTCCATCTAAATTGAGCATAATTAAAGCAGTCTCCAGCAATACAGTCTGTAATGCTGAAGAAAGCAGAAGCCACAGCAGGAGAGCAGAATGCTCATTGTAACTGTTAAAGATAGAAAAACTGTTGCATAATTTGCATTTCACCATCTTTCATCTGCTGTGTACACACAAGTAGGGAAAATAGCAAAACAAACAAACAAACAAACAAACAAACAAAAACAAAAAGCAAACAAACAAAACACCGTAGTGTTGTTTCTACTAAAATTACAGAGACCCAGAACTGGAGGGTAAAATTATTTGGAATCATAAATAGAAACATCTGGATATAAACAAAATTTAATAGAATATGGATTCTCTCTGTCACTCTAAAGGAAAATATACCTATTCCCTTGAGAGTAGTGAGGTATAATGACTAGTCAGTGCCAGGCATTGCTGTGGATAGAAGAATCAGTATCTCCTTGGCAATTGGATTGATTGAAAGTGAATTTGTGATAATGACTCTGACCCCTACATCCTACTCTAGCATTAGGTCTCAGCCTGATGGCCTTTAACACTGCTTTCTCTGTGCAGGAAACTGGGAAGTCTGCCAATCACATGTGCTTGCTGCTTTACTTAGAAATAGTTCTAGTTGACAGTAGTTCACACATTGTTGTCTTTTATGAAGTTAAAGTGAGGAAGCACTGTACATACCCAAGAATCTTTCAGGCTCTGTTGAAAACTTTTACTGACTCAGTCTTACTTCCACAGAGTTCTTTCCTAAATATTTTATAAATATTTGTAATCTATGGCACATGAGCTGAGACAAAGGAGAAGGAATGAAAGTGACAAACTAAAGTAGTAAATTTTGAGAAAGAAAACTATGTGGGAAGAAGAAGTACTTTCCTTAATAAAAGGAAAATCTAAAGGGAAACAAAAACACAAAAAGGATGATCTTAAGCTAGGTGCATGCCTTTAATCCCAGCACTTGGAAGGCAGACGCAGACCAGACATCTCTCTGAGCTTGAGCCCAGCCTTGTCTACAAAGCAAGTTCCAGGACAGTCTGAGCTACACAGAGAAACCCTGTCATAACCCCTTCAACACCAGGAACAACAACAACAGCAACAACAAAAATATTAAGTAGAAGGAGAAGAAAAAGAGCCCTTAAACTGAAAATCATGAAAGCAAAACAAAAACTAATAAAATGTGCAAGATAAAGTGCAGAAATCTGGAGTGCAAGTTATCTGGGAAAAGCAATTTAAGCATCATCTAAAGAGTTACACTATGCAAAAGGAATAATAATTTAAATAGTTTCTAAACTATCTCTATCACTGGGACATATTTTATTTTCCCAGAATGCTTATGAAATGTGACGAATAAAATTCAAATGGCCACATCACTGTGAAATGTCAGAATAGAAAGCTAATAAAGATTTGAAACATCTCAAAAGCTTACACCCTATATTAGTATTCCCAATGCCACAGAGGCTCTCAACAGAGAGAGAAAAATTCGAGGCACACTAGAAGCTCACCATCAGAATGTACAATGACAACAGAGTAATGGAAAATAAAATGTAATGAATTTGGTAATGTTCTGGCACCCACCCATGTGGTGTCTCATGATTACACAGCATCCTTGGTTCTGGGTACAAACAGCTTCACTTTGCACCAATTATACCAAACAACACTGTTGAACATTGACATAAACACATTGAACAAGCTTTGGAACTACTGCCCTGTGACTTGATGTGCTTTTACTCTACATACAATCCTTGCTGCTTTAGAAACACAATGGTATAATTAGATTTTTAGTACTTTTCTTCCATAATTTCTTTATATGTAAATATCAAATTACCCCACATTTGAATCAGTTTGTGTTGGCACATTTGATTTGAATTTTTTAAATTACTAAATTGCATTTTATTAAAACTTATTAGGTTGAAACAGTTTTAACATTTATTTAAGTGTTTTTGCAAAAGGAACTTGTCAAGCAAATGAGAATACTAATGTTAGTCACCATACATACAACATTTTATCAGATGTGCCTCTTCAAGATTCTTTGACATGAAAAAAAAGTCACGAATACAACATAGCACACTAGAAAATGAGAAAGAGAGAGAGATAGAGAGAGAGAAAGAGAGAACCCATCTTGTATCATAGTGATATAAAATGTATGGGTAAATAAAACCAGTATAGCAAAGTAGAAAGTGAAAGACAGAGAAAATAGAAATTTTCTATTCAAAGTAGGAATAAAAGAAAACTCTTGCATTTTAATGATTTTGTGTTCATTTATAGACAAGTCTTCTATCTATGAAAAAATTAACCAATAAAGAGTTAAAGTTATTATTTAAAATGTTTGAGTAAGAAGGTAAATGAACCATCATAAGTATACAGCTCAGCAAACATTACTTGTTTATAACTAATTGAATAAATATTAAGAATTTAAAGCAGTGGTGGTGCATGCCTGTAATCCCAGCACTTGGGAGGCAGAGGCAGGCCAATTTCTGAGTTCGAGGCCAGCCTGGTCTACAAAGTCAGTTCTAGGACAGACAGAACTGCACAGAAAAACCCTGTTTTGAAAAACAAACAAACAAACAAACAAAGAATTTAAAGCTTGTGATATAAATGAGTTGATGAGATTTTTTAGAGAGAAAAGTTTATACTTAAGAGAATATACAAACATTAATCCTAATTATGATACTGACCTCTAGTTAGCTGTCAATTACAGCCACCCTCTCTGAAAGGGTTTAAGGAGAACAAATTAGATAAGTCATATGGAGGTAGCTGTGGGGAAAATTACATAAAAAGCAGTTGAATAAAAAAGTAAAGAAAATGAGTCTGTTTCTTTTTTATTCCTTTAGTGTTATTTGAATTTACAACACTGCACAGACTTATCTATCTATCTATCTATCTATCTATCTATCTATCTATCTATCTATCTATCTATCTATCTATGAAAAGGGCCTCTAGGGAATCTCAATCAAACAAGGCACAGCAAGTTACAGTAAGACTAGGTTCATACCCTCATATTATGGTCTGTCAAGATAGTCAAATAGAAGAACAAAGTTCCAAAAGCAGACAAAAGAGTCAGAGACAGTTCCCATTCCTCTACTAGGAATCCCACAAGAACACCAAGCTACACAGCCATAACACATGCAGAGCACCAGGTCACCCTATGCAGGCTTCCTGATAGTTGCTTCAGTCTCCATGAGTCTCTATAGGCCCTGGAGAGTTACTTATGTGAGCCATATTACTTTTATTTTCATTATTCAATATCTGCAAAATAAAAGGTTTATTTTTAGATCTTCACACATATTCATTTCATGCTTTCATAATTTTTCATTTCTACTTCCCTTCTTGACTTTTTCATCTCTAGTAGCCCCTGTCGAATTCCTCACTTTTTGGTTTTATCTAGATTCTGCATGTAAAATAAAATATAAAATATTTTTCTTTCTGCATTTGATTAACTTGTTTAGTATATAGATCTCCTATTTAACCATTGTCTTGTATAGGATCTGGCTTTATTCTTCAGGCTTGGATAGTGCTCTGCTGTGTATATGTGTCAGTTTCTCCCTACAATAATTTCTCCTTAGTTACCTCAACTGTCTCCATAACTAAGCTATTGTAAATAGTCCTGTGATGAAGTCCTCCCATGTGATGATTTTACCTAAGCAGAAATCCTGTTTTCAGGTGTGCGCATGAGCGCATGTGTGTGTTAAAAGCATAACATTTAAGATTGTAGATTAGATTTCTTCACTTCTCTAAAAATTCTGGTTTGCTAGCTTATTAGCAGAAAGAGTAGAAATCTCAGATTTGTTCATTATCTATCCCTAAAAAGTCTTTTTGATTATTTTTTAATCAAGCTTCAAGTTATATCATAGTTTTGATAATACATTTTTATCTTTGTTTATATTTTATGTACTTCTGAGCTTTAGACATTATAATAATGATTTTCCCCAGCCCACCAATCTGTTGCCCATTTGCATAAGCTGTTATCCTGTTGAGAATAATTTTGCAAGCAATCTTTGATTTGTATGTTACAGAATTCTCTCAAGCTTCACCAAGGCACGCAAAGATCGGGCTCCACATCTCCCCTCATACATGACATTTGGAAATAGTTACTTAGGTTTTCCATGTAACCTTAAGCATGCAGTAGTTTGTGTGCAAATATCCCTTAGTACTCAACAACAGAGATGGAAAGATTTATGTGTTTCAGGGCTTTTTCCATTATTATGAAGCAATGGCTCATTTCAAACTTTCAAGCAATTTACATTTAGAAAGTTTGTTTCTGAGTGCCACCATGGTTCTCAGTATAATTTAGACTTTTAAGTCAATTTGGTATTGATTCAACCAGAACGGTCAATTATTTCCTACAGAACTTCTTTACTTCTCAGATTATTGACCTGGTCAAGTCAATTTGTAATTAGACAACTTTTAAAGTACTTTCTCTCCACGGTGATAATGCAGCCTTCAAAGTCTGTGTATGCATCTAAATTTGGTGACTATGCAAGTCTGGTACTTTGTTTCAATGGAAATTGTTTTGTTTTATTTAAGTAATTATTGTTTTTGCAAAAGGAGCTAAAATAATTATTAGTCTGAAACTGAATAATCTCTGTATTTGGTAAATGAGGTGTAAAATGTCATGTCTGAAGTTAAAACAATTAAATAACAGCAATTTTATATAATTCAGACTTATGGCTTAATTTCCTCCTAATACTCTGGAATAGGAAGGAATGCTTATAAAAAGGAGGACCCTCTAAGCTCTGCCATGAATTTCCTAAGAATTCTATGTTAATGTAGACTCTTTATGAGGAAGCAGCAGGCATACACACTAAGTACTCACTACACAGTGTATTCCAGCTCAATAGCAGTGCTACAGAATTTGTCTCCCTGAATGCACACAGTGGACAGAGCCCAGCCAGTGCAGGAGGAAATGTCTGAGATGACTCATGGGAAGATATGGCATTCTGGTCTGGTCCTTTGTGTCTGTGTGAACCGGGCATTGCTACTTACTCGGTCCTCTGGTCTCCATAAAGCTTAAGCTGGTTGCTCCACAGGATTTGAACAGCAGGCCATCAGTCTTTCCCAGGAATTTCTCAGGTTCAGATAAAATAACATTTTTTCTTCTTCGTTTTCAAAAAGGTACAAGCAATTAATCCCTGTGCTCATGATCCAACAAGAAGCATGAAGACACAGAGATGACAGGTTTTTTTTTAAAATATTTTTTATTATTACGTATTTTCCTCAATTACATTTAGAATGCTATCCCAAAAGTCTCCCATACCCTCCCCCCCACTTCCCTACCCACCCATTCCCATTTTTTGGCCCTGGCATTCTCCTGTACTGAGGCATATAAAGTTTGCATATCCAATGGGCCTCTCTTTCCAGTGATGGCCGACTAGGCCATCTTTTGATACATATGCAGCTAGAGTCAAGAGGTCCGGGGTACTGGTTAGTTCTTAATGTTGTTGTACCTACAGAGTTGCAGATCTCTTTAGATCCTTGGATACTTTCTCTAGCTCCTCCATTGGGGGCCCTGTGCTCCATCCAATAGCTGACTGTGAGCATCTACTTATGTGTTTGCTAGGCCCCAGCCTAGTCTCACAAGAGACTGTTTCTATTTGTGTTTATTCTTTCCTAGGACTGACATAAACTAAATACCAGCATGATTGTGTACACTGAGTAAACAAATCAGACTAGTAGTTATAGTTGTGATTTTTCTCTTTTATAAAGGATATGTAACCCCACCAACAATGCTTGCAGAATTGTAAACATCTGTGATAACTATAATTGAGTATGTTTTAGTGAGACATAGGATATGTACGTGGCACTGGCTTACACTGAATAGAATCCATGCTTAAAGATTTAATCCTTGACTGTTTTCTGGCTTGTGATATGTAACACAATCACAATACTCCTGTGATCCTTGTCAGTGGAAGAAGCCTCAACTCCAAGTTGGTCATATAATGACTGAAGTAGAAATATGCGCTTTAGACTATGTTGTATAACTATGATATAACTTTCAAGAGGAAAGAAGTATTAACTGATAATGGTTATGTCTTGCAAAGGGTTTACTGGGATGTAACTCTGTGGTACACAGAAAAGCAACTGCATTTCACTTTTCCATTGTGATAGTATGCCTCTTACACAAGAAAGATAAGAAATATGTGTTTTCTCACTTATGTCTATCTATGATCAGGTTTGAATACAGCTGAAGAGTTTCAAATAACCCAAGACTTCACCACACTCATAAATTAAACACTTTCTTTGAGCTTAATTTACTAAGTATAACTTCTTTCCTTGACCTACCCATGCACTCTTTCACCTAAGGTACCACTTGTGTCATTTCCCAATAGTTTTCATATATCTACATCCTTACCTTGCTCGTTGTTTTGTGCTCTTCCCAGGAATATGTCCATATAATAAATTCCCCATATAGAATTCATGAAGGAAAATAGAAGATTCTTTTTGTACTTTAATAGGAAGTGCTTATTGTGAAGAAAAGGAGGCGTACAGGGTCACTAATGTATTAGAGTTGCAAGCATCTACATGGATTTTGTACTCAAAACTGAAAACTGGGATATTTTCAAAATTTGTCAACAAAAGCATTGCAGATAGTAAGAGCCCTAAGAAGCAGCCATCAGTGTTCCCATAGCTATACCGTTTGTGATTTACGGGATCTTGGCACAGAAACTGCTGCAAAACTCAAACAGCTGTTTCTAAATTTGTTTGTATCTGCCCCGGGGAGTAATAATTCTCCTTGTAATACACCTTTAGACATCAGGGAGACAAAAATAAAATGCTTCCAAGTGAATCAATGAATGGTTAGAGAAAAAGAGTCCTTCACAGTGTTGCATCTTGTTTCCTAGAACTTTATATTTGGGTTTTGAGAGAAACTGGTCCATATGATGGCAGTCAGCTTACAGTATACACCATTCATTGTATTTGCAACCATAGATCCAGCAAAGCATTAATACAACCTGATCTGTGACTACTCCTTAAAAATTAAAATTAAAGAAGAAAAGTGCAGATAAGTCTTGTCTAATACCAAAATAATTTTGGTGTTTATGGCATAATGAATGTAACATGGATAGGGAAACTTGCAAAAAAAATATGTATGAAAAGGAAACTGCAATTTTAAAATAAAGTATTGGGGCAGGGGGAAAGCATCTTCTGTGTCAGTGGCCAATAGCTTCAAGACCAGGAAAAAGTGCAGCTTTGCCACTGGTTTTCGTCCATCACGTTCACCTATCATTTACAACTTAGTGTCTCTTGGTACCAGCACAAATCCATCAATTGAATCATTTTCTCCACCTGACTACTGAGAGTTTCATTGGATGATGATCCAATGAGCTCATGTTTACAGTAATGCAGACAAAAGGCACACTGATATGAACAGACCATCTAAACCTGTTGTTCTCGAAAGCAGTGAAAAATAGACTGCCCTTTAACAAATAACCCTGCTTAGAAAAAAATATTCTCATATTTTATGTGAATTTGCTTAGATCTCTTAATCAAATGTTTTATTAAGTCTCTTCATAGTTTACACACAAAGTGTGATAATCATCAAACAACCTTGTGGATATTTGGAAGGCTTATGTGTTTTGTGGAGCAGCATGTGTCTAACATTTAGGTTTGATTGTCAGTGTTGCAAATAAAATTATACAAATGTAATCTGATGTAGGTGTATTTCTAAACACAAAGATCATGTGTATATGACTTGATACTGATGTGTGGTATTAGAAGTAATGAGCAACTTCAGCTATGAGTCAGCCATGGACTTTTTCCATCAGTGACCACCTTTCCAAGATTAGATTTGGAAATACTGAGAGAAAACAAGCACAGACAAGCAGCAAGGACAAAGACTCAGCAGTACTATGGAAGTTAGGTTTTTAAGTCAGAGATGTATAAAGTCATAATCTGTGAAAATGATTGGGCTGTTTTACAAGTTTTATTATTGTAAAACTTTGAGGCAGCACATGCATTTTAGTATTCTTGTAAAGGTTTAGTGAACATTGAAATCAAGACATTAGGACTGTGCCTAATATAGATACTCCACACACATCATATTTACCACTCTGTTTCTAGTCTTTCAGTTACTTGTTAAGTGCTATAAACTCTGTTTCATGCTAGGTATGTCCAACATCAGGATATTCATCCATCTTCTGGACCCTTGTTATAGAAAGCATGGTTATGCAATGACTAGAAACCTATGACTCTATTGAGAGATGATGGAATCATGATTATATGTACTGTCTCACAGTAATCATTACATAGGTTCACACTTAATGCACACTCAGGAGATTGGGCTCTTTGGAGGAATGAGGTCTCAGGTGATATGTCGATGGAAACCATCACTCTGTCTCAGTACCTTTCTCACTCTACTTGCTAACCACCATGAGATGAACAGCTTTGCACCAGAATGTGATCCACATTTCAGTCTTAGGCTCAAAACATTGCAGCTAAGTGACCATGAACTTCAACCTCATAAATCATTAATCAAATAATTTTTCTTCCCCTTAAACACTTCTCAGATTTTAGATTGCACAGCAATAATGAAAATTAACACACACACACACACACACACACACACACACAAATACACAATACAGAGAGTCAGAGAGTCATTTAATTAGCAGATCCAATAATATGTATGCAAAAATAGGAAGACTACTATAAACCAAGTAAGAGCGAAAAAGAAATATCAGCTCCAATTAGAGGTCAGAGGGTTGACATGGTCAGGCAGAACTCAATAAGCTCGATATAGAAAGAATCTTGGTGGCATAAGGTAGTCTTAGGGAATGAATAAGTAACTTGGGAGGGTTGTTCATCCTTTCATTCATTATGTTTCAATTCTCTAGTTTCTTATTCCATCCTTAGACCCCGAATAAAGAACCCCTTATTGCAGCCACATGTTGATGGCAGAGAGAAAGTCTGGATTTATTACAAGCCATGGCTTAAGGGCAAAAAATTTCAGATGCCAGCCCCAACCCCCAAGGTCATTTAGTCACCAGTATGAACTGTAATGGATTATTGATCCCATGGACTCTACAGGCTCTTGGAGATCTATCACGAGTTAATCGAGGATGGTGTGTGCATACTTATTTATCTACTGTCTCCTGAATTGGCAAGGGTGATTCTTCCTACTGCAGCTAGCTGGGGTTTGCTGGCTTCTTAGTGGAAGGAGCAGTCATTTTGGGATTAATGCTGCAAGTACCAATGAAATAACAGTGCAGAGAATGTGCTGCCATAGTAGCCAGATAACAAAACTTCTGTATGCTCATGTTTTAAACTTTCAAATGATGCAATCATTTCTGTACCTATCTTCATTAAACCTGGAGAATTTTAGTTGAACTTTAAAGTTTTTATGCTACAGTACCCTCATGAATGAGCTCAACCATTCACAATGGTTTTATGTCTCAGTTGTATTTGCGAGGCTAAGTGGGCACAAAAGCACTAGGTGACTTTTGGTCCCCATTGTCAAGTCAAATTCCCTCAGCTGAGAGTTTGTCTCATTTTCTAAGGATAGATTCTGACTTAAGTACGAAAACCTGAAAAATGAGTGCCTTAATGGAGATCCTAGTATAAGTGCTACCTTACTGCCACAGACATGTATCAGCAGTGGTCTTGCTTTGTGTACACTAAAAGGCTATTTCAAGAGAGATTAATGCCATGAAGCACCTCTCTCCCCGTGCATTTCAGTGGCAAATTCACCTTTGTCAGTTCACTCACTACAGCAGCTTGGGTGAGTCATTGACACATGATTCTCTTTCCCTAAGAAACACCATAGAAATCCCTAGAAAGTCAGGAACCCTATAAAAGAATGTATTTCCTCTAGTGTAGGATAAGATAAATAAAATTATGTGTAGCCTGACTGGTCGTCCATGTACTATAAACAGCCTATTGTATTTGTATTCATAGTAGAAATCAGTAAGAATTAACTTGGGTTGCCCTTGAGACTGGCACAGACACATCCTTTTACCCAAAGATGCCTTTGTGCTTCACAGGGTTCATCTAAATTCTTCTCACCACTCAAGACTCAGTGTCAGATCGATTGTACTGAGAAGCTTTTCCTATTTCTCCTTTCCCCACCTCCTTCTCTTCACACAGATGCACCTGCAGCCTGGGATCCTGCTGTGTGCTTCACTGTTCTGCATTTCTCAGGGGGTAAATTTCTCTTACAGGTTAGTTCAATTAGAAGGGAGAATAGGTTTGGTTTGGGATTTTTTTTTTTTGTATTAAGATTGTGATAAATTTTATTAGCTTTGTAACAACACAAAAAGTAGGGCCAGTAAATGAATGAGACCTGTAGACATATCACTAGTAAGAAGTAACAGGCACTGTTAGCAATGTTGCAGATGCAAATGGTGTGCCTGCCTTCATCAAAGCCCATATTTTAGATGTTTTAGCATGTAGAATAATGGGTGTCATTTTAGTTACTCATGCAGAAATTTAATTACTTAAACATACAGGAGAGAGGTTTGTTTGTTTGTTTGTTTGTTTGAGTAGCAAAGAAATACTTAAGATGCCAATATTTTAGATGTTTTAGCATGTAGAATAATGGGTGTCATTTTAGTTACTCATGCAGAGATTTAATTACTTAAAAATACAGGAGAGAGGTTTGTTTCTTTGTTTGTTTGTTTGTTTTTTTGAGTAGCAAAGAAATACTTAAGATGCCAATATTATCTTCCGGCGTTATGCCTGTGTTCACTTTGGAGTTTAACTATCAACCTCACCTGCACATTTTTCATGTCTTCACAGTAAACTCATATGAGTCACTGTTTTTAATGAGCAATGTAGCTAAGGTTATACATTTTCTAGTCTGTAAGACCATCCCTTTAATCTGATATTCCTTGTAATTTCACGTTGTATAGTAAAAAGCTGAGGAGGTAGTAATGTGCCTTTTTATTATGATAATAGATATAAATCAGCTTAATTACTAGCAACACATTAAGTAGACATAGTTATCTTCATTTTCATTTTACTATTGATTTTTTTTTTTAGTATTAGTATTGCAAATTGCTTCCATGAAATTCTTGCAATTACAGTCCACATAATCAAGTTATACATCAGCTTGGATGATTGTTATGTCAATTAAAGCATCTGTCTGATGGCCTTACCAAAGGCAACACCTTCTTCTTCCACATCACATTCAGAACTGTCCCCAAATCTCTCTTTTCTGTCTATGGTCTCCTTGTGTACTAGTGGTATCCAAAGTTCTATGAAACACATTCTTTCTACAATTTACCTCTTAACCTGTTCTCCTCAAGATGCCAGTAATTTTTTTCTAAACTTCCATATCATATTGTCCTTTTCAAAATCCAACTTAATCATAGCTTTTCCTTCCTTTCTATTATTTAACATAAACCATTAATATTTGTTTTCTCTGTTCCTGGAACTTGACAGCCAAATATTGCTTAAACACAAGATAGATTAATGTATTTTTACTTTATCAACAAAATTAGTACTTTTTACAAACCTTTGTATAGTCTGTTTCCCTAGATAATCATTTACCAATTTTCTTTTAAAATGTGCTCATACCTCATTAATTCTAAAATCCATGAGTATGTACTTTTTCTCTTTAATAAAAAACTTTTTATCTGAATATTTTATTACACATAAACCGCTGGTGGTTGAAAGCAATTGACCAGCTCCTCCATTCTCATAGTCCTCTTTGCAGCTTATCTCATAGCCATATATATATATATATATATATATATATACATATTTAAATCTAGATTCTGCATGTGAGAGGAAATTGACATTATTTGTTTGAGTCTGGCTTGTTTCACTTAACACTCTTTAAGTTCTCTCCATTTTCCTGCAAATATAAACATTTCATTCTCTGTAACTGCATAAATTTCCATTGTGTGCTTCTACCATGTCTTCTATACCTAGCCATCTGTTGATGGTACCCCTGGTTCTGTATCTTGCTTTTGTGAAAACTGCAATAATGTCGTAAGTTTGCAAGTATCTCTGTGCTATGTTGACTTGAAGTCCTTCAGGTACATACCCTGGATTGTTTAGCTGGAGCTTAGGTAACTCAAAAGACTTTTTGAGGAATCTCCATACTGATTTCAATAACGGGTACACTATTTTGCACTCCTGCCAGCAGTGTATAAGGTTTGTTCTTTCCTCGAATCCTCATTTTCATTTGTTGTCCTTTTTTTCTTGATAGCCACACTAAGTGGGGTGAAGAGGTATCTAGACATAACTTTAATTTAAACTTCGTTTGTTTAATTGATTATTTATTTACATTTCAAATGTTAGCAACTTTCCCAGTTTTCCCTCCAGAAAGCCCCTATCACATCTTCCCTCCCCATGCTTCTATGAGTGTGCTCATCCACTCACCCACTCCAGCCCTGGCATTCCCCGACACTAGGGCATGGAGCCTTCCTAGGTCCAAGATTCTCTCCTCTCAGGACAAGCCAATCCTCTGCTACATATATGGCTAGAGTCAAAGGACCCTCCATGTGTACTCTTTGGTTGGTGATTTAGTTCCTGGGAGCTCTGGAAGGTCTGGCTGGTTGATATTGTTCTTGCAATGGGTTGCAAACCCATTCAACTCCTTCAGTCCTTTTTCTAACTCCTCCATTGGAAACTCCAATGGTTGGCTGTGAGCACATGCCTCTGTATTTGCCAGGTTCTCAAAGAGCCTTTCAGGAGACAGCTATAACAGTCTCCTGTCAGCAAGCACTTCTTGGCCTCCATAATACTGTCTGGATTTGGTGTCTGAATATGGGATGGAGCTCCAGGTGGGGCTGTCTCTGAGTGGCCATTCCTTCAGGCTCCACACTTTGTCCCCATATGTCTTCCCGTGAGTATTTTTGTTCTCCCTTCTAAAAAGGACTAAAGCATCCACACTTTGGTAATACTTCCTCTTGAGCTTCATATGGCCTGTGAATTTTATCTTGGGTATTCTGAGCTTATAGGCTAATATCCATTTACTAATGAATACGTACCATGTGTTTCATTTTGTGACTGAGTCACTTCATTCAAGATGATATTTTCTAGTTCCACCCATTTGCCTAAGAATTTCATGAATTCATTATTTTTAATAGCTGAGTAGTAGTCCGTGGTGTAAATGTACCACATTATCTGTATCGATTTCTGTTGAAGGACATCTGGGTTCTTTCCAGCTTTTGGCTATTATAAATAAGGCTGCTATAAATATAGTGCAGCATGTGTCCTAGTTATATGTTGGATATATGCCCAGGAGTGGAATAGCTGGTTCCTAAGATAGTAAGTACTATGTCTAATTTTCTGAGGAACCACCAGACTGATTTCAAGAGTGGTTGTACCAGCTTACAATCCCACAAACAACAGAGTAGTGTTCCTCTTTCTACACATTCTCACCAGCATCTGCTGTCACCTGAGTTTTTAATCTTAGCCATTTTGACTGGTGTGAAGTGGAATCTCAGAGGTGTTCTGATTTGTGTTTCCCTGATGACTAAGGATGTTGAACATTTCTTTAGGTGCATCTCAGCCGTTCAGTAATCCTCTTTTGAGAATTCTTTGTTTATCCCTGTATCCCATTTTTAATATTGTTATTCAGTTCTCTGGAGTCTAACTTCTTGAGTTCTGTGCAAATATTGGATATTAGCCCTCTATCAGATATAGGGTGGGTGATGATCTTTCCCCAATCTGTTGGTTGCCATTTTGTCCTATGGACAGTGTCCATTTCCTCATAGAAGCTTTGCAAGTATATGAGGTCTCACTTCTAGATTCTTGATCTTAGAACATAAGCCATGTGTTCTGTTCAGGAAACTTTCCACTGTGCCCATGTGTTCCAGGCTCTTCCACACTTTCTCTTCTATTAGTTTCAGTGTTATCTGGTTTTATGTGTAGGTCCCTGATCCACTTGGACTTGAGCTTTGTACAGAGAGATAAAAATGGATTGATTTTCATTATTCTGTATGCTGACTGCCATTTGAACTAACGCTATTTGCTGAAAATGCCCCCCCATTGGATGCTTTTAGATCCTTTGTCAAAGATCAAATGACCATAGGTGTGTGGGTTCATTTCTGAGTCTTCAATTCTGTTCCATTGATCTACCTGCCTGTCTCTGTATTAATACAATGCACTTTTTAAAAAAAATCACTATTGTTCTGTAGTACAGCTTGAGTTCAGGTACAGTGATTCCCCCAGATGTTATTTTATTGTTAAGAATGTTTTGTTTTGTTTTGTTTTGTTTTCCTAGCCTGGGATTTTTGTTACTTCAAATAAATTTGCAAAGTCCTCTTTCTAACTCTATGAAGAGTTGAGCTGGAATTTTGATGGGGATTGCATTGAATCTGTAGATTACTTTCAGCAAGATGGACACTTTTACTATACTAATCCTTCCAATCCATGAGCATGGAAGATCTTTCCATCTTCTGAGATCTTCTTCTATTTCTTTCTTCTAATTGAGAGACTTGAAGTTATTGTCATACAGATCTTTCACTTGCTTGGTTAGAGTCACACCAAGGTATTTTATATTATTTGTGACTATCCTGAAGGGTGTGATTTCCCTAATTTTTTCTCAACCTGTTTTCCTTTTAGTATAGGAAGAGTATTGATTTGTTAGAGTTAATTTTATATTCAGATAATTTGCTGAATTTTTTTTAATCAGGGTTTGGAGTTTTCTGGTGGAATTTTTTAGATCACTTAAGTATATTATCATATCATCTGTAAACAGTGAGAGTTTGACTTCTTCCTTCCAATTTGTTTCACTTTCACCTTATTTTGTTGTCTAATTTTTCTGGCTAGGACTTTGATTACTATATTAAATAGGTAGGGAGAGAGGGAGCAGCCTTGTCTAGTCCCTGATTTTAATAGGATTGCTTCAAATTTCTCTTCACTCAGTTTGATGTTGGCTACTGGTTTGCTACATATGGCTTTTACTACATTTAGATGTGGGGATTGAATTCCTGATCTTTCCAAGACTTTTATCACGAATGGGTGTTGAACTTTGTCAAATGCCTTCTCAGCACCTAATGAAATGATCATGTGTTTGTTTGTTTGTTTTTCCTTTGAGTTTGATTATATACTGGATTACATTGATGGATTTCCACATATTGAACCATCCCTGCATCTCTGGGATAAAGTCTACTTGATCCTGGAGAATGATCGTTTTGATGTGTTCTTGGATTCATTTTGCAAGAATTTTATTGAGTACTTTTACATCTATATCATAAATAAAGTTGGTCTGAAGTTCTTTTTCGTTGTTGGGCCTTTGTATGGTATAGGTGTAAGTGTAATTGTGACTTCATAGAACAAATTGGGTAGTGTTCCTCCTGTTTCTATTTCGTTGATTAGTTTGAAGAGCATTTGTATTAGGTCTTCTTAGAAAGTCTGATAGAATTCTGCACTAAACTTATCTGTTCCTGGATGTCTTTTGGTTGGGAGACTTTTAATGACTGCTTTTATTTCTTTAGGTATTATGGGACTGTTTTGATGATTTATCTGGTATCTTGATTTAACTTTGGTACTTGATGTCTGTCTAGAAAATTGTCCTTTTCATCCAGATTTTTCAGTTGTGTTGAGTATAAGCTTTTATAGTAGGATCTGATGATTTTAGGGATTTCCTTGGTTGGTTGTGTTTTTCTGTAATTCTTTAAAGGAGTTTGTGTTTCCTTTTTAAGGGCTTCTACCTGTTTATCTGTGTTCTCCTGTATTTCTTTATGGGATTAATTTATGTCCATCTTAAAGTCCTCTATCATCATCATGAGACATTATTTTAAATCTGAATCTTCCTTTCTGGTGTTTTGGGCTATCCAGGACTCTGTTCCAAGTTTGCACTGATATTTAAAAGAGGTGTATGGCTTTATCAGACTGCATAGCTTATAACAATTTCTGATATATTTAAATAACCACTAGGTAGCAGGTAAACACCTGGTAAAATAACAAGAAAAAAAACTAACAAAGTTTTTGGATGATCCAAACTGAGTATGGGGAGAAGACTGGAAAGGCAATGCAGTCTTTCCTGAAAATATATCTGGAAAAGTCCCCTAATTATTAACCTGGACTAATTGCTGGTTCACAAATACTATGTAAAATATTGAAGAAGTGAAAAGAATGAAGATTTAAAAAGACAAGAAGAAAGAGAGAAAGAAAGTAGGGGTGAAGAAGAACAGCCAAGCCTAGAAGACTTAAAATTTCACCTGTCACAGGAAATGCTTCATTAAAGAAAATATAAGCCTACCCCACAGTAGAGTGTTTGAAAATCAAAATCAAGTCTTGCTTCCTTATCTTCTCAAAATTATATTCTTTCTTTTCCTTCTTTAGAACAGGTCTCAAAAAATATTTCTGCCACTGCAAACTGAAGGAGAGACTGACATTCCTCATACAGAAGTGTGTTATAATTTCATGCTTTGCAAACACACACTGCATGCAATCAGGAAAGAAAGGAAATTAAAAATGAATTCTGATGTATTTTTCTCTACTCATTTATTTTATCAGTCATCTCAGTTGCACACTGAATAACAACAGGGCTTGATATTCATGCATAAAGAGACCAGGTGTCCCTTAAAATCTCCAGAAAGATGGAAAGAAATACAAACAAATATGCTCAGGAGTTAAGTGTACTTTCCTACCTAAAATCTTCCAAAATATATGACAGAGCCATGTTTTGTTCTTCTAAATTGCATCTAACTTGTGCTATTACTTAGCACTTATTTGAACTACAATTACTAAACTAATTTATATGCTTGTTTTCAAGTAATTAGTGAAGCCATTATTTCATAATTTTATTGACATAAAATGAATCGTGTTATAGACAGTAGATTTAGAGTTGAATTGTATCAGCTCAATAAAATATAATAGGTACAATCCTGTTTTCTTACTTTAATGATGTTGACATTCAACAAGACTTGATTTTTTTTCTGCCTTTATTTAATCTTGTTAGCCAGCATTTTCTTATATGTGCACAATATATACTGATTTATTGTCCCTGCTGCACCTTCTCCTATCTCCTCAGCATTCTGCTCAAAAATCCACAGCCCCACATCGCTATCAGCATTTTCCCCAGACTCATGGCATTTGAGATTGTTTTTGGACTCTTGCAGTTTGACCAGGTCCATCCATGTGATTATTAGATTTGCAGTTATTCTTTGAAGCCTATTTTTTAACCCAGAAAGCTAAGATTTTGGGAAAAAAATATTAACACAATTAGTGTGTATATTTCAAGAACTTTATTTGAGGTATTCACTTGGCAGAGATTTTTAAAGTTTTTAAGCATTGCAAATCCTATATGCAGACTTTTGCAAAGGATACTTGTAAGTTTATGAAAAAATAAAGCATTTTCAAATTTTACTTTTAAAAAAAAATCCTTGACACACTATGCTTGAATATATATATATATATATATATATATATATATATATATGGCTGTGTGTGTATATATATGTATATATATATGTATATATATATATATATATATATATATATATATATATATATATAAAATTTGTGAACTAGTATAAATACTCTTGAGCTGGAAGTTGAGTCCAATTTGCACATAGACTTGAATGAAAACCAATGTGAAGTTGATATTTTGCATTCACATGCATTTTCCTGGTGTGAATTCAAATAGAAGAGAGTGAAATAAACATTCAATGGAGGATTTTAAGAAATATCTGACAAACTATAGCTTTACAAATCTGTCATTACTTCACTAGTAGCATTGGTTGACAATCACATACCATTTGAAGACCTGAGTTCTATTGCTATTTTAACAATTACATGAATGTTCAGGCCATTTAATGTCATATCAAATTGTAACATCTTTAAATTATGAACACTAAAATATATTAAAGCTGCCCCAATTACTTTCTTACTACTGTGATAGAACAATGTTGGCTTAGATTTTTGAAAGCACCATGACCAAGGAAACGTATAAAAGCAATGTTTAATGGTCTTACAGTTTCAGAGGGTTATAGTTAATGATGACAGGACAAAGCCACAGCTGCGGGAACATCTGAGAGCTTGCAGCTTGCATATTGTTTCATAAGTAGCAGGGAGCATAGGAGAGAACACAGGGAAGACTGCAAGTCGTTGAAATCTTAAATTGCATATCAGTGATGTATCTCCTTCAACAGGCCACATTTCCTAATCCTTCCCAAATAGTTCCCCCAACAAGGAGCCAAATGACAAAGTGCCTAGATTACTGCAGTTCAATGTTAATTCTCTGTAATCAGGACTCATGGAGCTACTAAAGAATAAGTGTCACAACAAATGAGAGACAGAAATACTGGCTCACTCATAGGTGGTTTCTCCTTTGAACAGTTAATGCTTTAAAAACTGCTAAATCCAATGACTAACATAACTTAGGTGTCGGAAGTTTTGAGATCAGAAGTTTTGTTTTTACAAGAGTTTCCAACTTGCCTTTCTGCTGCGGAAGAGTAAGTATCATTCCATGGATGTTTCCACCTGTGAAAACCAATCTGTTCCTTAGGGCACATTCGCTCTGTGACTGCTAGGGAAAAGACAGGGTGTTACAGGATTGGCACCAAGAGACATTTCCCCAATGATTAAAATATTGCTTAAATTGATTGTATTTGAGAAGCAATTCTTCTCTTTCCCATTCACATCACAACTCTGTTTATACAACATGGCCCATGCAAAACTTAAAAGATGAACACACTCCTGATGATGACCAATAAAGAAATCTCAAAGCAGAAATACAGGGGCTACCGGTTGAAAACACACATTTAAAAAGTTTGAAGTCACTAAGACCTTTGAAGTCCTTTACTTTGTTAAATAGTGTGAAGCATACTGAAGAGTGTGTACCAGAAAAGGCAGTAGGTTCCAGCTCTAACAGGGCACCAGGTGCCCAAAAGTAGCAAGAAACAAAGGAATGGGATCCTGGATTAGATTTACTCAAACACAGTGCATGTACACACAGGGGAAAGCTCTGCTGACTCCTTTTCGATGAACACAGAGCAAAGACTGCATATTCTAGGGTCTTGGTTTGAGTTCAGTGACCAAGAGGCAGAGTCCCTTTAAAAGCACGAGCATATGAAGAAAGAAACCATTTTTGTTTGTGTTTGTGTTTTTCCGGAAATAATTCAAACTTTCTCAATATCTCAATTTTCTTTAAAATACAATATTTTTGTATTTATCAATCATTTTATTTGTTTACATTTCAAATGTATCTCCCTTCCTGGTCTCCCTTCCATGAACACTCCACCCCCTCCCCTCTCCTTTGCCTCTAAGAGATTGTTCCCCCACCCACTCACCAACCCCCACCTCACCCCTCTAGCTTCCTCCCTCTCTGGGGCATCAATCCTCCACAGGACCAAGTACCTCCCTTCCCATTGGTGCCAGAGTAGGCAGTCCTAATATAATATTTTTAAATTTATGTTTTGGGAATTTAATTCATGTATATAATGAGCTGTTAGCATATCTACACACATCCTCCCCCAGAGAAAGTACTTGCTTAGGGTCAAAATATGGCTGAATCACAGGTGATATGTTATTCATTGCTAACAAATTGATGGGAACATTCTATTAATACTGAAATTTATAGAGAAGTCAGTGGGGACGTTAAAGAGAAGTAGCAGTTACACAAGGAGTTTGTGGTCATACTCTACTGGATGCACCTGTCTACATGAGTAGCACTCATGGCAGAATATTACACAAAGCACTGTATGACTGATTTCATTAACACAAAGAGGGAGTAAGGAGGGAAATTTGGAATGTCACGAACAGACTTTACATTTGTATTAGACTTACAGAACTTTACTATGGCATCCATACTGACGCCATCTAGCAGTAAATGATTGCTTCCTCTCTCTACTAATTTATAAATGAGTGTCCCTTGCAAGATCACTTGGCAAAGCCTCCTGACAGATTATTAAAGTAGTGAATGCAGACAAGCGCAGCCAGTGCTTTGGGGGGATGTCTTATTTGGGAAACAGTGTAAATTACTTCTCACAATATTAAATGCAGCATGAGAATATCAGAAGCCAGGTGTAGTGGTACACCTGTGTAATGCCAGCACTCTAGAAATAGAGGCTATGAGATCAGAAATTCAAGATCTTCCTGGGATACTTGCCTAGGTCATATGAAACAGGGTCTAATTTTTAAAATGAAATGGATAAATATATGATGGACAGATTTTATGACTGAATGGGATTACATGAATAATATTTTCTCTACAAACCTATATACACATGCACACCACACATGCATACATATAAAAGCCTTTCTCAACAGAATCAATGCTGTAATTATAAACACTTTAGATTAATTGAATTTTGACTTTTCTGCACCATTAACTTTATTCTAGGCACTATGTGTATCATCACACATTAAACCATAGTTAAATTAAAATATCTGTCCCCAAATTAGCTTGACTTCAGCATAATTTTTCCTCTCAATGAACCCTGTTGAATCTATGCATGACTCTTCAATGAGTGAAATCAGCAGAGACTGATGCAGATTAAAACACAAAAGTGTTTTACCACACTCAATTTTAAATCACTAACTTCTGAAGACAGAACAAGACTAAAATGCCATCTTTACGATTTTAAGATTATATTTCAAGGCAGCATGGGACTAAGAATGTTATATGTCCACTGATACAGCCACAGCCTGTAAGCAATTAAAGTGGTAGGTGTGCAGAGTAGTAGTCCAGTCATGTACTATAAGTGATAACAAAAAAGGAAGAGAATTATAACACTTTTAAGAAATTTTTTGCTATACCAAGACTTTGGAACTGTTGTATGAAATGTGAAATGAAAGAGAAACTTCATTCTCTCCATGGTTCGATTTAAAGATTATGGCTTCACCATACCTGTCCCTTTCTTTTTGTTTTGTGCATGCCATATGTCTCCATCTTTGAATCTAATGTGAACACTCACACTAACATATTTCGTGTGCCAATAATTGTAGAGTCCATGCTAGTGAAGACAACATTACATAGTGAGAGATGTTTTCCTATACTGGATATAGAATATCTACATGTAGGTTCTAAGCACCCACTGCAATTATTAAATGTATATTCTGTTTATATTTCCTTACAGTAGCGTACCTCAATTAAATTATAATTAAAATATAAACAACTATTTGTATTTTTCAAATAGCAGAGTTTGATTGAAAATCATTAAATGGCCACTCATCTCTCTTACAAATACAATTCTCCTTTGGAAAAAGTTGGAATTGAATTTCTGTACTGTTGAGTTTAATAAACTGGTAGATATATCATTAAATGAAATTTCATCAATCTAGCTTTGTAGAAATAGAAACAAAAATGGCAAAATTCCTTACCTCCATTTTGGCAGATGAGGAACTTAGAGAACTCAAAGCGCTTACCCATACCCAGAGGTGCTTATGATGGTGTGAAGTTAGACTTAGAACATTTGTGCTGATGACCAAGACTTTGACTCGTATGTTGTTAGAAAGGAAAACCAATTTATTTGAAGAAAAAGAGACATGAAACTTAAAATCCTAGATCTTCTCTTCTTCTTCTTTTTTTTTATTTATTACGTATTTTCCTCAATGACATTTCCAATGCTATCCCAAAAGTCCCCCATACCCTCCCCCCCCCCCACTTCCCTACCCACCCATTCTCATTTTTTGGTCCTGGCGTTCCCCTGTACTGGGGCATATAAAGTTTGTGTGTCCGATGGGCCTCTCTTTCCAGTGATGGCCGACTAGGCCATCTTTTGATAATTCTATGGCAAGGACATAAACATTCTCAACCCTCTACCTTCACCACTATTATAAAAAGTTGTGTCTACCTCACAGCCAGCACCCAACATTAGAACATTCTTTTCTTTTTCTTATTTTAATTGAATATTTTCTTCATTTATATTTCGAATGCTATCCCAAAAGTCCCCTATACCCTCCCCCCTCCCCGCCCTGCTCCCTTACCCTCTCACTCCCACTTCTTGGCCCTGTACTAGGGCATAGAAAGTTTGCTAGACCAAGGGTCCTCTCTTCCCAGTGATGGCCAACTAGGCCATCTTCTACTACATATTCAGCTAGAGACACGAGTTCTGGGGGTAAACCGCTTTGGAAATCAGTCTGGCGGTTCCTCAGAAAACTGGACATAGTACTACCGGTAGATCCAGCAATACCTCTCCTGGGCATATACCCAGAAGATGTTCCAACTGATAATAAGGGCACATGCTCCACTATGTTCATAGCAGCCCTATTTATAATAGCCAGAAGCTGGAAAAAACCCAGATGTCCCTCAACAGAGGCATGGATACAGAAAATGTGGTACATTTACACAATGGAGTACTACTCAGCTATTAAAAACAATGAATTTATGAAATTCCTAGGCAAATGGATGGACCTGGAGGATATCCTCCTAAGTGAGGTAACCCAATCACAAAAGAGGTCACTTGATATGAACTCAATGATAGGTGGATATTAGCTCAGAAACCTAGAATACCCAAGATACAACTTCCAAAACACAAGAAAATCAAGAAGGAAGACCAACTTGTGGATACTTCATTCCTCTCTAGAATAGGGAATAAAATATCCATGGAAGGAGTTGCAGAGACATTAGAACATTCTTATCAGGGCCCGACACCTCCCTTGTTCAGGATAGGACCAGCTGGAGAATTAGTAAAACTAGTCATTCAGTTTGAAGGGGGCTAAAGACACTTCAGGAACCACATTGGTTACAAACTTCTGCAATGACATGTAAGCATTTGTGGAGTGGTTCTCCAAACAGGACTATGATGTGAACAGAAAAAAAAAAAAAAAAAAAAGGCAGTTACATTTAGGAGGAAGTAATGATAAGTTTTCACCACATCTACACCATAGGTTTCAGACTCTATTTTGGGCTCATGGTCTATGACACAGGGCCATAGAGAACAATGTTTCTTACCATGTTTCCCCACTTGTTTAAAGAACAAGCCTTTTGCTGGGCAGTGGTGGCACAAGCCTTTATTCCCAGCACTTGGGAGGCAGAGGCAGGCAGATTTCTGAGTTCGAGGCCAGCCTGGTCTACAGAGTGAGTTTCAGGAAATCCAGGGCTACACAGAGAAACCCTGTCTCAAAAACAAACAAACAAACAAACAAACAAACGAAACCAAGCCTTTTATGTTGAACATTGTACTGTAGTCCTGACAGCACAGTACCTTGGAGGTACACTTAGGAAAACCAGAAGGTCTAGGTCATCCTCAGCTACAGTGAGTTTGACATCGACTTGTACTGCAAAAGAACCTGTGCGAAAGAACAAAACAAGCAAGGAAAAATAACAACTATCATAGCAACCAACCATTGAGAGCTTCTGACTCACCGTTCCCTAAGTTTTCTTAGTAAGACAGAAATTTTCCAAAATTAAAATGATTCTTTTGTTTTATAATCATTCTACCAAGATCAAACTTTGTGCTATTTATAGATATAAAATATGAGCTATGAAGCATATAACAATTTTGTCCATTTGAAAGGGGAAAGCCAAAGAAATCCTTGGGGGCATTTCAAAGTACCATATTAAATAACAAATTTTAAACGTGGAATCTATTCTAAGTATAATATTTGAATTCATGAAAACATATAAAAAGCCTTTGGGTGATTGAAAATTCTATTAACATTTTACCCACTTCTACAATAAAACAACTAAAATGTCCACAGTTCACTTTTGCTTAATTAGATCTACACTTTGGCTTTTTTTCTATAATTCAATTATTCATGTACTTAAATATTTATACAAGATATGTTAGATACCTATCACATGAGTCTTGATTATATCAACAAACAAAGCGACCAGGATCTTACAAGTAGGAAATCCTTTTAATCAGCACCTCAAAATTTTCCCTCTTCTTGTTGATAGTCAAGTTCCACAACTTGTATTTACAAAACAACTAGATCATAAAATAAAAAGTTAAGTGTTCTGAATTCATGGGCAGCATTTTCTAAAATTTCTCCACCAGTTGCTTTACCAAATTTGAAAATCTTGTTAACTATTTTTTTTTCAGACTGAATTTCTTTGACACACAGAAGTCCAAGAAAAAACTCAAAATATGATGTAAGCCTCCATTCCATCTAAGGTCTGCCCTTTTTTGAAGAGAAATGGAGGAGGAGTGACTGAAGGTGAAGAAGAGGGGAGGTGGGGAAATGGTGAGGTGGATAGAGGGCTGGGAGGAGAGGAGGGAGGGGAAACTGTGGTCAGGATTTAAAATATAATAATAATAATAATAATACATGTCTGCGTGGGTTTTTAGCTTGTCATTGAGAGAGAGGAACATCCTCTAACCATCTATGATAAGACACTAAGAGAGCCAAAGCTCCCCTACTAGCTGATATTCTCTATCACTCATTTCCCCCTATTCGTAGTTGTAAGAACCACTTGGCTTTACAATCTCTACTGGTAGTTCACTGTGAAAAACAAAACAAAAGAATAATACAACAACAAACAAACATAACTTAATTAACATAATATCCCATCAAGGAAAAAAAATACGAGAAAAATCAAACAAAAACAAACAAAACAACATTATATGTGTCTCAATGCCAAGCACTCAGGATTGTGTTTGTCACAACAACAAAAATTAAACAAATTTCATGAATCAAAATAAATTTCTTTTGAAGTATACATGTCCCAGAAAAAAAATCACAGCCTCTGTTTCTCAATATTTTTAAGAAGCATTCCCTAACTGTTCACAACTGTATTCTCATCACTACATAAATAAGTAATTGCTTTATCTTGTTTTCCCTAACATTAGTAAATCCATGAAAATTGAATATAATACTGTGAGCACATGGCCAAAGATTTCCAAAGAATCAAAGCAGTAATGTAGAGAAACATAGTATCCAGAAAGTTTACCATAGGAAGCTCCACTGTGTCAGAAGTCAGAGAACCTAACAGTTTTTCTTGCCTTTTAGAGCTATTTTATTCAATGTCTAAAAAAGATTACTAAAGTAATTTAAAGCTAAAATGACTATGAAATAAAAAAGTTACCACCCAAGTGGCTTTGAAGGAGAGAATAGTTGGAATCCTTTGTCCAGGTGGACAAATTCTTCCTCTGCATGTGGCTATCACAATAGCAAAGCTTCACACACAGCCCTAGTCTGAGAACACACAAACCTGGATGGCAACTCGCACAGACTCTCTCCACATCCGACACTCTCCTATGCTCTTCCTAAGCAAAGGCATAGCTATATTTAGCATTGGAGAGTGCTGACTGCTACTTCCTAAAAGTTTCCTCAGAAATGTCTACTTCCAACCCAACACTCTATCCAAGGGGATTTGAACAGACAGCACTGTCTCTGAACCCTAACTTTAGGGAAGCCGGGGTTCATTTTGCTAAGGTAGATGGCAGATAGAATCAGAGCCATATCAGCGAGTTACAAGGTTATAGTTTTCTATTGAGAACTGAGCTATTTTAGCCTTTAAAAATTCTCTCTTTAAAGAAATATTTACTTTATGTATGTCCATTTTTGCTTGAATGTATGTGTGTCATGTGTGAGCCTTGTAATTGTTGAGGTCAGAAAAGGTCTTTGGATTCTGAGACTAGAGTTACAGAAGGTTATGAGTTGCTACATATGTGCTGGTAACTGAACCCAGGCCCTCAGCAGGAACAACTAGTACTCTTAGCGACTGAGCCATCTCTCCATCTCCAGTCCTAACATTTTTATTCAATAATGAAGAATTATTCCAATAAGTAGACATGGCAGTCTCAATGGAGGGAGTGCTTACTGTGTATATCCCAGGCTTAGAACCCAGAAGAAGTTACATGGTAGCTATAGCTCTAAGCAGGGAAGGATGCATCTCATCAAGGCACAAACTTAGGACATTATGTGCACACAATAGGAGTGACAGGATTAAACTCTGCTCATCATTATAGGCTCACAATCTCTGCTTTTTAAGGAATTCTGTACTTTCTGTCACAGAACTTATCCCAAGTACAATAGTATGAACTACACCTAGCAGAATATGATAAAATCTTCATCCCCAACAATTCAACTACAATCCTAGAACTTTGCATTCCTGGACACATCTGAACAAGGTTCATGTCTTACCCCTGGATGAAAGAATGGATAAAGTTCATTTCCTTAAATTAACCTAAGCAGATTTACATAACCAAGCAAAGGAATGGTACCTCTCAACCTATAGTTGTAAAAAGGCAGCATATCACTAAAACATTAAGAAGGATTTCTACAGTGGCAATGATAAATTGGCCACAAGGCAATAAAATACATTTTTTTTTCATTTTGAGATTAGGTTTCATGGAACAGTGATAGCTTTGCACTTGCAAAAGTATAGAGGACGTTGAAATGCCTATCTTCCTGCCTCTCCCTCCCTGATTCTGACATTACAAACCTGTGTACCCATATTTGGCTTAATTCTTCTTTTACATTTGAAGACATAATTATTTTGTGAGAAAATTTTAAAAATTATTATAGCTGAGAAAAATTATAAAAGCTGTCATATTATGTTACACAAACAGTTTTCTTACATTTTTGGACATTGGGAGGATGAGTACTCACAGTTATATCACTTGACTATTATGGAGTAGTACTTAGTGACATAAATATTCATGGCTACACTGACACTAGAATTCATGTAGCCCAAAGCAAACAAGGTAGTAAAGAAATTTCAATTAATATCAATTTTATTCACTTCCAATATTAATATTGTAATTGTAATATTAACTTTACCATCAATTTCAATGGTGAGTCGATAATCAAGGCTCACGATGTCCTAGACAAATTGCAAATTAGGTTTGCTCAAATTTCAGACAGTAAGAAAATATGAAAAAAACAACCTTGTTTGAGCAGATTATCATAGATTTCAATGACGCAAAAAAAGCAATGAATGAGGACATCTAAAGATTCAACTCACAATTTTAGCCACAGGGAATAAATAAGGCCTAGATTTACAAGCATGAAATAACTAAAAATATGAACTATAAGGAAAGGTTTTTGAACTGTCATACTAGGTTGCTACCTCCATATCATCTTGAATGTTACCTATCTCAGCTGTTAATGGAAGCCAAGCAGTTGAGAACTAGTAAGAACTTGTTGAGAGATATCGAATTACATGTTGGGAGAAAAGAAAGAAGCATAGTAAAACAACTTGTTCCTATGATGATTGGAAAGCTGGAGAGAAGACCTGAAAGATACCTGAAAGATACAACTCTATAGCCTTTCTTAGGCAATTGTGAATTGTGTAATGTTCTGAGATTCCCAAGTCTTGCAAGGCTGCAAGTTTTTTGCCTTCTTGGGGACCTGGCTCCTTTCTCCATATGAACAGGCAGGTTACTACTTCTATATTTGGGGATAATATATCCAGGTTAGAGCCTAGGTTGAATCTTCCTAACAATACTTTAGAAGTCACTTTAGAAAGAACAATAGATCCTTTCAGCAAAATTTTGCTAGTGTGTACAATGGTGTCAGCGTTTGGAAGCTGAGTATGGGATGGATCCCTGCATCACTAGATGGTCCATCTTTTTGTCACAGCTCCAAATTTTGTCTCTGTAACTCCTTCCATGGGTGTTTTGTTCCCATTTCTAGGAAGACTATGCTGGGGCCTAGCAAATACAGAAGTGGATGATCACAGTCAGCTATTGGATGGGTCACACGGCCCCCAATGTAGGAGCTAGAGATATTACCCAAGGAGCTAAAGGGAACTGTAACCCTATAGGTGGAACAACAATATGAACTAACCAGTACCCCGGAGCTCTTGTCTCTAGCTGCATATGCATCAAAAGATGGCCTAGTCGGCCATCACTGCAAAGAGAGGCCATTGGACTTGCCAACTTTAGATGCCCCAGTACAGGGGAACGCCATGGCCAAAAAGGGGGAGTGGGTGGATAGGGGATTGGGGGGGGTGGATATGGGGGACCTTTGGGATAGCATTGAAAATGTAAACGAGGAAAATACCTAATAAAAAAAATTTTTAAAAAAAGAAAGAACAATAGAATGTTTTAAATAACTTAACTGAAACCAAGTATAAAGATATTCACATAAATTAATTTTAAATTTTACATTTCAAAGCATAGGGCCAAGTTCAGATTCCTGGAACACATTACTTTAATTATCCGGTCGAGATGGGAAAGGGTCTTACAGTTTATTGTCCAGTCAGCTTATGTAGACAATTGTTAAGTTCTAGATACAATGAAAGGAAAGTGGAGAAGTAACTGAGGAAGATAAGTAATGTCAGTAACTGTCCTGTGTGCACACACACATGAGAAAGTACACATGTAAACCACTGAGGTGGGGGGGGGGAGAGAGAGAGAGAGAGAGAGAGAGAGAGAGAGAGAGAGAGAGAGAGAGAGGCAGACAGAGAGACAGAGAGAGACAAAGAGAGACAGAGACAGAGAGACAGAGACAGAGAGACAGAGAAAATTGGTCTTTAATAAAGGTACCTAAATGAAGAGAAGAAGGAAAGCCAGAAACTTTTAACAAACAGTGTGAAATATACATAAACAACCTCCTGACTGGTACAAATTATTATCACATACATGTACAAAAGTTAACCAGAAACAAATAATAGAGTTATAACTAATGACAAAGTTATATGAGTAAGCGGTACATGAGCATCTTTATTTTGGAAAGATTTGTTAGATGAAAACAGTAGTACAATGTAAAAAAGCAAAATTAAGTTGGAGTACATAAAAAAATATTGTCTTTCAAAAAACATTGGTGTAAAAGTGAAAAATAAAACAATGTCTGTGTTCCCAGATTCAAATGAATAACTCAAATGCTTATCAACAGATGATTGGTAAATAAAAAAAATGCAGAATATTCAGCTAATAGAATATTATTTCATGACTTTAATAAACAGATGATTGATACATTGAGACATACAACTTCATAGTTGTTCTAAAAAATTATATTTGCTAGGAGAAATAAGAAATAAAAGGGTAACATATGACCTCACTTACTAATGCTGCGATTCAGAACAATAGGTCCTTACTAATGCTGCGATTCAGAACGATAGGTCCTTAACTATGGATGGGTTGAAAGAGTAAGAAATCTGTAATATAGGCACAATAGTTTACAGAAATTGAATTATACAGTCCTCACTTTTAATTTTGTAATCAACTCCTAGTTTGTGCATATACATATATTTTTAAAACTGAAAATTGATTCTTCTCACATACAATACATCCCAACTATTTTCTCCCCATTTCATACCTCCCAGCTCTCCCCACACAGACTACCCTTCTCCCACAGATCCATGTCTCCTCTGGTTCCTTTCAAAAATGAGCAGGCCACCAAAGGACAACGCCCAAATGTGACCAAACAAGGTGTAATAAGACAAGGCAATGCCCTCAAGTCGAGGCCAAACAGGCAATCCAGTAGGAGGGAAAAGTCATAGCTTTGAAAATTAAATTTATTCAGTTTTTTACATATCAATTTTGCTTCAAAATGGTTGTAAGAGGTAAAACATCTAAAAAACTGTTCTAACTCTAAAATCAATATTTTCTTTGTCTTTCATTTGTTTCCTTGAGTCTTTGTTATTTCAAGTTTGTTTCACTGGCTGTTGAGAGCATTTCTGGATGTGTTTCCATTCTCTAGTGTCTTTTTCAATCTTCCTTACAGTCTTGAATTTTTCTTTGTAGATGTTTTTCACCTTTATGGTTAGAGTTATTCCAAGATATTTTATTATCTTTGATGGTCTCATAGATGGCTATGAATCCATAGTTTCTTCCTCAGTTTGTTTGTTGTTCAGGCATCTAAAGCTCACTTATTTTTTTTTCTAAGTTGATTTTGTATTTTGCCACTTTTCTGAAATTACTGCTGGTATTTAGAAGTTTTTTGGTAAAACTTTGAGGAACTCTCTTTATAATAAACTATTTACAAATAGGGACAATTTGACTTCCTCTTTTACTATATTTATGCATTTCATCTTTTGCCTAACTTTTTTGTCTAGACTCCCAGCAATGTATTAGAAAGCAGTAGGGATAGTGAGCACTTCTGCTTGCTTCTGATTTTAATAAGATTGCTTCAAGGTTTTCTTTGTTTAGGCTAATTTTGGCTGTGGTTTTGTCATACACAGCCTGTATTCAATAAAAAAAACCTAAAAGCTATCAACATACGATGGTAACAGGAGTACTGGGAGAAAGGGTACCTGGGAGAAGCTGCAGGTAGGAAAGAGATGGGGGAAACTGATGTAATTTCATTTCAATTAAAGATACGTTTCAAATGTTGAACTGGAATATACTAGTTATCTTTCTGAATTTCAATTTCTCATCCGTAAAGAGAGAGAGGTTAAACTTGATTTCTGAAGTCCTATTGATGTTGAGTGTCCTGTTTTTCCATTCTGGATATATTATGCATCCTGCATATTTAGCTTAACTTGGCTTAGTGAATTGTGTTATTCAATGGAGGATTGCTGGAAGGAAATGTATTCAAGTCTTAAGTGAATGATTCTGCCTCATCTATGCAATTCACAACTCTATGATAAAAGTTCATCTTCAATATTAGAAGTTCCAGAATTAGGAATATTTAGGGTGGGGTGTTGCAAAGCTGTTGAAATCATGAATGTGAATGTGAGGTAAAAAGCATTTCTCTACATGTCTATAATCTGAGGAATCTTTGTTGACTATAGTACAGTAACTCAAGTTTGCTGACATGGAGACTAAATGAGGCAGTCCTATAACCTTGCTATCCATTCTTACTTATGTGGTTCCAGGAAAGTGTCAACTGAGATTGACAAGGATGCAAGTGATTTAAGTGTGGAACTATTTGGAAAGCTCTCAAATGTGTTAACATGGATGTGGGTATTTCTTATGAACTTTTGGTATGAAACAAATAACTTATAAAAACAGTATGGAAGTGAGGTTTGCAATTTGCAGTTGCTATTTCTTGGATCTGACTGGAGGCCAAGCATGGGAAGTTAACAGAGATTGTTTGCTTCAGAAGAAAGCATGACAAGGAAGCACATTAGATGATTCTCAAGAAACAGTTAGAGAAAGTATGGAGCACTCAGAAAAAAATAATGACGATTTGCAGGACTGAGCATATGAGAAATCTTCTTATTTCCAGGCAGTAAATCATATATAGGGGACCACTCCATGTAGGAGTGGATGGTTCACAGGTGACTGCATTAGAGGAAGCTAACCTTAAAGTGAGCATGAGGTGAGCATATTTTTGTATTATCATTAATACCATTACAAATACTCTGTATTTCAAAAGCTACAATTTAAATGAATGATAATCTTTGAGCTCACAGCCACGCTCACTGTGCCAAAAACGGGTGCTTAACTAAAGTGCAGAATTGTGATACATACTCTCTTCAGAAGAGCCTACAGTCAGTGACCATATGTTCTCAGCTGAGAGTCTTCTACAACATGTTTCTGACTTCTGAACCTACCTACATATAAATGTTTAGACTCCCCTTAGTTAACATGGCCTAAAGCACATTCCTTGAAATAATTACTTTGTGCATTGTTATTGTGAAATATGAATCTTTAGTCTAATTAGTTATTAGTTATTATCACAGAAGAGAAAGTAGGAATGGTGATAACTGGAGAATAGAGAAGAGTATTGTGAAGTGCTGTCTTCAGGACATGGCATGGCGACTGCCTTGATGAACTCAGAGCAGCTGTGGTTACATGCACAGCCTATACAAGACTGACTCTGCCAACATTTCCTCAAGGGTAAGGGAGGGGCTGATGAGGTCTTAGCCCTCTCTTAGGAGTTATTGGCACTTAACTGTTACTAGGGACGCAGGTATCTTTTCCCCCCAAGAGGTATAGCCAATGCTAAGTTACTCATATTCTACTAAATAGCCCCTTACCCATACTCATAGACACAAGTCTAATTCAACTCAGTAGTTCATGAAAAAGGAAGAATAGACATAAAAATAAGAAGAGAATTTTTGGGGAAAAGAAAGGGTAGAGATAAGAGAAAGTATTGGATAAATATGATCAAAATACATGTTACATACATCTTTGAAATGGGCAAAGAATATTTTTAATAAAAGACAAATTTTACATTAAAATTTTTGAGCATAGGACTTTTCAGGAAGTGTTAAACATCAGTGGAAATGGTGAATGTCCAAGGGATTATCTGACAATAGAAATCTTTGTTTTTTCTATTAGGCACTGTGCACAATTCCCCTTCTACAGGAAACACATAGAATTCAATACTCTACCAAAATGACTCCAATGTCACTGGAAACACTAAACAGATGTTAATAGATTTTCTTTCTTTCCTCTGTGTGTACATCATTCCCCTGTGGAATGAAGAAAGGATAGGAGAGATGATAGCACACCTTAAATGTTTACTTATGGTCAGTTATATTTTCCTGCTATGTGCACAGCAATAATCAATACATTTGTTTCTCTATTATTCCATGTTAATAGCTCAATTACAACACTTCATTCTAGCAGAAAAAAAAAACCTGCCTTTTGTTGTCCCCAGTTCAGAATAATAGAGCCCTAGTTCAGTAGGAAGGAAGCCAATCAAAGCTAGTTTCTGGCCGGATGCCTGGCACTCCAGTGGAACATGATACAGGATCGGGGAGCCATAAAGCAATTCCTGAGCAAAGTGTTGAATCATTGCTCACCTCCTAGCATCCCCCCCTGCTCTGTCCCTGTCACTTATCTAGCTTCAGGTTAAGCTCTACTGTTCACTACCTGCTTCCTGGGTTCCTCCCTCTTAATGGCCTCAGTCTTCACATCCTCCTGTTCTTTCTTCCCACATTTCCTCTGGCTGTGCTCCTGTGCGCGTACTCACTCTTCTGGGTTTGCATTAAATGTCCCACTGTCTTTGGTTTCCTAATGCAGTGGAATCTCTTTCTTAAGAAAACCACATCATGACTTTCATTTGAATTTTGATGTGATTTTCATTTTTTCATTGCATTTTTAAATTTTATCGCAAGATTATATCACCTATCTAACTATAGTGAATATAGAAATGGATTGTATAATTTCTTCAACTCTGACTTTCTGTATACACAATTTTTTTTCATTTAGAACATGGACAGGAAGATGGATATGATAATTTATATCAAACAGTAACCCACAAACATAATGATTGGCTTAATCCTGATCGGACATACAGGATCACATAGTCCTGGTGCCTGAAAGCCCCAGAAAGAACCTATGTGCAACAAATGGATTAATAATCAGTCTAGGCTTTTGAGCTCATGACAGGCTAGGCTTACATGATATTCCATGTGTATGTGAGATTTTATCTACACACCATTCATAACAGGTTTGTAGATATTTGTTGGCCCTGAGAACTGTTCACCATTCTCTCAGAGTCGAGTACCTTGACTTTGTGTTTTCCTTGAAAGGCCTTGAGCCCTGCTTTTCCATTTTATGCTAAGCCAAGAACCTGTGTATCTTCTGAGACAGCATCTCCTAAAACACCATCCAAATGCACTCACTCACAGCTTTTCTTCTTCCATGTTAACAGTGGAAGAAGTAGATTCTATTACCACCAACTCACCAGAACATCTTTCAAGAAGAGGAACACCTTCCAGACAACTAACTGTCTGGTTGACTTTTGAAAGAGACATTTGAAGATACTGAGACAAGTTTGGGGTCTGCCTCCTTTAGATGGAAGGCTGTTTTGGATAGTGCTTTAACTAAATCCTTTTCTTTTTTTAAATGGTATATCTATGGAGTATAGAATAGCTGGATATATAGATGTATAATGATCCTATCTGGTGATTACCATTTCCTTTTGGTAAATATCAGTAATTTCTTTGTATGGGATGGTATTTACACTCCTTTCATGGCTCCTTATAAAAGATGGACTATGTTATTGCCAACTCTTACGCACACACTGTGTGGTGGAAGGTATCCAATATTCCTGTCTCTTCCTGGTCTTTCCTGTCTTGTTACCACTGTCTGCCTTCTGTTTCCATCGGATCAACTCAGAGAGCTTTCACATACAGATACAGTTGCATATGGCATTTGTGTCTCTACCTGTTTAATTCACTTAACAGTGCCTTCCATGTTGCTTAGATTTGTTTGATTTGTTTTTTGTTTTGTTTTTGTTTTGGGATTTAGTTTTGTTTTTTAATGACTAATAACCTATTGTGTGTATATACTGACTTAAAAAAAACACTAATCTGTCACTGCAAAAAAAAAGTAAGAAAAAAGAAAAGAAGAGAAGAGAAAAGGAAAGAAAAGAAAAGAAAAGAAAAGAAAAGAAAAGAAAAGAAAAGAAAAGAAAAGAAAAGAAAAGAAAAGAAAAGAAGAAAAGAAGGCATTTGGTTACTAATTTCTCTGTCCTCTGTAGAGCTTGATTACAGAGCTTCCCCAGCAATGTCCCCTGTGGTTTTCTCCTCACCTGCAGGATTCCAGTAAGTCTCCTGCACTGGCTTCCTGATGTTTCCCTGGCATGTAAGATTGTTGTCCTTAGGAATCAGGCATGAGACACTTTCCTTTATTATCTTCACTTGTCCCAGAAGTTACTTCATCTGAACCTACAGTTTCATGTTTAATAGGTGTTGGTGATCCCTCAATTTATATCTCAGCCCAACTTTATCTCCAAAATATGAATCTCCAACTTCCTATTGATAATTCTCATCTGTCTAATTAACATACTCCTTACTCTAAGCACCTTGGGTATTCTGACCTTACCATAAGTGATTTATTTAGTTATAATCCTCACAGGAATAAAACTCCTTTAAGTATTAAAGCCTACAAATATTGACTACTTAAAGTACCAATTATCTGATAGTTATAAAAAATATGGGTGATTTTCACACAGGGTTTATACCTCATGCCTCTACTTCATGCTCTGTCTCCCACCTACAGGAGCCATAGTCACTGCTCCCAACTTCTCTATACAGAATAGCCTTGTCTCTTATGAACCTTGTACAAACAAAATTTTAAGGTATGCTGTTTTCAGAGTGTTAGTATTTTGACTTAACCTAGTAGTTTTGAGATAATCTTTTCTGTCTATAGGACTAATTCACTACTACCTGCTGAGCTCAGGTGTTGACAACCAAAAATAACCAAAAGAAAACAAGCATCAGAACTCATGCTTCTGTTTTAATCCATTCACTTCTGAAAAGGTTGTTTCCAGTTTGTAAATACTTAGAAGAGAATATTTGAACTTCCCTGTACAAGATGACTACAGAAATATGTCAGTCTTTCTCTTAGTAACAAAACCATAGTAAAACAATCCAAAAAGACTCACTGACCTGACCTGACTTCTAGTTAAACATTTATTTAATCTTACAATGTGAGGCTAAAGGGTTTTCCAAACAGGTTCCGTCCATCCTCATGAGACATGTGTCTATCTTTTTTCCTCTTCTTTAGCAGTGAGTACTGTCTGTTATTGTATTTTAGCTTTCTGATTGACTGTGAAAATGTATTTCACAATGATCTTTAGCTTATATTTTCCTATTTACTTATGATAACAAGCTCATATGCTTATGAGCTATCCCTGCCTCATTTGCTGTTGGATGCCTTTCTTTCCCCCATGCTGATATGATTGTTTATGATTTGATTCCTATTAGGTTTTTAGGAATTTATATATTTTCAATGTGAGTACTTTAAAAATATCCCATAAATGTCTCCTATCATCCAACATAACTGCTCTGTTTGCATCCTTTACTTTTTTTGATTTTTCTTTTTCCATTTGTGTGAATTTGTCTCTGAGTATGAGGGGTGTGCATATCCACGTATGTGTACTTTGTATATCTGCGGCATGCTTAAGTACATATGGGGCAAGATTCCAAGAAACATCTTTATTAGTCTTCTGCCTTATACACTGAGGCAGGGTCTCTAAACACCAGAGCTCACAGATACAGCTCCTGTCTGTAGCCAGCTCACTCTGAGGTGCTCCTTTCTCTGCATTTAAAGCTGTAATTATAGACAGATAACCATGCCCATGTGCCATGTAATGTGTGTGCTGGTATTGGACCTTCATTCTTCAGGTTTGTGTGTCAAGTGCTTTAATCCTTGCATTATCTCCCCAACCCTATTGATTTTCTTAATGATTGATGTTGATGAGAGGTTATTCAAAAGTACTATGCTTCCTGATCAGTAAGCTTACTGCATAGTGTGCTGTGGGGAAAACTATGTGAGTTCAGGGAGATACCATGTTCATGAGTTGCAATATAATTTCTCACATAATGCCACATACACAAAGAATCCCAGTGCAAGATTAAAACACAATTTTTAAGGAACTTATAGATTCAGTTCACTTTTGAGAAGACTATTTCATATAAGTACAATTGCAACATCAAAGAAGGAAAGTTAGTTTGTTCATACTTATGCAACATTGGTTGAATATACCCTACAAAATAATTCAACTGAACAGAATAGTATTTCTATGAGAAAAGGAAACATATCCCCAAAAGGAACAGATAGTTTGCAGTTAGAGTTATCTGGATATGGGTAATTGGTTGTATTATGGTAACCAGAAAACTAAAAGAGGCAACTGGACACACTGTATAGACATCTCCTTCCTCCATATTGAAATTTCTCACATGTGGCCTCTGCTTTTTTCTTAATTGATTAACTCAGAATTCATTTCCCACCTTCTATGCATTAATTACCTCTAACCTCAAACAATCATACAAAAGCAGGAAAATCTGACAGTAACCTAACAAAAATCAGGAAACATGATAAAAGGAAACCATGGAGAGTGACTTTGAGCACCTTTGAGCTCCAAATTGATCTAAACCCACAAATCTCAGGCTTGTAATAGTGGACCCCAGGCCAAGAATAGTTGTAGATCTGAGGAAGGAGTCAGATGGCTAGTTCATTTTAAAGAGAACCCATTTTGAAGGTTTTGAGTTGGCGTTCACATTCCTCTTGTCTAATAAGGAATGACTAAATAACTATTCCAAATATTCTCTGATTTTCAAAATCATTAGGACCAGGAAATCTAAGAACATAAGAGCTCCTAAAGTCTTTAACCAATGACCTGTATGTGGCCTTCCACAAGAGGTCTAGTAAAATTACTTCCACCTAGTAAAATAATTTTAAGTATAAGTGTCTCAACTATGCACTGCCTTGATAGAATTAAATCATACCTGTGGACTGAGGTAATGAGCTGTATATAGCCCATTGCTATCATCAAACTTGGAACTGACCAATAGTCCTCATTAAGTACACCTCTTCTTCAATGTCTCTGAAGCCATTAAAAAGCCTCCAACCTTAACCCTACACAGTTCTTACTCATCTTTGGTCTTAAATATAACATTGTTTGGTTCATATGCTGTACCTGACTAAAAAGTATTTTGTTGAGGAGACTGAAAGTCTGGACAGAAATGAGTCTTACCTCCTGGTTGCCCTCGCAACAGTATCTCTGTAATTGGTACATCCTACCGTTCACCCTCTCATACTCTATCAATCATGCTGCTAAGTGCCTTCAAGTCAAAATCTCATTTGTAAAATTTCCCTAGTCTTTGAACTCTATGTCTTCCAAGTGCCATACTTCCTCCTTCACAGAAAATTACTCAGTCTGGGCGGCTACCTGCTGACATGAAATTATGATAATTTTGTTCATATGTAAAACTATTCAGAAGAAAGTGGTTTTTTTCAGAGCCCTACTGTATTGAAGCAAGCAGAGCTAGATTTCATTTAACTCATGTAAGACCCTTAAGCCAATTCCTTCAGGCACTTATCTGAACTCTCTTTAGATTTTCAAGCTCCAAGATATATATCCTCAATGCCTTGTGTGCTTTGGACAAGTTTTCCTTGAAGTCCACGTATGGTATGTAGTCTGTAGCTTTTAGCACTTCTAGTAATTTGAAGAGGTACACTTAGTGGTCTTTATGGCTCTCTGCTCTCATCTTCCTTCTTCCCTCTAGTCTGTGAGCTGAGAGGTTTGTGTCTGCTGTAAATACCTATGGCACCCACATGATGTGTCATCTTGCCACAGGTCCAAAAAAGATATGATCACCATATCTCTCAAACAGTAAGTATAAATATATCTCAACTTTTTGTAAGTTGGGTTATGTCATACATTTGTCACAGAGACAGAAAGCGAACTAACACAGGTGTGTGCACAACAATTATTTCAGACCAGTTATACACATAAGTGTTCCATAAATTGTGCTATTACTGTGGAATAGTAGAAATAGATAGCATACACGTCAAAAACTTTCATTTTCTATAAATAGCCTCCAATCACGCAAGCCTCCTCCAGGAGAAAAAATACCCTCAGGGATGGCACTTACCTCAACTATTTTAAAATTCTCTTTAGTTTAAATCAAACATATAGAAAAAGTTATACACATTTACAGAATCTCATGTGGCATTTTGATACATGTTTTTATGCAATATTTAAATCAAGTTGAGCATATTTGTTTTATAAAAGCAAGAATCTGACAGTACCTACTCATTCCTTGAAATGTGGTCACACTGCACACCATCTAAAAGCTGTGCTTAGTGTGGAAATGCTCAATGCGAACTTAACACACAAGCAAAAACTTTTAGCAAAGAAAACTTTTAGGCAGGTCTTGCATCAAATTACCCCATTTTATGGGTTGCTGTGGAAACAGATCACATGTCTGGAAGTAGAAAACCATGCTTGAGTTTAAAGCAAAGAACAATCCACTGCATAAAAGGGAAGAACAGCTGGGAGCTGAGGTGGCAGGAGCTGACATGTCAGACAGTAGCCAGACAGTGAGGCAGGCACTGTCTGGGAAGAAAGAACATGGGGGAGGGGACAGGGAAACAACTGAAAATTGTCACCAGTATCTATACAGCTTCCCAGCTGCCAACTCTCCTCACACGGAGGAAACACAGAGAATTCCATTCGTGAGACTTAACTCACTAGGGGGATGAGAAATTCAAAATAAAATGATTGAATGTGATTGTTGAAATTATGATTGTGTTCATCTTTATTTGAAACTGCTTGAGATAAAAAGTACCAGCAAGGCACCAGTTCCTTGTGTTTCTAGATGCTCTGCCTTCAGTATGGTTGAATTGGAATACAGAAGCTGAGGGCCTTTCTCTCTTCTGAGCCATTGGCCTTCTTGATTTGTGACTTTTGTGGAAATAGTCAAGAATAACTTCAGAGGTGGCTTTCCCTCTTGTGTTGATCTACAAGGAGTGACAGGCAATGCCAAATCTGAGATGGACTTGGGGTGCTCCTTTTGGTGAAGTAACCTAGGATTCAGGATTCTGGGCATTGCCTATTTCATTTACTTTCTCTGAGCAACCTTACATTTGACAGGTAAATATGAGGTAACCTTTGCCAAATGAGCTATTAGGGGAAATGTTTTATTAGTCACGTAAACAGAAAGATTCCATATTTGTGATTTGTGTGGATTCATCAGCCCTTCTACTATAATAAATGGTCTAATAATTTCTAACATGGGACAAGAGATACATACACTAGGTTTAATCTGCCATTCCCTTCTACGTTAAACCATAGAAGCCTCTTAGCACCTACTGAGACCACATAGTGATGGTATCTTTGGAAAATATGAGAGCAACCATTTTCATTGTTATTGAAGTCAGCACTAACCATGGAGGGCATGGTTATATTTAACTCACATAAAAATATTGGCAGTGGTTTGAGGTGCAGGGATTAGGTTAATAAGGAGATCCCCTCTTGGCCTTGAGGACATGAATGATATGCAAAACATTCTTTTTTAGTTTGGTTTGTTTGTTTGTTTTTCCCATGGACAGCATCTGGACATTATAGTTTGAAAATATATCAACACCAAATATTCTACAATCCCATTGTTTAAATAAAAAAAAAAAAAAAACAACAACTCTAGGTGTTGGAGAGATTGATTAGCAGGTAAGAACACTTGCTACTTTCTACTCTTTAAAAGAGCCTGAGTTTCATTCCCAGCAGCCACAATAACTATAACTCCAGTTCCAGAAGACCCAGGTCCTCCTTCATTGTCTCTATCCATACAAAATGAAACGAAAGCAACTCTACCACTAACTGTGACTTCAGGTATATTCCACAGTTTCAGTCCTTAATTTTTTTTCTAAAAATAAAAAAAATGTTTACATTCACCCAAACAGTACCTTCTGTAATGTACGTGTTCAATAAAGGTGAAAAGTAAAACCCAGAAAAAAATAAATCAGTATTAGCTAGTCTCAGAAAACCCAGACTCTTTCTCCAGAAGATTTGAAGTCAAAAGGGGAAAGCTTCTTATGTTAAACATTAAGATTATGTACAGCCTTAGTGGTTTGAATTGTGGAAGAATCATATCCAAAGTCAATTAACACAATAGACCTGACAGTGGTTTTTCTCAAATTGAACCTTTCTTTGCTTCAGTGATCCCCATTCTGAAGTACAAACATAACTTGTCATGTGACTAGTTGGGGTGTTGTTTGTCTCTTCGTTGTCTCATGAAGAACATGAATTAATGAGAGCCACGGGATCCACTACCAACTCACATCTCAGTTCTCACTTATCCTTTGGCTTGCTTGTTTCAGAGAACAGTTTAACTACCTTACATATCCTATTTACCACCATATCTTGCAGCAGTGCTGGCCCTCAGTTGCTGGCTTGCTTTGTTTTTCTTGTTTGATTCATTTGAGAACTTCTCTAAGCTTTTTCCAAGCTACCTCCATCCCTCATTGAACCTCAGAGCCCTACTGAGTCCTCAGTGTACTATGAGTGTCCGCTTCAGACCCTTATTCTCCAATGCTATATCCCTGGGCTGCATTGAAAGATTCTGCCTCTGAACTCCTTTGTTTCCTTCCTGAGACTCCAGCTATCTCTGGATCCCCAGCATACCCCAAGAAGGCCCTGCTGAAACATCTGTTTAAACGAAGGCATGAGGGAATAGAACAGGTTTCTGGAAACTTTAACTTGACAAATGTCTCTGGGGCATAAACGAGAAGAGTCCCTCCAACAAGGGCTTTTTTTTTTTTTATGTGTCATTCTTGAATTTATTTGTTGACAACTCATGCTTTTATTACATAATTAATTTAAAGTAAATGAAACGGTATGCATCACTTGTTAAATGGGAAAAGTAAAAATCTGTCTTTATATAACATGGATATTATTAACAATTATATTAACATCTTTATTTTTTTTCCATTTTTTTATTAGGTATTTAGCTCATTTACATTTCCAATGCTATACCAAAAGTCCCCCATACCCACCCACCCCCACTCCCCTACCCGCCCACTCCCCCTTTTTGGCCCTGGCGTTCCCCTGTACTGGGGCATATAAAGTTTGCGTGTCCAATGGGCCTCTCTTTCCAGTGATGGCCGACTACAACAAGGGCTTTTATTGTAGCAACAATGTGCACAGCAGAAGCTGAGGCTCAAGTGATGCTTGGATTAAAATGCAGTATCTCAACCTCCTAGTTGAAAACAGTCAGCAAGCTTCTTTACCTTGGACAATCTGTTTCTATTTCTGCAGGCATTTTGTAAACTCTGGTTTTTAGCACAGGCTATTCATGTGGTGAGAGTGTATTAATAACTATTCTACTTCTCTACAATATATGTTTTGGGCTTGTGAATTTGGAAAAAAGTATAAAACACACAGTGATGGACACTGCACTTTGCATTCAGAGAACATAACGGAGGAGTTGACTTTGGTATTTACACATTTTTTAATCTCCCAGGAGTAGTGCAGTTTCCAGCAACCCACACAAGAGTGCCCACTGAGGAGCTCAAACTTTGACCATTTAAGAGCACAATGCCAGCTCTTAGCTAATCTGCCATCATTCCTTGTCTACAGTCTAGAAAACCCCTTTCTTTAACCCCAGATATGTGACTTCACTCACCTTCACTTGTGAGATTAATGAATCCACCCTATAGTTGCCTCCTAATAAACCTGCCTTTATACACTTTTAATCTGGTTTAAACTGGCCTATATCTCTATCACTGAGAGAGAGAGAGAGAGAGAGAGAGAGAGAGAGAGAGAGAGAGAGAGAGAGAGAGAGAGAAAGTCTATTAGGTATGTACATGCTTGTGGGTAGGTTTGCATGCATAGATGCAGTGCCCATATAAGCCAAAAGAATGTGTCAGGTTATGATGTCCGTGAGTTGGTATTATAGTGAGTTGTACAGCACCTTACTTAAGTACTGGGAACCAAACTCCTGTCCTCTGCGTTATCTGCACTGAGCCACCTCTTCAAACTCAACTGATGTATTCTTAATAGGAAATCATGCAGTCTTCAAAAGTTTATCAAACCCCTGAAGTGTGTTTGAAGACATCTATGTCCATTTCTGGATTTAAGGCCATCCTAATCTTCTGGGGGGGGGGGCAACAGACATCCAATTTTAGATATTCATTTTACTATTCAATACTGTAAGGTCACATGGGCTAATAGAACATTTTATGAAGACAATACAACAAAGGACAATGATCCTAGTATATGGAGACATCAGCATAATATTCTAGGTCCCTTATGTTTCCTCTTATACATAAGTCTCAGTGAGTCAGTGCTCAGTTTATTTCCAGCTCTTGTCACGCTTCAGAATGATACTGTCCACACCCAGCATCCTCTTATGTTTGTCAAGTTCATGAAAGACTCATCAGAACTGTGTGCATCCTTATAACAAAACACAGCAGGCAGTGGCAAAGGATCAAAACTTGGAAGCTAGCTTGCATTACATACAGAGCAAACCCCCAGATGAAAGGGGAGAGTGAGACAGAGACAAACAGAGAAAGAAAATGGAGGGAGGGAAAGGCAGAGCAACAGAATAAGACAGGAGAGCCAAGATGAGATAGGAGTTAGAGACTGGGGACACGCAGTGGCTGATAAAACTTTTCCAGCAGAGTAAGAACGAAATGCTTTTTTGTTTTCTTTCAGTTTTTTGAGATAGAGTTTTCTGTGTAGCCCTGGCAATTTTGGAACTCATTACATAGACCAGGCTGGCCTAGGCTTCAGGCATCCACCTGTCTCTGTCTCCTAAGAACTGAGATTAAAGGTGAGCAATACCTTTGTCAGCTAAGAGATACTTCTTTTTTTTCTAATTTTTATTTTTTTTATTAGATATTTTCTTTACATTTCAAATGTCATCCCCTCTCCTAGTTTCCCCTCCCAAAACCCCCTATCTAATCCTCCCTCCCTTTGCTCACCAACCCATTCACTCCCACTTCCCGGTCTTGGCATTCCCTTACCCTGGGGCATAGAGCCTTCACAAGACCAAGGAGCTCTCCTTCCATTGATGCTCGACAACAGGGACTAAATCACTAACCAAAGAGTACACATAGAGGGACCCATGGATCCAGCTGCATATGTAAGAGATACTTCTTAAACAGCATTTCAGGATACTTACTATTAAAAGGATCATGTCACCTATGAATGCAAAGAACAGGTCAGGCATGGTATTCTCTGGTCTGGTCCCTCCTTGTCTGTCACAGACAGGCTAGAAACCTGAGTTATGGAAAAGAGCAAGTAAGTGTGTGTGTGTGTGTGTGTGTGTGTGTGTGTGTGTGTGTGTCTGTGTGTGTGTCTGTCTGTCTGTGTCTGCATTTCTGTGTCTGTGTGAGTCTGTGTCTGTATGTGTTTATATCTCTGTGTGTGTTCATGTGTCTGTCTGTCTCTTGCTTGCTCACTCTCTCGCTCTCAATCTTACTCTGTATATGTGTGTGTGTTTGTGTGGCTATGTCTTTGTGCGTCTCTGTATGTGTATATCTGTGTGTGTCTGAGTTTCTCTCTCTCTCTCTCTCTCTCTCACTCATTCTCTCTCTCTCTCTCTCTCTCTCTCTGTGTGTGTGTGTGTGTGTGTGTGTGTGTGTGTGTATGTGTGTGTGTATACTATGTGAGTAAGTCAGGCTTTACAATAGAGCAACCAAGGCTCCTTCTCCATTACAGCTAAAGCTCTTCCTTCACTTTAGCTATGCCACTACCTCTACTAACTTCCAAGATGAGTTTCTACTTCACCCAGTGAAATATTCACTTGATACTTTGTATGCTACTAATAAAAAAAAAAAAAAACTAGTCCTTGTTATTCACAATGTCATTGTTGTATGATGTATTATGATTCCTTAAAATTTAAAAATGAAAGACATAAATGTATGAATCATAGGCCGATGCTGACCTACATGCAAATAAATGAATATACATAGGTATGCATACATACATGTAAACACATCTATATGACACGCACATATGCCCTATTCTACATATATACTCTCTAAGATGTGTTTGTTGTAATCTGATTTCTTTTTATTAACCAAAAATCCTTGTATTATTTCAGTTATCTAATACATCTTTATCTCACAAGGAAATGTTTTGGCTATTTAGGAATCTCTCAGTCACAGGACACTCACCTCACTATGACACTAACACTGTTACTGAAAATATGATCTGAGTAACAGAATAAGATTTCTAAATCTCATTTCATTATTGGTTACATTTAGTTACAGAGAGTTAAGTACTATTCACAGGACTAAGATCATGGCCAGACAGTTACATGATTAACATTTAGTCCCTGCCCAAATAAACAGGAACGCTGTGGAGTGGTAAGAACGGAACTATTGGTTTTTGGTTTTTAAAAATAAAAACCAAACCAAAACAACAACAACCAAAAAAGGCAAGGCTTGGGAAATATTCTTTGAATTAGCTTAAAATTTTGTAGAAAAAAATATTGGTATTCAAGAGCTAAATTTATGGAACAATATAGTAAGTTCGATGTTCAAGCAAAAGAATATTGAAGGGTGATGTCTTAGTCAGGGTTTCTATTCCTCCACAAACATCATGACCAAGAAGCAAGTTGGGGAGGAAAGGGTTTATTTGGCTTACACTTCCATACTGCTGTTCATCACCAAAGGAAGTCAGGACTGGAACTCAAGCAGGTCAGGAAGCAGGAGCTGATGCAGAGGCCATGGAGGGATGTTCTTTACTGGTTTGCCTCACCTGGCTTGCTCAGCCTGCTCTCTTTAGAACCCAAGACTACCAGCCCAGATATGGTCCCACCCACAAGGGGCCTTTCCCCCTTGATCACTAATTGAGAAAATGCCTTACAGTTGGATCCCATGGAGGCATTTCCTCAACTGAAGCTCCTTTCTCTGTGATAACTCCAGCTGTGTCAAGTTGACACAAAACTAGCCAGTACAGGTGACATCCAGTGTAGATCAAAACACCCATGGAAGAAGTTACAGAGACAAAGTTTGGAGCTGAGACAAAAGGATGGACCATCAAGAGACTGCCATATCTAGGGATCCATCCCATAATTAGCCTCCAAATGCTGACACCATTGCATACACTAGCAAGATTTTGCTGAAAGGACCCTGATATAGCTGTCTCTTGTGAGACAATGCCGGGGCCTAGCAAACACAGAAGTGGATGCTCACAGTCAGCTATTGGATGGATCACAGGGCCCCCAATGGAGGAGCTAGAGAAAATACCCAAGGAGCTGAAGGGATCTGCAATCCTATAGGTAGAACAACGTTATGAACTAACCAGTACCCCAGAGCTCTTGACTCTAGCTGCATGTGTATCAAAAGATGGCCTAGTTGGCTATCACTGGAAAGAGGGCCCGTTGGACTTGCAAACTTTATATGCCCCAGTACAGGGGAACGCCAGGGCCAAAAAGTAGGAGTGGGTGGGTAGGGGAGTGGGGGGGGGGAGGATATGGGGGACTTTTGGGATAGCATTGTAAATGTAAATGAGGAAAATACCTAATTAACAAAAAAAAAAAATAAAATAAAAATTTTAAAAAAAGGCAGGCAGGAGAGGATGTAGTCCACATCTGCAGGAATCTAATCACAGCCAGCATATAACCAGGAAGACCAGAAAACTATAACCCAAACTAAATTTTTTCCTTAAATTAACCATAGTTCCCAATTTCTTTGGTAGTTGAGAGGTCAAAATTTACAAATAGAAATTCAAAAACAAAAATTTGTATTTTTTTCCTTGAATTACCTTTAGTTCTCATCTCCTGGGTGTGAAGTATTTTGTTGTTGTTATTGTTATTGTTCTTGTTGTAACAAGTGCCTGACAAAAGTCACTCAAGGAAGGAAAAGTTGGTTTTACTTGCAGTTGGAGAGTACAACTCATCCTGATGGGGGAGGCATAGCAGTAGGAACTTGAGGCAACTGGTTACTTTGTGTTCAGAGTTAGAAAGCAGGTAGAATGAATGTTGGTGCTCACCTCACTTTCTCCTTTTCATTCTCTCTAGGATCGTATCCTGTGGAGTGATACTGACAATGCCCATATACAGGAAAGGGCTTTCCTCCTCAGAGTCCTCTCTGGAAATATCTTGAGAAATATGACAGGAGATATATTTTTTTATGTTTCTAAATTTACTCAAGTTGTATTCACTATAAGTATGGGGAGGGACTTCAATCTAGAAAAATCACCTTCTCTTTGTCAAAGGAAGACAAAGGGCACAGTTACATGCTCTCAGTGTTCTTGCCAAGTCTCTATTTTTATAGGTAGATTTGTAAAACTATACATCAGCATTGTCTGTCTTTGCAATAGAGGGCAAAAACATCAAATGAAATCTGAGAGGGCTGATGCAGCTTTGACAAGGGGACATGAAGACCTTCTCCAACAGGATAACTCAAGGCCTGCCAGTCACTTCCACTGGGGCCTTTGGGAAGAATTCATTTCCACAAGCCTTTGGAGCACATTGCTGGGGCAAATAATTGCTCAGATGGCTCTGGAACCTGAGCCCCAGCCTTTGAAGTCATTTCCTATGAGTTGTGTGTTCTTTTAAGAGAGGATGTAAGGAGCCACACTTTAACTCATTGACCAGAAGAAAATCAAATCAGAAAGCAACAAAGTTGTCCCAAAGGCCCTGATGGGAGGCAAAGGAGAGAGAAATACAGTAATAGGGGAGAGAAAGCAAGGGAAAAAAAAAGAATGGAACTTCAGGCTGCAGAAACACCCAATAAAGCCCTATCATCATAAGTTCTATAAAGGGAATAAGCTCCCTCCCTCCCTCCCTTCCTTCCTCCCTTCCTTCCTTCATACCTGCCTTGGAAATAATCCAGATACATGAGTGAAGAGAAAATTTGGAAGGACCCTTTGAAGTTCTTGGGCCATTCCCCATTTACTTTGTTAAACACACATTAATTCTAATTGCAGGATTAGATGAAAGGTTGTATAATAAGCACAATTTAGAAAGTTCTCTCAATTTGCTGGAGTGGCATGGTGAAGATAATCCCAGGAATATAGTAGGTGTTTTCTGAAAAGACAGATTTGCCAGAAGGGAAATACTTAGGGGTACTGAGGACTGTCTTTGATGACCCTCTTAACACATATTAGTAATATATGCTTACAGCAGATAAAACATTTAAAAAAAAAAAAAGGTTCCAGAAACATTGTCAGTGAATGTTGACTTGTCTGACAGAAGAGTCTCCAAACAGCTTTAGCCCAAGTTGGGTTAAGAATGATAACCTAATTGAGAAGTTCTTTACTAGAACATAGATACATTCACAGACCAAGTAAGTTCTCTTTGTTTTCTTAGTTGTGATAGTTTTCTATCACCAAGCACTCCATATGCATTTCTAAAGAGGTAGACAGTAGTACTTACTATAATAAGTTTTCTGCTAGTTTTCAAGCCTTTTTCATTAGTTTCCAAGTATATGTTTCTTGATACAATTATTCCAATAAACAATTAGGAACAAAATGTACCACTTATCTGAAAACCCAACATGACAGTGAAAACCGACATAGTTAAGAAAAACTAAACACCCATATCCAAATAAATGTATGTAGTTAAGCCAAATATTCCTCAAGAAGTATAACAATCCAAAGAATGATACTTTAAATCACAAGAAGAAAGACTGTATGTGTCATCATCATAGTTAAGAATTTTATTTACCAAGTCTGATCTTCAGAAAAGCCTAAGAAAATAATTATGCCAATTGAGATTCATTCCTAAAAAGGTTTCCTCTCTGACTACTGAAAAAAAGTTCACTTCAGAAGAGTATATCTCAACATGGGAGCAGGAAACAGGAAATCAAGGTTGGCATTTGAGCAAAGGTTTTAATATCTATCTCCTCACAAGTTTCCCTTCTGATTAAGAAGATGTCCCTAAGGCCATAAATCTTCTGTTTCCTGAAAAGTGACACGAATCCAGAAATTAAAGAAAGTGTACTTTTTCTAATATTCTCCTCCCATATTGCAGCTTGCCCATCACTTCCCTGGTTTCCTACAGCCTGGAAAAATCCTCATACTCACAGTATGTGTGTGCCTTATACAAGATCACTGTGTGTTTCAAGGCAATTCATATGACAAGGACATTGCTGACACAGTCACCATCAGCTCATGACAGGGACTGTCTAAAGGTCTCGAGTAGAGAATTAAAAAAATGCAACAGAATTATATATTTGTTAGGATACTTTGAGTGAGTAGCATAGTTGCTCTAGTAATTCCATTTTCTAATACACGGATGATATTATGTGGATTTTCAGTTAAACACCATAAGGAAGAACCAATAAAATTAGCCAGAAAATAAGAATTTCATGTGTTATTGATGCTTTATTAGGTAATGGTACATATATTCTTAGCAATAGGATTTTTGCCTCATTGGTGAAAATTTTATCAATACATGGGACAGCTTAAGTTGAGAATATTAGCAGAATTAATTGTTTTATTTAGGCTTTTTTTTTTTTACATTAAAACCAACTTGAAACAGCAACAAGGAAAATAGCTGTTGAGAAGTCATATTTGTAGAGAAAATGTTTCTCATAATCAGAGTTATTACATCTTTAGAAAATGTCTAATAATGCCCTAGTTCCTGCCGCAGACTAACCTCTTTTGGGTCTTCTATCTGCATGGAATGGGTTTCTGGTTGCAGGTCGTCAAAAGAGTCAGCGAGAAGGAGGGGTGACAAACAGACGTGACACAAGGGAGTGTGGATCTGAATGTAATTTGTCAAATCGAGTATCAAACTTTTTATACAGAAGAAAATAGGGTAGTTAGGTGACACACCACACCGGCAAGGTACGATGAGGTTACCGGATTCTTACATAAAACAGGAATACAAACACCAAGGACTGGTAAGAACCAGCTGGGATAAAATTCAATGTTAACAACTGGGATCAAAACAACCCCACCTAAGATCAGCTTAATCTTAGAAGCTAGGGTCAAGGGCTTCATGCCCTTGCCATAGTTCCTATTCTAGTCTATTGTATAGTCCACCTTCCCCCTAGGCCACTGTAAATTCCTGTGTATAGGTATAACTCAGCTATCTATAGTTCTAAGTATCTACTGTGGTTCCTCCTTAGACCACAGCCTTCGTTCTTCCTAGATAATGGTAAATTCCTGTGTAGGGTAGTGACTTAGCTATCTATACCCAGGGTCAGCTCAAGGACTGACTGCCTAGGACTGGTGAAGAATCTAACTTACCTATATGTCAAAAATTCAATCCTTAGAAGCACTTATAAAAAAGCAAAATTAAGGGAACACACACAGATCTGTTTACCACTAAAGCAAGGACATTGGAGCATTCGTTATACAGTATGCCACGGTTCCAGGAGACTAAGTTTCCGTGAACTTTACGCCTTGGGTCTGTGCCCAGGCTTTTTGGCCTGTCAGGCGGGTCACTACTGGAGTGGATGTAGCAAGTTCCCAAACAAAAGACAAGGACATTGGTGAAATTAAATAGAGTTCCACATAGTAAAAATATTATTTTACATAAAATAAATAAAAATGCTAATAAAATACTTAATTTTTGCATAACCTTTTTGAAAAAGTGGCATATATTTTACTCTAACAGCATTCCTCAATTTGAACTACCCAACTTTTCAGTGACTCATAGTCATAAGTGGCAAGTGGCTGCCATATTGAAAAAAAGTTGAAATGCCTCCTAATACTAAGTATTGAGCTATGTGTAACAAGATTATCTCTCTGCTTGACTCTATTCTGTTTTCCATTTATACTCTTCACTCTGTAGAGACTGAGTTTTTCTGATTTCTATGGGCATGACTAAAATACCTGATCCATGAAGTCAGAGCATTTAACTGTTTCTCAAGCAATGCTATGTATGTTTCAGGGCCAACTCTAATCTAATTTTCTGATGCATCCTGAAAACTCCAATTGACATAACTGGTTTTATGTCTACTTTACTTCCTGTTATGTATGGAGAAATAAATAGAAATAAAATGTGAGATCAGGATTATCAGAGTTTGAAATATATAGGCTAAATCTGATATGAAAGATTCACTAACCATTCTTGGGGTTCCCGCAAAGACTACTACTGTGTGCAGACAATAGTACCACTAGCTCAGCAATGATGACTAAGCTTGTGGTCCATCTTTCCTTTGGAGTATTTAATGGAGAATATTGGATAGAGCCTATAAAAGTAATATCCATGATCAGGGATCAGAAGACATTTTTAGAGGGCCAGAGGGTAAATACATTAAGTTATATGGTCCAAGAAACAAAATGGAGATACTTGTATAACTAGCTCAAAGTGATAACAACCTTCTGGACTTACACACCATGCTAATGTTGGAGACTGGCCAGATTGCCATGGAAGCATAGTTTTCAGACCCTTATGTATCGTATCTTTACTCTGTTCATGCAAGGAGATTAGTTTCTCGGTTTAAGTTTTCTCTTTCACTGCCCCATGAAAGCCTGTAACTGATCTTGGTGTTAGCAGGTGGTGATGATTAGTACCTCACCTCCACTCTATAGAAACTAGAAAGAAACTGTACTAGGTTAAATCAGAATGATCTCATCATGGTGTCTACATGCTCCTTACTGCTGCTCTCAATGTCTGCAGAAGCCAGCTTCTGAGAAAGTGTTTGTCTGTCTTCTGGAGGGAAGGTACAGATGTAAGAAAACAAAACAAAACAAAACAAAAACAAACAAAAAACCAACCAAACAAACAAACAAACAAAAAACAATCTCATGGGGACAAGAGGCGTACTCCTGAAATGCTTCTTATGCCAATCCTAGGGGAACTATCCTAACTTCAATGGGCATTATTGTCACTAACCCTAAGTCAAGCTTTCTTGGAGAGAGATATGTCAAGGATGTATTCTGAACTTATACTTGGTCCTTTAGCCATAAAACCTACTCTATTCATGAAAGGTAGACCTAGATACCTACCTCCCATGATTGCAATACTATGCAAGTCAATCAGTCAGCACTTTATGGTATATAAATGTAACTGCAGAATATGGGACAGTAATGGAGAGATGACAGTGTGGACAACAATGCAGAAGCTGTGATCATAGTACAGAATTGAGTCTTCACTGTGGTACACAAAGTCAATCCAGAACTGTTTCCTATAGTAAAACTGACTTCAGATGACCAAGTTCCAAGTTCTTTAGCCTACCAGAAATCATACTCATGATACAACTTAAATCTATACATTTATAAGCCAAACTTACATGCCCTAGATCAGAATGTAACACATCTTCACTCCACACAAAATCCTTACTTACATTTTAGCTATACTAGTGATACACAAATATTCAAGAAATGTGCCCTATGAACAACTACTATCATGGATTGCATATGTTATGTCCAAAAAAGACACACTCACATACATACACATACATATGCCCACAGAGATACACATAATATAAGGAAAAATCATGTTGAAAATAGTAAGCTAAATAAAGTTAATGTATTCCTCATGGAAGACTTTTGGGACCTTTTTATGATACCAGATGTTGTGATTACCAGAAAACCACAGACAATATCTACACTCGTATGATAGAGGTCATTTTTGCTCCATGTAAAGTGCCAGATCTCTGTTCAAGAAGTCCAAACAGGAGACATAGAAAATACATTTTTGTACCACCCTCTCTACTTTGAAGAGATATTTATTTGACTCACAAATAATTCATTCATGTGGGTAATACTCTAGAATCAACATAAATATGAAGAAGCCGTCAGATAACTTCAGCTTCTTATAACCAGAAAGCTGGATATGGATTTGTACCAGATCAAATACCATATACTTGAAATATAAAATAAGAAAATCCAGGAACTGGGCTTGGTACTCAGAGGTACAGTGCTATCCTAGCAAATACCAAGCCTAGGACTGAAGAGAACAAGGAAGAGGGGAAGGAGGAACTGAGGTGAAGGGAGAGACAGAGAATCCATACCTAGTGTTCTGCAAAGCATATTAGGAGCAAGATGATAGTACACAGTAGGTACAATCAGACTACATCCTTACAGGCTTCACTGTGCTTTGAAGGGCAAGCTCCACAAAGCCCACTTCTTGCAAGCAGAGCAATCCACTAAATTATAACAGTTAGTCACATTGGATTGATATTCTTTGGGACTGTTTGATGAAGATATTATGTCTTAAGAACCAACTGTAGGAGGCAAAAAACACTGACAGCACTTGGACACAGGCTCGACCTTCAATTGCTAAACTTGGGGCCAATTATAGAGTAGCCTGGAGGCTCAGATCCTTCACCTCCAAAGCCAGAACAATAATAGATCTACATAAAACTCTACAGTATTTAATAACCATGTTTGCATTACTGTGTAGTAGAGTTTTTGGTATATAAACAAGCAATACACCAATTATTTATTTAGCAATAAAACATTGCTAATAAGATTTTGCTATAATCATTGATCAATGCCTTGCTCAGCCATCATCAAAGAAGCTTCCTCTTGTAGCAGATAGGAACGAATACAGAGACTCACAACTGGAAAATGTGTAAAGAGTGAAAGACTTCAGAACACTCAGCCCTAAATGGGATTTTACAATCAAATCCCTCCTCTCAGGGCTCAGGAAACTCTGCAGAACAGGAACCCAAAAGAGTGTAAGAGCCAGCAAGAATGAATGACAGCAAGGAAACAGGTCTTTTAAACACAATAGAATAGCACACAAAAGAATTCAGAGACTGCAGCAACATGCACAGGCCCTTCATGGTACTGGACCTAATGGGTTAATTGAGACCATAGGGGAAGTAGAACATGCCCACATCTCTAACTCAGAGTAGTCTCCAACTGATAATCACTTGCAAATGAAAATGCAGTTTTCTACAAGGAAATTTCACAGGAGAAACAAACTATATGAATGCTCAAAACTAGATGCCCAACAGAAAAGTAGCTCAATGTAATCTTTGCAGGTTTCTTGCCCCATGTCAATTCCAGGCTTTTTGTTTCTTTATTTTTCTTTTTTAATTAATTAATTAATTAATTAATTAATTAAATTTACAAGTCCTTTGCATATATGTTATGGCTTCTGGTTTTGTGTTTTTATGGTATTCCTGAATGTGTGAATTAGTGGGCCTCTATGTCTATAAATGTTCCTTATGTCTTTTATGGATGTTTTTCCTTTTGTTTGTTAGTTTTTTCTTATTCCAATGAATTTGTTTTATTTTATCTTTTGTATTATATTATAGTAGAGTATATTTATTATATTATATTACCCTATTGTTTCCTAGTGATAGACAGAAAGGGATGAATCCAGATGAGAGGTGAGGTGAGGAAGAACTGGAAGGAGAAGAGAGAGGGGAAATTATGACTTGTGTATATACATATATGTAAATAAGTAAATGAATGATATCAGTTTAAAATGTCACATATGAATACTTCTACAATACTACTAGAAAATGTTATCAATTGTTGAAACTCAGGAGTTCATGATTTTACCTTCATTAATAAAGAATACCAAGATCTCCACATTATTTGTAAATTTGTTCCCTATATACTTTAAAATGATTTTACAGGAACTTTACTTATTATTAAATATCAGTTGAGATACCTGCTCTAAGAAGAAGAAATTCCTAAATCTGTTGTAACCCCTTAAATCTCTTTAATAAAAGTTTAGTGCTTTGTGATCAGGAGATATTCTTTTTATTGACACACAAGAAAAGTGTCCCTGTCACTTGAATTCCCAAAATTCAGGTGACTGGAAACAGTAAGTGAAGAATAATCAGAATAGAGGTGAATTGAAGACACAGTTACAGCTTTGCAGGTGACAATTGAGGGATATATCCTTTTGTGATGGACTGTAATACTAAATGCAGCAGGTATTATTTGGGGTCATGAACAACATGCACAGGAAGCTATGCAGAATAACTTCTCCTAAAAGAAGTGGCAAATGTGCTTGTGTGAAGAAACTTCAATTGTTGCATAACATTTCATCCCCAAATATATACATAAAACAATGTAGCTACACTTAATTTTGGGGGCAACTCAGCCTATGAGCTTGAGGTTATAAGCTTGTAGCATAATGGTAACTTATTTTCTTATTAAATAAAATGGTGACTGAGTGCATATCCTGTGTAAATTCCCTTTTTGAAGTATATTGAACATAACCAGATGTCTCAAAGCAAAAGCTAAATATCTAAGTATAATATAAGGTGCACAGAACAGAGCAGAACAATACATTCCTAGAAGTCCAGTGTACAGCATTCATTGAAATAGGAAAATCTTATCTTTTTATTTCTGTCTTCAGCTATTCTAAATTGTTTTTATTCTTTAAAAACAATTTTATTGTAAATTCTCTCAAACTTTATCCCACCCTCCATTCCCCAATATTTCCATTTGCTCTACTAGAAAATTTTGCTTTTGCTTTCATGTCATACAAATAATATTTGGTACATATGATACAACATATAAACATCTATACACATATACTAATTTGCATAACATCGATGAAACAAAATCAAGAAAGGAAACTCATGAAATTTATCTTTCTGAGGCTGACTTAATTGTTAAATATGATTATCTTCATTTACATTTATTTTTCTGAAAAGTACATATGTTCATTATTTTATGGCTGAAAAATTCCTATTGTTTGTATAAAACATGTTTTCCTTGACCATGCTGTGTTGACAGACATCTATACTCATGACAAAATGGTTTTACCACTGTGAACTGTGCTGTAGGAAACATTGATGTGCAATATCTCCAATATGATGATGTGAAGTAATTTGAGTAAATATTAGTAAGAAAGGTTAAATGCTAGACCCATTTATATCTTTTTGAGAATGTTCTGTACAGACACCCTTAGTGTCTAGCCAAGTTTAAGTTCCCTGGGAAAATGCAAAAGTGGTTTCTTTTGTCCATATTCTCATCAGCATTTGTTATTTGTTTCCTAATGACTCTGATAATAGTAAGTATCAAACCATGACAAATCCAATTGTTTTATTACTATAAAATGGCTATGCATGAGTGTGGTGGGATATGTCTGTAATTCTAGCATTTAGGAGGTAGAAGAGGAAGTATTAGGACTTTGGACTAATACTGGCTAAAATAACACGTTTGAGGCCTGAGACCATGTCTTAAAATAAAGGCAATATGATAATAAATATGGAAGTTATATGTTTGTGGGATTAATTCACTTCATTTTCATATATTAATCATAGGTATAATAATAGAGACTATCATGAAAATATGTGTGGATCATTCAAATAATGAGTTATCTCACAATTTTTAAGAAATATTGAAAACATGGTATCAGAGAGGAATAAATACAAATGTGGTCATATAGGCAACACTACAGCATAAGCACTGTGCTTTTCAGCCACACCAAGTGCCACTATTTTTATATTACTCTTTGTAAGAAAATTAATCTCAGAGTAGTTCAATAATCCCCAGGTAAATCCCCACAAGGAAGCCCAGGGTCAACCTGGGGACTCTAGTAATTAGGTCTGTGCTTTTGGCTCTAACTATTCCATCCCATTTCAGGGAAACACACAATAGGCTAAAAGGTCGTGAAACAAAATACTACTCACATAAATCCACTAGTAAAATGCCAAAGTGTCCTGCAAGGTGTGTTAGGGTTTACGAGTAGAAAACTCTGGAACACAAATGAAAAACGGCTTGATCAGTGGCAGCAGGTGAGTCAAAAGTCTTCAGGTAAAAATCACAGTTCACATTGCAGAAACACACCCCTCTGAACAAAGCACAAAGCCAATGCCAATGTGACACTGACCATGAGATGTAGAGGCAGCAATTGCTTAGTTTGTGTGTCATCTCCTCTCTGTATATATGCAAGAAAGAATGAGAATCTGAAGGGAACTAGAAAACCCAGGAGCCAGATTTGTATATGTAAGAAAAACATTTTACATAATTTCAACCTTAAGACCCTACTCTTTCCCTTTGCAGAGGTGAAGTCTGATTTTAACTCATTGGTTGACATCCCCAAGTGACTGGATCAAAATCCATTGGATGCCATGTTCCCTGCGCAGACTTCAGAATGTTTCTCAATCTGAACTCCAGTTGATCAAAGATCCTTCCTGGACAGCAAGAATAGCAGGCTAGAAAAAAAAAATTATGTAACTGTGGAAGATTTCCATCTCGAGTCTGTAATTAAGACAGAAAACTCGGCTGCTCATTGAAGAGTGCACTGTGCTTCCCTTCAACAATAATTATGACATTTATCATCATGTGCCTTTGAGGACACAGAATCCTGCCATATTTCTGAAGGCAATCAATCCCGGGTTTCTATTAAACAATGCTTCTGGACTAGCAAGGAACAGCATGGGCCCCTGTGCTGCGGGATCATTAAAGACTTCCTCCTGCCGCTCAGCAGCAGGAGCAGACACTGAGGTCTTAACAGCCACAGCGGTGTATAGTGCTGCCATGCACATCTGTGCTGCTGCATAATGAGGGAGTGAGCTAGAACTCTTCTGCTATAGCCAGAGAGGAGCAGGGAACAGAAAGAAGGATGTTCCCTTAAGTTCCCATGAATTTAACCTCTACAACACTAGACATAACAAATTTCCAAAATATAATTGTCTTTCATATTATTTGGATCTTGACAGAATTCTGATGTTTCATTGTGCTAGAAATTATTCAATATAGTACTCAAAGTTCTATCTAGAGCAATAAGACAATAAAATGAGATCAAGTGGATACAAATTGGAAAAGAAAAAGGCAAGGTATCACAATTTGTGGATGATATGATAGTATACATAAGCAACCCCAAAAGTTCTACCAGAGAACTTCTACACCTGATAAATAATTTCAGCAAAGTGACTAAATATAAAAATTCACTCGAAAAATCAGTAGCCTTCCTTTATACAAATGATAAATGGGTTGAGAAAGAAAGTAGGGAAATAACACTCTTACAATAGCCACAAATAATATAAAATATCTTGGTCTAGTTAATTCAATGTTCTTAAGAAAGTCTTTTGTTGAACTTACTATTTTCAGAATTTGATTCATACCCAGTCATCCTATATCTTGCATGTATTATTCCATATGAAACTTTCCCCAGAACGCCATTGTTCATTAATTCATGCACTACAGGTCAGATGTTTTAATAGTTCAAATGCAAGGACTGAGAAAGCTCTATTGTGCATTTTTTGTTTTATTGTGTGTGTTGTCTATGTATGTCAGTGTTTTTGTATGTATATCTGTGTGTGTGTCCATGTTTGTGTATGAGCCTTTCTGTGTGTGTCTGTGAATCTCTCTTTCTCTCTCTCTCTCTTTCTCTCTCTCTCTCTCTTTCGCTCGCTCACTCTCTCTCTGCGTGTGTATATGCATATTTGTGCATCTCTCCAGGTATCTGTATATCTATGTATGTGAGTGTGTCTGTGTGATCATGTCTTTCATTGTGTGTATGAATGTAAAGGTACCTGTCTATTTTGGGTTTAGAAGATATGCATTTTATTCCACTTGACAGGGATTGTATTATATGTGGTCACATGGGTATGCAGTGAGTAGCCTTAGAGAACAACGTTTTGTTATTGGTTAGACTTCCAGGGCTGTGCCATCTGGTTGCTCATTAATGTTCATAATAATGTCTTTAACTAAAAATAATGTTTGTAACCAGGCTATGTAGCTCTCATAAATTGTTCTTCAATCACTCCAGTCATTCTCCCAGATACCTCCATGTGCACTACACTACTTCTAGTTCATTCTTCTAAGCTAGAATTACAACCAAAGCAGTAAAAGAGGGGTTTCTACTTACTGGTTTCTTCCTTTATGAGGTATGTAACTATTTTTATTCCTGAGCTCTCTAGTATCCAAGAAGTCACTAACCCTACACTCTTATGTGATATTTCATGAGGTGACAGTGTATGCAGACCAGAGTGCTAAAGGCCATGCTCTGGACTGGTATATTCTACCAGAAGCCACAGACTCTTAGTTCCATTCAGAAATTAAAGGAGCTACTGTGTGCACAGGCTAGCTTCTTTTTGAGTAGGTGTATAGGATCATGGCTTTACAATAGTACGTCATTGCCCAACAATGGAAATTATCATTTTAGTGAACTGAAATTATTTCATTTTTAAATGTTAATTAATTGCTTTTAATTTCTGCTGCTTTATAAAACTAATTCAGTTTTATTTAACCTTCACAAAGTTGACAAATATAAAACCAAAAACCTCTGAATACCCAAGATACAATTCACAGACCACATGGAAGCTCAAGAAGAAGGAAGACTAAAGTGTGGATGCTTCAGGCCTTCTTTGAAGGGGGAACAAACTACTTATGGGAGGAAATACAGAGACAAAGTGTAGAGCAGAGAATGAAGGAAATGTCATCCAGAGACTGCCCCACCTAGGAATCCATCTGATATATAGACACCAAACACAGACACTATTGCAGATGCCAAGAAGTGCTTACTGAAAGGAGTCTGATATATCTGTCTTCTGAGAGACTCTACCAGAGCCTAACAAATACAGAGGTGGATGCTCACAGCAAACCATTGGACTGAGCACAGGGTCCCCAATGAGGAGTTAGAGAAAGAACTTAAGGAACTGAAGGGGTTTGCAACACCAAGGAAAGAACAAAAATAACAAACAACTAGAACCCCCAGAGGTCTAAAGGACTAAACCACCAACCAGAGTACACATGGAGTGACCCATGGCTCCAGAACATATGTAGCAAAGAATGGTCTTGTCACACATCAATGGGAGGAGAGGTCCTCGAACTTGTGCAAGCTCTATGCCCTAGTGTAAGAGAATGCCAGGACAGGGAGGCAGGAGTGGGTGGGTGGATGCACTCTCATAGAAGCAAAAGGATGGAATAGGGGGTTTCAGGAGGGGAAACCAGGAAAGGGAATAACATTTGAAATGTAAATTAATAAAATATCAAAAAAAAAAAAAAAAAAAAAGTAAAACCAGCCTTGCCAGGTCCATCCAGGAGAGCACAGGCAGCAAAAGCAGCAGAGCATCTGGGACAGGGTCCTACAGATGGCCAGGAGGTGGGGCTGATCCTCAGTCCTCCATGCACCTTCCCTGCCAGAGCAGGCCTCCAGGGAGTGCTCTAACCACAGGACTCAGGTGAGATCACCATTTTCTCTATGGTAACTCTCTAAGGTGTGTTCACGCAGAAGAGCATGGGCCTCAGAAACAGCAAAGCTTCTGGAACAAGGTCCTATGGGCCTACATCTGCACCCAGGAGGTGGGGCTGATCATCAGCCCTTTGCGCACCTTTCCTACCAGAGGAGAGCAGGCCTCCAGGAAATGTCTGACTCTGGGACTCAGGACAGATTTCCATTTTCTCTCTGATGACTCTCTAAGGTGGGTTCACTTAGGAGTACACAGGCTGCAGAAGCAGCAGAGCAGCTGGGACAGGGTTCTATAGGCCTACATCTGCAGTCCGGAGGTTGGGGGGGGGGGCTCCATGTGCACTGGTCTTGCCAGGAGAGAGCTGGTCCCCCAGGAGTGCTGACACAGACTTACAGACTCACAGGAGGAACAAGCCCCAGCCAGAGACAGCAAGAACATCTAACACCAGAGATTGCCAGATGGCAAAAGACAAATGCAAGAATCTTACCAACAGAAACCAAGACTACTTGGCATCATCAGAACCAAGTACTCCCACCACAGTGAGTCCTGGATACCCAAACACACCGGGAAAGCAAGACTCAGATTTAAAATCATATTTCATGATGCTGGTAGAGGATTTTAAGAAAGACATTAAGAATTCCCTTAAAGAAATCCTGGAGAAAGAGGAACACTAATCCATTGCTGGTGGGATTGCAAGGTTGTATAAACACTCTGTAAATCAGTCTGGCGGTTCCTCAGAAAATTGGACATAGTACTACTAGAAGATACAGCAATACCTCTCCTGGGCATATATCCAGAAGATGTTCCAACTGGTAATAAGGACACATGTTCCGCTATGTTCATAGTAGCCTTATTTATAATAGCCAGAAGTTAGAAAGAATCCAGATATCCCTCAACAGAGGAATGGATACAGAAAATGTACATTTACACAATGGAGTAATACTCAGCTATTAAAGACAATGAATTTATGAAATTCTTAGGCAAATGGATGGGTCTGGAGGGTATAATCCTGAGTGAGGAAACTCAACAACAAAAGAACTCACATGATATGCACTCATTGATGAGTGGATATTAGCCCAGAAACTTAGAATATCCAAGATACAATTTCCAAAACACATGAAACTCAATAAGAAGGAAGAACAAAGTGTGGATACTTCATTCCTCCTTAGAATGGGGAACAAAATACCCATGGAAGGAGTTACAGGTACAAAGTTCGGAGCTGAGACAGAAGGAAGGACCAACCAGGGACTGCCCCACCCAGAGATCCATACCATAATCAGCCAACAAACGCAGACACTATTGCATATGCCAGCAAGATTTTGCTGATGTGAAACCGATATACCTGTCTCTTGTGAGGCTATGCCAGTGCCTGGCAAATACAGAAGTGGATACTCACAGTCATCTATTGGATGGAACACAGGGCCCCCAATGGAGAAGCTAGAGAAAGTAACCAAGCAGTTGTAGGGGTTTGTAACCCTATAGGAGGAACAGCAATATGAACTAACCAGTACTCCCTGAGCTTGTGTCTCTAGCTTCATATGTAGCAAAAGAAGGCCTAGTTGGCCATCATTGTGAGGAGAGGCTCTTGGTCTTGCAAAGATTATATTCCCCAAGTACAGGGGAATGCCAGGGCCAAGAAGTGGGAGTGGGTGGGTTGGGGAACAGAGCAGGGGGAGGGTATAGGGGACTTTCAGGATAACATAAAATGTAAATGAATAAAATATGTAATAAAAATTGTAGAGAGAGAGAGAGAAAGAAAGGAAGGAAGGAAGGAAGGAAGGAAGGAAGGAAGGAAGGAAGGAAGGAAGGAAGGAACTCAAGCAGGACAAGAAGCAGGAGCTGATGCAGAGGCCATGGAGGGATGCTCTTTACTGGCTTGCCTCCCCTGGCTTGCTCAGCCTGCTCTCTTATAGAAACCAAGACTACCAGCCCAGAGATGGCACCACCTTGATCACTAATTGATAAAATGCCTTACAGTTGGATCTCATGGAGGCATTTCCTCAACTGAAGCTCCTTTCCCTGTGTTAACTCCAGCTGTGTCAAGTTGACACAAAACTAGCCAGTACATAGCACCATGTGTCCTAAGTCGTAGATATTATTCCAACAGATTAGTTTAGGGGTTGAGCTGAGAATAAAATCTTCATATGTCTTTATTTACATGCTAATATTCTTAGGATGAACCTGAAGTTGTCAACATTACACTGGTTTTACAGGAACTAAAACTAAGTGGAATATCTTACAGAGAAAAATCAAAATACACCTCTTCACTGTGTGGTGTGGGGAAGCATATCTTATAATATGGGGGTAGAAGATCCCTCTTCTACCTAGTTACACTATTGCCTTAGTAGGACGTGAGGAAATGGTCTCCTCAGAACACAGTATCACCCAGACCCTCCCTGCTTCGGATGTCTTTTTCATGCTACCTCTTCTTCAGATTCCTGAACATTCTGTCTCACATAAAGTTGTGATAACTTCATGCAGTCTTTATTTCCTGATTCAGTCCTTTTAAGTTCCAACTCTATTGAATTTTCTGGAAACATTTATCTGTTACATTCTCCACTGCTATATATAGATATTCTTCTTAGCTTTCAGTCACAGTGCTTTCTATTGCTAAATCTGCTATTTTTAATTTATCTATTGAAGCATTTCCTTTTAATAGATTAAAAATATCATGACCTTAGGGCATCCAAAAGACTGAGAAAATTTTAAGAGTCAACTAGGTATCTAAGACTGCTCTAGAGAACAAATTAGATAAGTGGCTTGAGTTCAGTAAAAACAACTTTGAAATGGGTTGGGTGGGGAAAGGATTACTGCAAGCTTCTACTTCCTAAATTGTAAATTCAATCTAAAATGCTTCCTCTTCTCCCTCACTCAGTTGCACTTCAGGCTCTTCATTTCTTATTTGTAACAAGGAGGCTGCTATGTTTCCTACAGGGATTTGATCAGATTTCTGATGACTCAGAGGTTTTGTAGTTTCTATTCTTCCACATAGCCATTAGTATGTTGGAGAAGTGTAATTTTACTTCATTATATGATCAAGTTCTTGTATAGTAAGAAATCTTAAGCAAAGGTATAGCATGGTACATAGAATCAGCTAGGCTGAAAATGACAGACTTGTGTTTCTGGTTCTTGGTAATTAGCTTTTTCTGGTCTTTATTTGCTCTAGTTTGGCCCACCATTGTCGCTCTCTGTTGAACCATGTTCCTTGCCTTGGATGGAGAGCCATCTAAGTAGATATTAAGTCTACTTAATAGGAGGGAATTCATGCCTTCCACTGTAAACTTAAAAAACCCATGGTGGTCAGTCTGTGGATCTCAGAAATGAAAATGCAAATGCCAGTTTCTGAAACCAGTATTATTCCCAACTGACTTGAAATTCTCTTTTCCAGCAGATAGAGATCATTGTAGAAGTCTGCAAAAGGTTGAAATTGCAGAAAATACCTGACAATGAGCTACCTGCCTCAATTTATATATTTATGACACAACATACAAGCTTCACCTATGGCTCAGGGAACATCATGGACAGAGGGACAAAAACATTGTAATAACCAGAAGATTGATATTGGCTCTTAGACAGTGAGTTGTAAAAACAAAACAATCAAACAAGCAAATGAACAGACAAAAACAAAGGAGTAAGAAGGGCAAGAAAGAGGTAGCTCAGAGTGATCTGCCTGGAACCCTCAAGACACAGAAACCAAGGAGCAGCATGGGACAGGAGTATTCCAGTTTCCATCTGGCCCAGAGCTGATGCTGTGCCACATGGCTCCATACCCAAACAACACAGGGAGAGAGCTAGCCTCCCAGGAGTGCAGATAAGCCTGTTAGCACAGGTAAAACTACCACTGCTGCTCAGTGGGACACTCCCAGAACCTTCAGGGCAAAGAAACTTAGGAGCTACCTGGGAGAGGAACCGTCCAGTTTCCATCTGTCCCCGGATCTGATCCTGTGCCACAGGGCTACATACACAAATACCACCAGAAGAGAGCTGGTCTCCCATGAGAGCCCACAGATCTGAAAGCACAGGTAAGACCACCACTTGTGTTCAAATTCCTGGCACAAGAGGGATACTCCTGGCACCATCAGAACACAGGAAACAAGGAACATCTGATGACAGGATACTTATGGTTTCTGTTTGCACCCCAGAGATGACATATACTCTTAATCCCCAAATTCTTCCCAGAGAGAACAGGTATCTCAGGAGTACTGACACACAAGCTTGAAGGAGGGAAAATTGACAGTAAGAGACAGCAAGACCAGATAACACCAGTGATAACCAGATGGTTAAAGACAAGAGCAAAAACATAAGCAACAGAAACCAAAACTACTTGGCAACATCAGAACCCAATTCTCCCACCACAGCAAGCCCTGGATGCCCCAACACACCAGAAAAGCAAGGCTCTGATTTAAAACCATATCTCATGATGATGATGATAGAGGACTTTAAGAAAGACGTAAATAACTCCCTTAAAGAAATACAAGAAAACACAAGTAAGTGGGTAGAAGCCTTTCTATTCTTAAAGAGGAAACACAAACTCCCTTAAAGAATTACAGGAAACCACAACCAAACAGGCGAAGGAATTGAACAAAATCATCCAGGATCTAAAAATGGAAATAGAAACAATGAAAAAAATCATAAACAGAGACAACCATGGAGATAGAGAACCTAAGAAAGAGATCAGGAGTCATAGATACAAGTATCACCAACAGAATACAAGAGATGGAAGAGAGAATGTCAGGTGTAGAAGATACCATAGAAAACATTGACACAACAGTCAAAGAAAATGCAAAATGCAAAAAGCTCCTGACCCAAAACATATAGGAAATCCAGGACACAATGAGAAGACCTAAGGATAATAGGTATAGAAGAGAGCAAAGATTCACAACTTAAAGGGCCAGTAAATATATTCAACAAAATTATAGAAAAAAAATCTCTAACCTAAAGAAAGAGATGCCCATAAAGATACAAGAAGGCTACAGAACTCCAAATAGATTGGACCAGAAAAGAAATTCCTCCTGTCACATAATAGTCAAAACACCAAATGAACAAAACAAAGAAAGAATATTAAAAGCAATAAGAGGAAAAGATCAAGTAACATATAAAGGCAGACCTATCAGAATTATACCAGACTTCTAACCAGAGACTATGAAAGCTAGGAGATCCTGGGTTGATCTCATACAGACCCTCAGAGAACATTAATACCAGCCCAAACTACTAAATTCAACAATATTCTCACTTACCATAGATGAAGAAACCAAGATATTCCATGAAAAAACAAATTTCCACAATATCTTTCCAAAAATCTAGCCCTACAAAGGATAATAGATGTGCTCAAAGCACACACTGCTACTCACACAATAATAGGAGGAGCATTCAACACCCCACTCTGATCAATGTACAGATCATAGAAACACAAACTAGAGACATAGTGAAACTAACAGAAGCTATGAACCAAATGGACATAACAGATATCTACAGAACGTCTAATTCTAAATAAAAAGAATAATCCTTATTAGCACCTCATGGTACCTTCATCAAAATTGACCATAAAATTGGTCACAAATCAGACTTCAACAGATATAAAAAGATTGAAATAAGCTCATGCTTCATATCAGATCACTATGGATTAAGGCTGGTCTTCAATAGAAACAAAAACAACAGAAAGACCACATACACATGGGAGCTGAAAACGCTCAACTCAATGATAACTTGGTCAAGAAAGAAATAAAGAAAGAAATTAAAGAGTTTTTAGAATTTAAAGAAAATGAAGGGACAGCATACACAAACCTGTGGGACACAATGAAAGCAGTGCTAAGAGGAAAACTCACAGATCTGAGTGTCTCACAAAAGAAACTAGAGAGATCATACAGAAGCAGCTTAACAGCATACCTGAAAGCTCTAGAACAAAAAGAAGCAAATACACCTAAGAGGAGCAGATGGCAGGAAATAATCAGACTCAGGGCTGAAATAAAATCAAGTAGAAGCAAAAAGAACTATACAAAGAATCAACAAAACCAGGAGGTGGTTCTTTGAGATAAACAACCAGATAGATAGACTTTTAGCCAGACAAACTAGAGGGGACAGAAAAAGTATCCAAATTAAAATCAGATATGAAAAAGGAAGATAAGACAACAGAGACTGAGGAAATTCAAAAAATCATCAGATTCTACTACAAAAGCCTATACTCAACACAACTGGAAAACCTGGTTGAAATGGACAATTTTCTAGACAGATACTCAAATTTAAATCAAGATCAGATAAACCATCTAAACAGTCTATATAACCCCTAAAGAAATAGAGGCAGTCATTAAAAGTCTCCCAACCAAAAAAAGCCCAGGACTAGATAGATTTAGTGCAGTGTTCTATCAGACCTTCAAAGAAGACCTAATACTAATATTCTTCAAACTATTCCACAAAAAAGAAACAGAAGGAACACTACCCAATTCATTGTATCAAGCCACAGTTACGCTGATACCAAAACCTCAAAAATACGACAAATAAAGAGAACTTCAGACCAATTTCTCTTATGAAATCGATGCAAAAATACTCAAAAAATTGTCTCAAACTGAATCCAAGAACACATCAAAAATGATCATTCATGATGATCAAGTAGGCTTCATACCAGGGATTCCAGGATAGTTCAATATATGGAAATCCATGAATGTAATCCACTACATAAACAGACTCAAAGAAGAAAAAAAAAAAAAAAAAAACACATGAGTTTTTAATTAGATGCCGAAAAAGCATTTGACAAAATTCAACATTTTTTTGTGTTAAAAAGCTTGGGTAGATCAGAAATTCAAGGCCCATACATACCTAGTAAAAGCAATATACAGCAAACCAGTAGCCAACCTCAAACTAAATGGAGAGAAACTTAAACAACCCCACTAAAATTAGGGACTAGACAAGGCTGGCATCTCTCTCCCTATCTATTCAATATAGTACTTGAAGTTTTAGCTAGACCAATTAAACAACAAAAGGAGGTCACAAGGATACAAATTGGAAAGGAAGAAGTCAAAATATCACTATTTGCAGATGATATAATAGGATACTTAAGTGACACCAAAAACTCCACCAGAAACCTACTACACCTGATATTCAACTTCAGCAAATTAGCCAGATATAAAATTAACTCAAACAAATCAGTAACCTTCCTATACTCAAAGGATAACAGGCTGAGAAAGAAATTAGAGAAACAACACCCTTCACAATACTCACAAATAATATAAAGTATCTTGGTGTGACTCTAATCAAACAAGTGAAAGATCTGTAAGACAAGAACTTCAAGTCTCTGAAGAAAGAAATCGAAGAAGACCTCAAAGATGGAAAGATTTCCAGTGCTTCGGGATTCACAGGACTAATATAACAAAAATGGCCATCTTGCAGAAACCTAGCTACAGATTCAATGCAATCCTCATCAAAATTCCAACTCAATTCTTCACAGAGTTAGAAAGCACAACTCTCAAATTTATTTGGAGTAACGAAAAAACTGGATTGCAAAAACTATTATCAATAATAAAAGAACTTCTGGTACAATCAGCATCCCTGACTTCAAGCTGTTCTACAGAGCAATAAAAACTATTTTATTGGTACAGTGACAGGCAGGTAGATCAATGGAATGGATCTGAAGTCCCAGAAATGAACCCACACACCTAAGGTCACTTAATCTTTGACAAATGAACTAAAACATTCAGTGGCAAAACAACATTTTCAGCAAATGGTGCTGGTTCAACTAGCAGAAACATGTAGAAGAATGCAAATTGATCCATTCTTATCTCCCTGTACAAAGCTCAAGTCCAAGTGGATCGAGGACTTCCATATAAAACCAGATACACTCAATCTAATAGAAAAGGAAGTAGGGAAACATCTTGAACACATGGGCACAGGGAAAATGGCTTAGGCTCTAAGATAAAAATAGACAACTGGTACCTCATAAAACTGCACATCTTCTGTAAGGCAAAGGACACTGTCAATAGGACAAAAAGGCAACCAACAGACTGGATAAAGACCTCTACCAATCCTATATCTGATAGAGGGCAAATATCCAATATATACAAAGAACTCAAGAAGTTAGACTCTAGAGACCCAAATAACCTTATTAAAAAAATGGGGAATGGAGCTAAACAGAGAATTCTCAACTAAGGAAACATGGAGGGCTAATAGGCACCTAAAGAAATGTTAAACATCCTTAGTCATCTGGGAAATGCAAATTGAAACAACCCTCAGATTCCACCTCACACCAATTAGTATAGCTAAAGTGAAAATCTCAGGTGACAGCAGATGCTGGCAAGGATGTAGAGAAAGAGGAACACTCCTCCATTGTTAATGGGATTGCAAGCTTGTACAACCACTCTGGAAATTAGTCTGGCAGTTCTTCAGAAAATTTGACATAGTACTACCTGAGGTCCCAGCTATACCACTCCTGGGCATATACCCATAAATGCTCAAGAAATGTAATAAGGACACATGCTCCATTATGTTCTTAGCAGCCTTATTTATAACAGCCAGAAGCTGGAAAAAAACCCAGATGTTCTTCAACAGAAGAATGGATACAGAAAATCTGGTACATTTACATAATGGAATACTATTCAGCTATTAAAAACAACAACTTCATGAAATTCACAGGCAAATGGATGGAACTTGAACATATCACCCTGAGTGAGGTAACTCTGTCACAAAAGAGCAAACAAGATATGAACTCAATGATAAGTGGATATTAGTCCAAAAGTTTGCAATACCCAAGTTTCAATTTGGAGACCATATGGAGCCTAAGAAGAAGGAAGACCAAAATGTGGATACTTCTGTGCTTTATAAAAGATGAACAAAAGCCGGGCAGCAGTGGTGGCACGTGCCTTTAATCCCAGCACTTGGGAGGCAGAGACAGGCAGATTTCTGAGTTCGAGGCCAGCCTGGTCTACAGAGTGAGTTCCAGGACAGCCAGGGCTACACAGAGAAACCCTGTCTCAAAAAACCAAAGGGGAAAAAAATGAACAGGAGGAAATATGGAAACAAAGTGTGGAACAGAGACTTAAAGAAAGGCCATCCAGAGACTGTTTCACCTTGGGATCCATCCCATATACAGCCACCAAACCCAGACATTATGATAGATGCTAGGAACTGCTTGCTGATGGAAGCCTGAACTGGCTGTCTCCTGAGTGACTCTACCAGTGACTGACAAAGACAGAGGCAGAAGCTCCCAGCCAACCATTGGGCTGACCTCAGGGGTCCAAGATAGAGGAGTTGGAGAAAGTAATGAAGGAGCTGCTCAGGTTTGCAGCCCTATGGAGGGAGCAACAGTGTCAATAGGCCAAAGCCCCCACAACCTGGTGCTCCTGGGGACTGGACCACCAACCAAAGAATAGACATGGAGAGACCCATGGTGCTGGCCACATATGTGGCAGAGGAAGTCATCAGTGGTAGGAAAGGCCCTTGGGCCTGAGGGTGTTTGATGCCCCAGTGTAAGGGAATGCCAGGACAGGAGGACAGGAATGGGTAGATGAGTCAGGGAGCACCCTCATAGAGGCAGAGGGAATAGGAAAGGGATTTCTGAAGGGGAGAACTGGGAAGTGGAAAACATTTGAAATGTAAATAAAAATCATCCAATCAAGAAAGAAGAGATGGGGGAGGGAAGGAGGGAGGGAGGGAGGGAGGGAGGGAGGGAGGGAGGGAGGAAGGAAGGAAGGAAGGAAGGAAGGAAGGAAGGAAGGAAGGAAGGAAGAGGAGGAGGAGGAGTTTAAGGGAGATGTAAGGCTAGAAATGCTCAAAATAGCAACTCTCAAAGAATTAGTAAGAAAAATACATTGTTTTAAAAAGTACATCTTACTTCAGTTTTCTCTATGAATACAAATAGAACTCACTGTTCACTGGCAATCTGTTTCTAAGGGATGAGAAGAAGAGTCTGACACAGCATTTTCAAAGATCCTACAAAGTATCCTCTAACTTTGTCTTTATTTCATAGCATAAGGTGGAAGCTCTATTTCTGAACTCTAACTACAAAATCTAAACACCAACACTTCAACTCCTCTGTCTCTGTGACACACTTTAGATTGTACTCTACACCCTGCATGTTTCTTTTATGATAATTGCTTTATCTCTTTATAACTATTGGAATAGTGTGATAGTGTTATTTAAACACCTGATAAGCTATGAACTCTCCATCTGACACAGTTAACTTACATGTGTACCTTGTTAAGTACAGGCAATATAGAAGACAGGCTGAAGTGGAACACACATATCATCCCTCAAGAGCCCATATATCATGCAACATTTCACCACTTTGGTTGGTTCACTTATGGGCAAAGCCAGAGCCTATAACTGACATTTAATGATAATTTTGGTGAAAGTATGAAACTGACTGAGAAGCAGGGAAAAAATTATGCCAGAAATTCTGGGCTACCCAATTAGAACGATCCTGTGGGTGTGCAGAGATGTTACCTTGACAGGGTTTTGTTTGATCTGGATTTAGGTCAATTTTATCCTTGTGCTGTTCATTGAAAGAGATTGTTATTCTCTCTTTATATATCTTTATCTGGCTGCATCTGCATATACATTTTAAAGCAGTATTTTTAACCCTTTCTGCCATATCAGTTGTTTCATTATTTTTCGATTTGACTACTGAGTGTTAGGAATCATCTTTGCATCTGTTTTCTCCTTCATATGCTTGATTTTGTTGTTCTGTTTTATGTATCTGTCTGTCAGGATACATATAGCCCCTTGTTTGTTTGTTTGTTTGCTGCTGCAGACAGACCTCAGTCAGGTCCTCTATCCACAGGAAAACTCCGGTTCCAGTTACAGGCAAGCAAGGAGTTGGCACAGATGACAAACAGACACAGAGAGAGTATGTATCTGAATGTAATTTTTCAAACCAAGCACCAGACTTTTAATACAGAAGAAGAACAAGGAAGCTTAGCGAATATATCCAAGGTACATCAATACAAAACAAAGAAAGTGCATACATAAAAAGATAGGAGGAGCCAGGCCATGTTTACAACTGAGAATAGGAACAACCCTTAATTAAGATCAGCTAAACACAGGAGCCAGGTGAGTGGTCTGATGCAATGCTAGTCTATTGTTAAACCCACCACCAGGGGTCCTTTAGTAAATACCTGATTATGCTATTCCTCTGGGCCTAGTGAAAAACATGCACCAGGGGAATTCTGTTCTACTAACCCTTTCATGAATAATACTTCAGTTCCTCCTAAAACCACAACCCACCTCTTTCCCAGGCAATTGTAAATTGTGGTATATGGGTGTCACTCTGCTATTCTAAGTAATTACTATGTAGACTAGCCCTGAGATTCCTAGCTCCATTCAAGTAAATTGTAATGCCTGGTTACTTTCACTGTCTCTACTAGAGGTAAATTTGAATGTTACTGAATAGGTAACATTCTTACTGAATTCCAAGCTCAGGGTCAGCTCAAGGACTTCCTAGAACATTGGAACACAGGTGGAGGCTAATTTAACTTAGCTATATGTCAAAATCAATCCTTAAAGGCACTTATAATAAAACAATATTGAGAGAGAGCACAGAGATCCATACACCAGAATAACAAGGGGACAGGTTTGGAGCATACATGCTATGGGAATGCCAAGGTTCCAGGAGGCTAAGTTTTTGTGAAACTCTGCTTCAGGACTGCTTCCAGGTTTCTAGGCCTGTCACACGAGTCACTACTGGAGTGGATGTAGCAGCTTGCTTTTCCCAATAAGGTTGCTCTTTAGTATCTGTGGAGCCTCCACTTCTGGATTTGGTCTCCACTGCTATCTAATGAGTGGAAGCAGAAAATCATAATAAAATCAAGAATTGCATAAACCTCGTGTGAAAAATGCAATTGCAAGCCCTTGTGTTTCTCAATTATGAAACTAAGGTTCACAGACAGATGTTACAAGACTATTAGGATAAATGTGTCTTTTTATTTCAAAATCTGAAAGTATTAACTAATGTATAAAGTTATTAGAAAATGAGTAAAGGAAAGACCAGGCAAACTAGAAATGAGAGGGAACATGGATGACCTAAAGTATGAGAGGAAGTAATGAAAATGATTTGGAAGCATCATGGAAAATGAAGCACAGTCAGAAAAGCTAATAAAAAAGAAAAAGCAAAAGAGAAAGGCAAAACAATTAATGTCTAGAACTGTCTCTGCAGGTAGAAGATGTCTGTGAGTCTCTATGTACTAAAAAGCAAGTTAGAATAGACTATATTTCCTGCTGGGTTTTTGTTCTCACACAAGACAAATCGTCCATGAGTTCCCAGTCCTTGGAATTGATATTCCACTTAGTACCATCCTGTTTCAACTAACATATTTTGTTTTCTCTACATAATTTTCAGTGTCTGATGATATAAGTGGTCACAGAACACACACCTCTGCTGTTTTTACTTTTGTTGTTTGGTGCTCTTGTCCATTAAAACCCAGGTTGCTTCCCTCTAGTTGCTCCCAGTTTTTTGTCTAAATTTATTTGCATCTATAGTTCTCCATTAGTTGCAGCTCTGCTCTTATTATAATAGTGGTCAGGGTCATTATTTGTCTAACTGGTAGAGAGACTTGGTACACTGAAGTTTGGAGATAGCTTCTATATTCATAAAGAATTGAAAGAACTAAAAACTCAAATCAAATTTTATAACATGAGAGAAGTATATGTAATCCTAACTCCATTGCTCAGATATAAATTTTTAAAATATACTCAACATAATTCCAATTTTCTATGCCTCATTTAAAGTTTTAATATTAGAGGCAAATGATTCTAAAACAGACCCTTAGACTGTAAAATAATGTATACATATACAATAGAATAAAGGTTTCTCAGACCCAGCTGAAGGATAATTTTATCTTGTTTCTTGGGACCACTTGATTGGAAAATTGTTTTCCGGCCCTTTACTCTGAGGTAGTGTCTTTCTTTGACACTGAGGTGCATTTCCTGTATGCAGCGAACTGTTGGGTCCTGTTTACATATCCAATCTGTGTTTTTATTGGGGGAATTGAGACCATTGTTATTAAAAGGTATTAAGGAATAGTGACTATTGATTCCTATTATTTTTGATGTTATTTTTATGTTTGTGTGGCTATCTTCTTTTTGGTTTGTTGAAAGATTACTTTCTTTCTTATTCTAGGGTTTAGTTTCCCTCCTTTTGTTTGAGCTTTTCTTCTATTATCCTTTGTAGGACTGGATTTGTTGAAATATATTTTATAAATATGTTTTTGCCTGGAATATCTTGGTTTCTCCATCTATGGTAATTGAGAGTTTTGCTAGGTATAGTAGCCTGGACTGGCATTTGTGTTCGCTTAGGGTGTGTATAACATCTGCCCAGGATCTTGTAGCTTTCACAGACTGGTGAGAAGTTTGGTGTAATTCTGGTAGGTTTGCCATCACATGTTACTTGATCTTTTCCCCTTACTGCTTTTAATATTCTTTCTTTATTTTGCGCATTAGGTGTTTTGACTATTATGTGACAGGAGGAATTTCTTTTCTGGTCCAATCTATTTGGAGTTCTGTAGCCTTCTTGTGTGATTATGAGCATCTCTTTGTTTAGGTTAGGGAAGTTTTCTATAATTTTGAGAATATATTCACTGGCCCTTTCAATTGGGAATCTTGACTTTCTTGTATACTTATTATCCTTAGGTTTGGTCTTCTCATTGAGTCCTGGAATTTCTGGATGTGTTGGGTTAGGAGCTTTTTGCATTTTGCATTTTCTTTGACTGTTGTGTCAATGTTTTCTATGGTATCTTCTGCACCTGACATTCTCTCTTCCATCCCTTGTATTCTGTTGGTGATGCTTGCATCTATGACTCCTGATCTCTTTCCTAGGTTTTCTATCTCCAGGTTGTCTCTGTTTGTGATTTTTTTTCATTGTTTCTATTTCCATTTTTAGATCCTGGATGGTTTGTTCAAATCCTTCACCTGTTTGGTTGTGTTTTTCTATAATTCTCTAAGGGAGTTTGTGTTTCCTCTTTATGAATAGAAAGGCTTCTACCTATTTACCTGCGTTCTCTTATATTTCTTTAAGGGAGTTATTTATGTCCTTAAAGTCCTCTATCATCATCATGAGATATGATTTTAAATCAGTGTCTTGCTTTTTTTGGTGTGTTGGGGTAGGCAGGGCTCACAGTGGTTGGAGAACTGGGTTCTGATGTTGCCAAGTAGTCTTGGTTTCTGTTGCTTATGTTTTTGTACTTGCCTTTCACCATCTGGTTATCTCTGCTGTTAGCTGGTTTTGCTGTCCCTGGAGGGAAACATGGCTCCAGCTGCATATGTAACAGAGGATTATCTGGCATCAATGAGAGGGGAGGCCCTTAGTCATGTGGAGGCTTGATGCCCCTGCATAGGGGAATCCTAGTGCAGTGAGGTGGGAGTGGGTATGTGGGTCAAGGTGCACCCTCATAGAAGCAGGGGGAGGGTAATGATATCAAGAAGTTGTGGAGGGAAAACCAGAAAGGATGATAAGATTTGAAATGTAAAAAATAACCAATAAAGAAAGAAAAAAGCAAGATGTTCTAATTCTTTATGGAAAATACACTCCTGAAGGTTTACTAAACCCCTATTCCCAGTCCTAAAGCCTACAGTAACCACAAATTAAATGAACTAAATATGATTCACTCTGTGGCATCTCTAGATATATATGTTAATGTACACCTATCTCAGAGGGCTAGAGACTTCACCAATCTCACTTTTGTCTACTCAGGATGATCTGTCCCCTAACCTCTCATTGGAGATAGTCTATGCTGGAAAATGATTTATTAAGCTATAAGAAAGATGTAGACTTCTTCTCTTGGTAAAGAACACTTTGAAATGAAATAATTCCCATTGTAGAAATCAGCTTTACACATAAAAGGTAAACCTGGAAGAGACAATTCAGATAGAAGGAATCTTTGGTATATGTAGATTGGTTCCATGACACAAGGACATTAAAGCTATTTTTAGATTGAGTGCACATTCTATAAAAATTCCAGTCATATATTTCAAAACATTAGAAAATGAACCTAAATATTTACATGGAAGAATAAAAACCCCAAATTACTAAAACAAATATGAGTAAAAGGAAGAAAGAGAGAAGCATCCCAATATCTATTGATCTTGTCCTGTTATCATGGTCTCAAACTGCTCTCTGTTTAAGTTTATACCTACAGAATAGTAGTAAATTGTTTTTGCCCTTGATCATAGAAACTTCTTTCTGCATTAGACAGAGACACAAAACTCATAAAATTGCTGAGGATTTTCAGCTTTAAATGGGACATTTGTATAAATCTTTTCCTGTCTATGGCCCAGGAACTTTGCAAGACAGGGAATGGAAATAGTGTAAGAACTAGAAGAAGAGAAAATTCTGTGAACTGCTGTCTTCTGGACATGACAAGGGTCTTATACTCATTAACTGGTGGTCTCATGGTTACTAGCACAACACATGCACAAGATAAAGTTAGTAAAATTGCCACTGCTTGTGGCATGCAGTGTTGTCCATGCTCTAATAGTTGGCCCTGTGCCCATGTACAAATATACATAGTAACTGCAATTACTGAGATATTAAAAGTGAAAGAGGACGTGCAGTTAGGAGGTAGATGTGCTGTGGAGAGTGTCTGAGAGGATTGGAGGAAGTAGGAGTGAACATAATTAAAATATAGTGAATATATGTATAAACATTTTAAAATTATTAAAAAGAGCTATGATGCCCCTCAACAGAGGAATGGATACAGAAAATGTGGTACATTTACACAATGGAGTACTACTCAGCTATTAAAAAGAATGAATTTATGAAATTCCTAGGCAAATGGCTTGACCTGGAGGGCATCATCCTGAGTGAAGTAACCCAATCACAAAAGAACTGACATGATATGTACTCACTGATAAGTAGATATTAGCCCAGAAACTTAGAATACCCAAGATACAAGATACAGAGCACATGAAACTCAAGAAGAATGAAGATCAAAGTGTGGACACTTTGCCCCTTCTTAGAATTGGGAACAAAACACCCATGGAAGGAGTTACAGAGACAAAGTTTGGAGCTGAGACGAAAGGATGGACCATCTAGAGACTACCATCTCTGGAGATCCATCCCGTAATCAGCTGCCAAATGCAGACACCATTGCATATACTAGCAAGATTTTGCTGAAAGGACCCCGATATAGCTGTCTCTTGTGAGACTATACCGGGGAATAGCAAACACAGAAGTGGATGCTCACAGTCAGCTATTGGATGGATCACAGGGCCCCCAATGTAGGAGCTAGAGAAAGTATCCAAGAAGATAAAGGTATCTGCAACCCTATAGGTAGAACAACAATATGAACTAACCAGTACCCCCTGGTGTTCGTGTCTCTAGCTACATATGTATCAGAAGATGGCCTAGTCGGCCATCAGTGGAAAGAGAGGCCCATTGGTCGTGCAAACTTTATATGCCTCAGTACAGGGGAACACCGGGGCCAAGAAGTGGGACTGGGTGGGTAGGGGAGTGGGGGGGGGAGGGTATGGGGGACTTTTGGGATAGCATTGGAAATGTAAATGAGGAAAATACCCAATAAAAAAAAGAGTTATGAATGTGGAGACTTTACTTATAGGGAGTAGTAGAGGTAAGACAGTGGAGGAGATATAAAAGGATATAGTTGTTGCTGCAACTAAGGACACTGTGTAAACATGATATTATCCTTTACCATATACAGTGCTAAGAGTTCAATGGCATAACTATGTGCTGCCTATCAGCATATGCCTGATATCTATTCTGCCTCTGAATACAGTCCTATGTACACAGAGGGCTTGTTGCTACTGGATTATCCTTATTAGGTCTCTTAAATTTAGTATTTCTACCTGGCTCTTAAATGCATATTATCATATCCTTGGATTATAGGGCTGTGAGGATAGAACAAAACAATGATTGTGAAAGATTGTAACATGTTAGTGTTTAGTATTTAGTAACTGTGACCAAGGCAATGCACAAATGAACATTCTGGGTAGAGTAATCCAACTTTGTCAGCTTCACTCTTGAGAAAAATAAACGTCTGACAGTGACCTTCACAGTAGATAGTTCAAAAGGTCTAAGTGGATTCAGTGCTGTGGAAATGGAAACTCCTCTATGGACAACTGGTCATCCATCTCGACAGAATGCTTTAAAGGAACCCATTACTCAGAAATGACACATTTACCTCCATTGTCAAGTTTGGACATGTTACGCGCGCTCAACTGGCCAGGAAGAACGACGCTGCTACAGGATCCTTCTGCACACGTTTATTCAGTCCTGTTTCTTCTTTCTCCATATCTCCCTTGTTTATATCTCCCTTGTTTATATCTCCCCTGTTTATATCTCCCCTGTTTATATCTCCCCTGTTTATATCTCCCTTGTTTTTATATCTCCCCTGTTTATATATCTCCCTTGTTTTTATATCTCCCTTGTTTATATCTCCTCACTAATAGTAATCCTCTCTTGAATAATAATCCTCCCCTGAACCCTGGGCCTCTCACTCTTTTATACTTTCTCTCATCCACGCACCGCAGGCCACGCCACCTCACCAGGCACGCAGCTTCAGCTAATCAGGGCAGCAGGGGCAAATCTCCACCAAATTGGATTCACCTGTATCCTGGTACACCTGCGCAGCACTCAAGATGTTTGTGTCTTATATGAGGAAGTCAGGTGCAAGTCATATGACTTAGCTGCAGTCCCTGGCGCCTTTAGGACTGCCGCCACACCCGCTCCCCACAATTCCCCCTTTTTTTCTTTTTTGGCAGAGAGAATGTCTGTAGATAGCCCCTCGCAACCATGCCCCTTACCTGTCTTTGGGAGACAAACAGCATTGGTTTGATCCCTGTCTTAGGTTGGTGACATGCCCAGGGAGTCTTATCACTGACTACCTCTCAATCATGCCAAGCCACTCCTGGGGAGATTGTGTTTTGCTTGCGGCAGGTGCATCAAAAGGCCAGGATGTTAATTAACTTATGGCCAGATCTTAATTGCTGCAAGCAAGCCTCATGGGTGAAGGTAGAGGTCTGATCCCCAGTGTGCAAGCATAGGGGCCCTACACAAAACCATCCCTTAGGCTCATCACCCAGAGAGGTCTTGGCCAGCTCCCGTGTCGTTTTTCCTGGGGGAAGGGAACTAGGACACTGAACCTTCATGCAATCAGACGTGCCTTCCACAGGATACCAACAGCAAGCTATCCTCTGTGCAGTGCTTAGCCTCGCACCCCACGGCATAACGCAGCATAATTTCTTTTAGAGCGGCAAACCGAATCTGAGGAGATTGTCCCGCCTCCACTGCAGCAAAAGCCTATGCTACCATGGCGAAAGTGCGGGCCGCACACTCTGCACCTAACACATGTGCCAAACACAAAAAACACACACACACTATAACAAGCATACATCCCAGGGCTCTCATCCCCGCTCATCTTCCCTGAAGCAAGGGATAGATAGCCAGAGGGGATATCTCTTTAAGGGGAATTCAGGGATCAAAAAGGCATAGAAAAATTTGAATGTCATGTCGAGCTGGTATCGGCTTCTGGAATAACGAAAGGATCTCCCATCTCGGCTCCATCCTTTGTGCTTGTGGGATCATCCACCACATCCACAGGGGCAACTGGATCAGGAGCCTCATTCTTGCAGCGTCTCACCAATCTCTCCGGCACCCAAAGAGGTTCCATCTGGTCCTGTGGAAACACACAAACAGACCCTCTCGCCCACGTCAACACCGGATCTGGTCGATCCCCAGGGGAGATGGACACAATACCTCGTGGTAATGAGACCATAACCTCAATCACCTGTGTGTCCATCTGGGAAGTCAATATGAAAGTCAAGTTTTCACTAGCTTCCCCTCTGTTGGGCAATAATTTCCGTGCCCTTATGGCAATCTGATTCACCTGCTTAAACACCTGCACTGGATATCCTGTCTGTTGTTGTGCAAATCGACCTTGATCAAGCAGCATATCTCTATCCCATGCAAATTCAGCTTGATCAGTGAAAATAGGACATCCCAGCAAGGAGAATCTATCCTCTTTCCAGACCTCCGGACAGAAGGTCTGCCCATAGATGGCTGCTGAGGAGGCATAGGGAGGGGGAGCAGAAGCTAATTCACCTCCTCCTCCGCCTCGACTCTGTTGTCCTGTCCTTTCTGTCCACCTGATAACACTGTGTCTCCTTTCTTTTTCCTTTTTCTTTTTAAGCCCTTCTTTTCCAACATACTTTCTTGTTGCTCTATAAGGATTTTCTGACCTGTCTTGACTACCTTTACACACAATTTCAAACAGTAACAGAGTCCATATATCAGAACAAACAAGACCAAAACTATCAGACCTACCCACAAAGGGTCAATGGGAGAAAAAAGCATAACTACACAGCGAGGATCTATTGATCACTACACTGAGGTTATCATAGTTCCTTAACTTGTCCCCAAACCAGGAACCTTAACTTGTCCCAAAACCAGGAACCTTATCGTTACTTTGTGCCTCCTTCCTGGCAACTTTATACTTGCCTCAATTTTATCCGAGGTCCTTCCCAAACTCCTGGGTTACTTTGTGCCTACTTCCTGGCAACTTTATGCTCACCTCTATTTTATCTGAGGTCCTTCCCAAACTCCTGGGGTCCCAAGTTTCACTCACCGTGAACTTACCCTGCCGGCAACCACTGACTGCTGAAAGTTCTGAACTCGGTGGGGGAGTCGGTTCCCCGTACGGGCCACCAATTGTCGCGCCTGCTCTCGACCAGCAAGAACGACACGACCACCAGTCCTTCTAACAGCAGTTTATTCAGTCTTCATCTTTCTTCTTTCTCTTCATCAGTACCGTTCCCCAGCTGAAGAGTTCTGAATCCACGCTGGATCCTTCTCAACAGTCTGTTTTATGGGAACCTTTATTAACCCCTTCTTCCCTGTGATGCAGTTCTGAATCCTCCCTGTAGCAGGGGGTCTTCGCTCATGCCTGAAGATGTTTCTTTTCCCAGGATTTCTCGTCCCAGGTCTTCTCGTCCCGGGTTTTCTCGTCCCGGGTCTTTTCTTCCCGGGTTTCGGCACCAACTGTTACGCGCGCTCAACTGGCCAGGAAGAACGACGCTGCTACAGGATCCTTCTGCACACGTTTATTCAGTCCTGTTTCTTCTTTCTCCATATCTCCCTTGTTTATATCTCCCTTGTTTATATCTCCCCTGTTTATATCTCCCCTGTTTATATCTCCCCTGTTTAGGACATTTGTTATTGTTGGGAATAGAAACATCTCTACATAGGAATCCTCCTCCTTAACTATTTCAGTAATTTGGTTGTAAGAAGAAACTGGCTGATGCTCAGTGGCGGAGAAACTGCCTTTTGGATTCTTAGAGGTTACTAAAATTCACAGAGCAGGGTTCCTCTGACTCTCATAATTTTGGTGAATGCAATGGTTCAGGAAACCAGCATTCATACTTGAAATCAGAGATGAGTGAAAAAAGAAGCACTTTTGAGAGGAGATAGTAGGCAAGGCATCCAAAGTAGACAGGTTTACCTTCAAAAAAATGTGTAAAATCTAAGCAAGCAAAAAACAATCTGGATACCAGGATTAGACTTGGATGGCTATAGGACAGGACATAGGTAAGGTTTAAATTTATGTGGCAGAACAAAAGAAACAATAGCAATTCCAATAAAAATTAAACTTTGAAGAATATATTTATCCAACATTAAATTTTCTCTAAAGCTATAATATTCAAACAATATAAGTCAGAACATTTTTATATTTATAAGTAGACACAGGTAAAAGATTTTTAAAACTTACATAGATATACCCATTGGAACCTAAATAAAAGTAATAAAATAAGAAAAAGATTCACAGACCCAACAAATGTCTGATTCCAAGGTTTTCACTCAATTGAAATATTTCACCTCAAAAAAATTATTCAGTAAGTGATATGGAAGGTGTTAATTGCCCATCTTCACTGAACTTCCATAGATCTTACATATTTTAAACTGGTTAATTAAAAGAAAATTATAGTTAGAAATTTAAATTATAAAACTATATAACTTTTGAAAAAATAATAACTGATAGAAATCTTTAAGACTGGGATTAATCAAAAATGTCCTTTAAAATTATAACAAAATTACATAAAAATATTTTCTAACCCAAGTGGAAGTAGGAAACGAATGACTGTGAGGTCAGTTGGGGCTACAATCTAAAGTAGATGTAAACATTCCATAGATTATTATACCCTATCTCAATCTCCCACCTGTTAAAACCATTGGCATAGCCTGGACTTCATCAAAATAAAAATTTTGTCTTATATCCAGTAATAGATCATGTCATGTCCAGAGTATATAAGGTACCATGAAAACCCAATTACAGAAAGCAGCGTAATAATAAATCCCTATCAGACCCCTACCCCCACCCCACCAACTAAGGTATAAAGAGGTCAAGTAAGTACACAGGAGATTTTCCAATAGAATCAAGTAAAATACATCCTTACAAGCAATGTTTCTATCATCAGTTTCTAATCTGAATGTCTAAAATACAATTTGTGGTAATACTAGCTTTTACAAAGGAAGAAGAGTGACAAGTATTTCTACGAATGATGAGAATGGGGAATTACCCTGCAAGAATGAAGGCTAACGGACTGGTCAGTGACCTCTAGCATGGTCACAGCACCCATATATTCATTAAACAGTATTTTCCATGTTTTTGAGTGGCATTATTAGACATGATTAATATTTAAGTTGGTGGTCATTTTCAAAGACCCATCAACTAAAGTATGCAAGCCTCCACTGTGTAGGTTAAACCCATCACATATTTGAGAAAAAAAATCAATAGGACAAAGACAAAGCTATCTCTTGTGAGGATATGCCAGTGTCTGGAAAATACAGAAGTGGATGCTCACAGTCATCTACTGGATGGAACACAGGGCCCCTAATGAAAGAGCTATAGAAAGTACCCAAAGAGCTAAAGGGGTCTGCAACCCTATAGGAGGATCGATAATATGAACTAACCAGTATCCCCCAGAGCTGTGTCTCTAGTTGCATATGTAGCAGAGGATGGCCAAGTTGGCTATCAATGTGAGGAGAGGCCCTTGGTTTTGCGAAGATAATATGCCCCAGTACAGGGGAATGCCAGGGCCAGGAAGCAGGAGTGGATGAGGTGGGGGGCAGGGTTGAAGGAGGGTATAGGGGACTTTTGGGATAGCATTTAAAATGTAAATGAAGAAAATATCTAATAAAAAAAAGACAAACCTTCCCAGAACCAAAAGAAATTTTGTCCAGAGACAGGCTGTGCCATTTCCACTGCTATTTCTCTGTGACTTCTCTCACTCTCTCTCTCTCTCTCTTTCTCTTCTTGTTTTTTATTAGATATATTCTTTATTTACATTTCAAATATTATCCCCTTTTCTAGTTTCCTCTCTGAAAACCCTTATCCTTTCCCCTCTCCCCCTGTTCCCCAACCCACCCACTCCTGTTCCCTGGCCCTGGCATTCCCCTATACTGGGGAATAGAACCTTCACAAGACTTAGGGCCTCTAATTCCACTAATGACCGACTAGGCAGTAACTTCACTTTCTTTTTTTTTTTTTAGAGGACATAAAAAAGGACATTATTGTTCTTTTTTTTTTTCTTTTTTTAAAATATTTTATTAGATATTTTTCTCATTTACATTTTCAATGCTATCCCAAAAGTCTCCCATACCCTCCCCCCCCCCACTCCTCTACCCACCCATTCCTACTTTTTGGGCCTGGCATTCCCCTGTACTGGGGCATATAAAGTTTGCAAGTCCAATGGGCCTCTCTTTCCAGTAATGGCAGACTAGGCCATCTTTTGATACATATGCAGCTAGAGTCAAGAGCTCCGGGGTACTGGTTAGTTCATAATGTTCCACCTAAAGGGTTGCAGATCCCTTTAGCTCCTTGGGTACTTTCTCTAGCTCCTCCATTGGGGGCCCTGTGATCCATCCAATAGCTGACTGTGAGCATCCACTTCTGTGTTTGTTAGGCCCCAGCATAGTCTCACAAGAGACAGCTATATCTGGGTCCTTTCAGCAAAATCTTGCTAGTGTATGCAATGGTGTCAGCGTTTGGAAGCTGATTATGGGATGGATCCCCGGATACGGCAGTCTCTAGATGGTCCATCCTTTTGTCACAGCTCCAAACTTTGTCTCTGTAACTCCTTCCATGGGTGATTGTTTCCAATTCTAAGAATGAGCAACGTGTCCACACTTTGATCTTCATTTTTCTTGAGTTTCATGCGTTTAGCAAATTGTATCTTATATCTTGGGTATCCTAAGTTTCCGGGCTAATATCCACTTATCAGTGAGTACATATTGTGTGAGTTCCTTTGTGATTGGGTTAAATTACTCAGGATTATGCCCTGCAGGTCCATCCATTTGCCTAGGAATTTCATAAATTCATTCTTTTTAATAGCTGAGTAGTAATCCATTGTGTAAATGTACCACATTTTCTGTATCCATTCTTCTGTTGAGGGGCTTCTGGGTTCTTTCCAGCTTCTGGCTATTATAATTAAGGCTGCTATGAACATGGTGGAGGATGTGTCCTTCTTACTAGTTGGGACCTCTCTGGATATATGCCCAGGAGAGGTATTGTGGGATCCTCCAGTAGTACTATGTCCAATTTTCTGAGGAACTGCCAGACTGATTTCCAGAGTGGTTGTACAAGCTTTCAATCCCACCAACAATGGAGGAGTGTTCCTCTTTCTCCACATCCTCACCAGCATCTACTTTCACCTGAATTTTTAATCTTAGCCATTCTGACTGGTGTGAGGTGGAATCTCAGGGTTGTTTTGATTTGCATTTCCCTGATGTTTAAGGTTGTTGAACATTTTTTCAGGTGCTTCTCTGCCATTAGTTATTCCTCAGGTGAGAATTCTTTGTTCATCTCTGAGCCCCATTTTTAATGGGATTATTTGATTTCTGGAGCCCACCTTCTTGAGTTCTTTATATATATTAGTTATTAGTCCCCTATCTGATTTAGGATAGGTAAAGATTCTTTCCCAATCTGTTGGTGGTGTTTTTGTCTTATTGACGGTGTCTTTTGCATTGCAGAAGCTTTGCAACTTTATGAGGTCCCATTTATGGATTCTCCATCTTGTAGCACAAGCCATTGATGTTCAATTCAGGAACTTTCCCCCTGTATCCATATCTTCCAGGCTTTTCCCTACTTTCTCCTCTATAAGTTCCAGTGTCTCTGGTTTTATGTGGAGTTCCTTAATCCACTTAGATTTGACCTTAGTACAAGGAGATAGAAATGGATCAATTCGCATTCTTCTACATGATAACCGCCAGTTGTGCCAGCACCATTTGTTGAAAATGCTGTTTTTTTTCCACTGGATGGTTTTAGGTCGCTTGTCAACGATCAAGTGACCATAGATGTGTGGGTTCATCTGTGGGTCTTCAATTCTGTTTCATTGGTCTACTTGTCTCTTGCTATATCAGTACCATGCTCTTTTTTTTTTTTTTATCACAATTGCTCTGTAGTTCAGCTTTAGGTCAGGCATGGTGATTCCACCAGAGGCTCTTTTATCCTTGAGACGAGTTTTTGCTATCCTAGGTTTTTTGTTATTCCAGATGAATTTCCAGATTGCTCTTTCTAATTCGCTGAAGAATTGAGTTCTAATTTTGATGGGGATTGCATTGAACCTGTAGATTTCTTTTGGCAAGATAGCCATTTTTATAATGTTGATCCTGCCAATCCATGAGCATGGGAGATCTTTCCATCTTCTGAGATCTTCTTTAATTTCTTTCTTCAGAGTCTTGAAGTTCTTATCATACAGATCTTTCATTTCCTTAGTTAGAGTCACGCCAAGGTATTTTATATTATTTATGACTATTGAGAAGGGTGTTGTTTCCCTAATTTCTTTCTCAGCCTGTTTATCCTTTGTGTACAGAAATGCCATTGACTTATTTGAGTTAACTTTATATCCAGCTACTTCATTGAAGCTATTTATCAGGCTTAGGAGTTCTCTTGTGGAATTTTTAGGGTCACTTATATATACTATCATATCATCTGCAAAAAGTGATATTTTGACTTCTTCCTTTCCAATTTGTATCCCCTTGATCTCCTTTTGTTGTCGAATTGCTCTGGCTAGGACTTCAAGTACAATGTTGAATAGGTAGGGAGAGAGTGGACAGCCTTGTCTAGTCTCTGATTTTAGTGGGATTGCTTCCAGCTTCTCACCATTTACTTTGATGTTGGTTACTGGTATGTTGTAGATTGCTTTTATCATGTTTAGGTATGGGCCTTGAATTTCTGATCTTTCCAAGACTTTTATCATGAATGGGTGTTGGATTTTATCAAATGCTTTCTCAGTATCTAATGAGATGATCATGTGGTTTTTGTCTTTGAGTTTGTTTATATACTGGATTACACTGATGGAATTCCGTATATTGAACCATCCCTGCATCCCTGGTATGAAACCTACTTGGTCAGGATGGATGATTGTTTTGATGTGTTCTTGGATTCGGTTAGCAAGAAATTTATTGAGGATTTTTGCATCGATATTCATAAGGGAAATTGGTCTGAAGTCCTCTATCTTTGTGGGGTCTTTTTGTGGTTTAGGTATCAGAGTAATTGTGGCTTCATGGAATGAGTTGGGTAGAGTACCTTCTGTTTCTATTTTGTGGAATAGTTTGTGAAGAACTGCGATTACATCTTCTTTGAAAGTCTGATAGAACTCTGCACTAAACCCATCTGGTCCTGGGCTGTTTTTGGTTGGGAGATGATTAATGACTGCCTCTATTTCTTTAGGGGATATAGGACTGTTTAGATCATTAACCTGATCTCGATTTAACTTTGGTATCTGGTATCTGTCTAGAAACTTATCCATTTCATCCAGGTTCTCCAGTTTTGTTGAGTATAGCCTTTTGTAGAAGGATCTGATGGTGTTTTGGATTTCTTCAGGATCTGTTGTTATGTCTCCGTTTTCATTTCTGATTTTGTTAATTAGAATGCTTTTCCTGTGCCCTTTAGTGAGTCTGGCTAAGGGTTGATCTATCTTGTTGATTTTCTCAAAGAACCAGCTCCTCAATTTGTTGATTCTTTGAATAGTTCTTCTTGTTTCCACTTGGTTGATTTCACCCTGAGTTTGATTATTTCCTGCTGTCTACTCCTCTTAGTTGTGTTTCCTTCCTTTTGTTCTAGAGCTTTTAGGTGTGTTGTCAAGCTGCTAATGTATGCTCTCTCTAGTTTCTTTTTGGAGGCACTCAGAGATATGAGTTTTCCTCTTAGAAATGCTTTCATTGTGTCCCATAAGTTTGGGTATGTTGTGGCTTCATTTTCATTGAACTCTAAGAAGTCCTTAATTTCTTTCTTTATTCCTTCCTTGACCAAGGTATCATTGAGAAAAGTGTTGTTCAGTTTCCACGTGAATGTTGGCTTTCTATTATTTATGTTGTTATTGAAGATCAGCCTTAGTCCATGGTGATCTGCTATTATGCATGGGACAATTTCAATAATTTTGTATATGTTGAGGCTTGTTTTGTGACCAATTATGTGGTCAGTTTTGGAGAAGGTACCGTGAGGTGCTGAGAAGGTATATCCTTTTGTTTTAGGATAAAATGTTTTGTAGATATCTGTCAGATCCATTAGTTCATAACCTCTGTTAGTTTCAGTGTCCCTGTTTAGTTTCTGTTTCCATGATCTGTCCATTGGTGAAAGTGGGGTGTTGAAGTCTCCCACTATTATTGTGTGAGGTGCAATGTGTGCTTTGAGCTTTACTAAAGTATCCTTAATGAATGTGGCTGCCCTTGTATTTGGAGCATAGATATTCAGAATTGATAGTTCATCTTGGAGGATTTTACCTTTGATGAGTATGAAGTGCCCCTCCTTGTCTTTTTTGATGACTTTGGGTTGGAAGTTGATTTTATTCGATATTAGAATCGCTACTCCAGCTTGTTTCTTCATACCATTTGTTGGAAAATTGTTTTCCAGCCTTTCATTCTGAGGTAGAGTCTATCTTTTTCTCTGAGATGAGTTTTCTGTAAGCAGCAAAATTTTGGGTCCTTTTTGTGTATCCAGTCTGTTAGTCTATTTCTTTTTATTGGGGAATTGAACCCACTGATATTAAGAGATATTAAGGAAAGGTAATTGTTGCTTCCTTTTATTTTTGTTGTTAAAGTTGGAGTTTTGTTCTTGTGGCTGTCTTCTTTAGGTTTGTTGAGGGATTACCTTCTTGCTTTTTCTAGGATTTGGTTCCCGTCCTTGTATTGGTTTTTGTCTGTTATTATCCTTTGAAGGGCTGGATTCATGGAAAGATAACGTGTGAATTTGGTTTTGTCGTGCAATACTTTGGTTTCTCCATCTATGGTAATTGAGAGTTTGGCTGGGTATAATAACCTTGGGTGGAATTTGTGTTCTCTTAGTGTCTGTATAACATCTGTCCAGGCTCTTCTGGCTTTCATAGTCTCTGGTAAAAAATCTGGTGTAATTCTGATAGGCTTGCCTTTATATGCTACTTGACCTTTTTCCCTTACTGCTTTTAGTATTCTATCTTTATTTAGTGCATTTGTTGTTCTGACTATTATGTGTCAGGAGGAATTTCTTTTCTGGTTGAGTCTATTTGGAGTTCTGTAGGCTTCTTGTATGTTCATGGGCATCTCTTTCTTTAGGTTTGGGAAGTTTTCTTCTATAATTTTGTTGAAGATATTTGCCGGTCCTTTGAGTTGAAAATCTTCATTCTCATCTACTCCTATTATCTGTAGGTTTGGTCTACTCATTGTGTCCTGGATTTCCTGGATGTTTTGAGTTAGGATCTTTTTGCATTTTTCATTTTCTTTGATTGTTGTGCTGATGTTCTCTATGGAATCTTCTGCATCTGAGATTCTCTCTTCCATCTCTTGTATTCTGTTGCTGATGCTCACATCTATGGCTCCAGATTTATTTCCTAGGGTTTCTATCTCTAGCATTGCCTCACTTTGGGTTTTCTTTATTGTGTCTACTTCCCTTTTTAGGTCTTGGATGGTTTTATTCAATTCCATCATCTGTTTGGTTGTGTTTTCCTGCAATTCTTTAAGGGATTTTTGTGCTTTCTCTTTAATGTCTTCTACCTGTTTAGCAGTGTTCTCCTGTATTTCTTTAAGTGAGTTATTAAAGTTCTTCTTGATGTCCTCTACCATCATCATGAGATATGCTTTTAAATCCAGGTCTAGCTTTTCAGGTGTTTTGGGGTGCCCTGGACTGGGCGAAGTGGGAGTGCTGGATTCTGATGATGGTGAGTGGTCTTGGTTTCTGTTAGTAAGATTTTTACGTTTACCTTTCGCCATCTGGTAATCTCTGGAGTTAGTTTTTATAGTTGTCTCTGTTTAGAGATTTTTCCTCTCGTGATTCTGTTACCTTCTATCAGCAGACCTGAGAGACTAGCTCTCTCCGCTGAGTTTCAGTGGTCAGAGCACTCTCTGCAGGCAAGCTCTCCTCTTACAGGGAAGGTGCACAGATATCTGGCATTCAGACTTACCTTCTGTCAAAAGATGAAGGCCCGAAACAGTACCTTTCCCAGAAGCTGTGTTGCTTTGGCCTGTTAGCTTCTGTGTGCACACTCTCACCCGTGGAAACTACTTTTCGGTGGAGTCCTGGAACCAAGATGGCTTTCTCCAATCCTGAGGCAAAAGCCTCCTGGGCCGGGTGGACACCTCTCCTCTGGCTGGGAAGTTGGTTGGATGTCTGGAGCCTGAAAAATGTGCTGCCTCAGAAGCTCTGTGGCTCCTGCCTGTCCCAGAAGCTGTTAGCTTCTGTGTGCACACTCTCACCTGTTGCAGACTACTTTTCCGTTACTTCACTTTCTAAGCAGTCAGCAGGAGTACCTCATAGGTCTTGTGAATCTACAATCTCATGTGATCGAGTCTTCAACTTCAGTCCCTTTGTCTCCTTTTCTTTCAGTTATTCAGTTCTTCCACTATTGGTCCCTTCTTTCTTTCCTGTATTATTCTGTCCCTTTTCCTTTCCTCCTCACTCCATCCTTTTTCTCTCTCTTTCTCTCCTCTTATCCTTCTTCATCATTCCCTTTTCCTCCCATATCCTCTTATTCCCTCTCTCTCCTTTCCTTTCTGTCTCTCTGTCTCTCATCCTATCGATGGTACTTTTCTTAAGACCATTTGGGTAATAGAAGCATTGTTCTCACAAATTTCAACATATTCTTAATACATAACCCAGAAAATCTAACCATGTATATTATTTTGGGAGAAAAGTTTGGGTATAATATAGTTGACTCTTGGATCTACCCTTAGTGTCAAGTATCATTTGTTAGGCCTAATATCAGTGCCATATCTGCAATTTTTCACATTTATCTAAATGTATGTAACAGAAAAGGAATGAAAAAAGAGAAGGAGATGAAAGGCAGGAGGAAAGATAAGGGAAACGGGTTTAAGAAAGGGAGGGAAGAAAGAAAATTAAGAGAGAATAGATGAGAAAGAAACCTAGGGCAAGTGGAAAGACACATATAAAATGACACTGTGTGAGGAAGTGTGTATAAAAATAAAATGAATGAATGAAGAATTATTATAAACTTAAAGAAAGTCTTTACCAATTCTTAAAAAATAAAAAAGTAAAAGCACAGAACATGAACACAAAATTTACAAGGGAAAAAGTACTTCAAGTAAGAAAAAAACCACTCATCTCTCCTGGGGATGGAAATAGAACATAGATACTAAGGTAATTTTAATCTATCAATGGTTCAGAAACATGGACACATTCTAAGAGCATACCCCTGAAGACACTTGGGAAACATGAGCCCTCACAAATTGCCTCTGGGAACATTTCTTGGTAGATGCCTGTAAAGGTAGTAATAGAATATCTATTGAATTGTAATTAATGCACATTTTGACCTATAAAATTTATGCATGTATCTATTTATACACATGCATATATTGAAGCATTATTTGCAATTGCAAAAAGCATGTGTGTGTGTGTGTGTGTGTGTGTGTGTGTGTGTGTGTGTGTGTCTGGTTAGCATGGAAAACTACAAGCTGTGACCACAATGAGGACAAGCTTTGCCCATGGGTATAGGATTCTTGCTAAGTTACCAAATTAAGAAAGAAAAGAATGAAGTAAAAAGAATACTTTCAATGCTAATATTCTGAGTAAAATACGAAAAAAATGTCTTATATGTGCCTATGTATCAACAAAGCAACTTTAAGGATATATAAGTGACTAACCATGAAGTTTCTCTTTGTGACAATGGGTGATCGCATGAAAAAAAAATCAATGGCATAGTGAGAAGGAGAAATCTATTACATGCTTTAAATTGTTCTTTATTTTTTATTTATTAGATATTTTCTTTATTTATGTTTCAAATGTTATCCCCTTTCCCAGTTTCCCCCCTGAAAAACCTTATCCCTTCCTACCTCCCCCTGCTCACCAACCTACCCACTCCTGCTTCCTAGCCCTGGCATTCCCCTATACTGGGGCATAGAGCCTTCACAGGACCAAGGGTCTCTCTTCCCACTGATGACCGACTAGGCCATCCTCTGCTACATATGCAGCTAGAGCCATGAGTCCCAGCATGTGTTTTCTTTGGATGGTGGTTAGTCCCAGGGAGCTCTGGGGTTACTGGTTAGTTCATATTGTTGTACTTCCTATGGGGCTGCAAACCCCTTCAGCTTCTTGGGTCCTTTCTCTAGCTTCTTCATTGGGGACCCTGTGCTCCATCCAACAGATGGCTGTGAGCATCCACTTCTATATTTGTCAGACATGTAACAACCACATAGATGAATTTCTTTCTTAAAGTTAAGTGAAAATAAATAAATATTAAGTTTTCATTAATTGTCCTGTATTAACTCAGTGCTTCTGCCACTCACCTAAGCCAGAGATGTTTTTTAAGAAAAAATACTCAAATATTCATACTCTAATAAGCTTTTAATTTTTTAAGATGAGATAGACATGTTCTTTATGTTTGTTTGTTTGATCATTCCATACTTTATTTTTTGCCCCTCAAGTCCCTGTTCCCAGAGATCTTCACCCCATTTCCCAACCCCTTCACCTCTGAGAAGGTGCTCTGCACCCTTTAGGTCATTCTTCTTCCCTGGGACATCAGGTCTCTACAAGATTAGGATCATTCTCTCCCACTGAGGCCATTCAGGGCAGTCCTCTGCTACATATGTGCCAAAGGCCTTGGACTGGCCTATATATTCTCTTTGGCTGGTGGATTAGTCTCTAGGAGCTCCCAGGGGTCCGGGTTAGTTAACACTGTTGGTCTTCCTATGGGATTTCCACTCCCTTCAGTTCTTTTAGTCCTTCCCCTAACTCACTCTTACGGTTCCTCAACCTCAGCCTGGTGGTTGGCTGTATCTGCATGTGTCTCAGTCAGCTGCTGGTGGAGTCTCTCAGAGGACAGCCATGCTTGGTTCCTGGAGATAGGCATATTCTTACATACAGGGGAAATGAGGTTGACATAGCATTAGCTATGTTTCTGAAAGATCAATTTTAAACTTTGTGTTATGAAGAGGAATTTTCTAAAGCTTGTTGGCCCTTTTCCCTAACCTCATACTTGTCTTTTCATCACAACAGTGATGAACTAATATCTCTTAGAAGCATCAAGGGTTAGTGAAATATTTTACTTGACCATCCATCAAACTGCTTACAGGCTTAAGTCATGAAACTGCAGTAGCAGTGTCTCTGTTCCACTCTTTTCCAAAGCCAGCTGCTGGCTTTAGCTGTCATTTCCAAGGACCATGAGATCAGTAAGGATTATAGACTCAGGGTGTCTCTAGTAACAACATTGAGAATCAATAAAAAATGATTGGCCATTTAGCATAATATATCTGTAAATAATGAGAAGTTTCTTGTTGGTAACAAATTGATTTTGAAACTGGTTATTCACAGAGGATATGAGAGGGATTTCAGAATCCATCTTCTTTAGTGACTGAATAGTCATGGGTCAGAGAGTTCAGAATTTGTTTTAATATAGTAGATATTTGGTGACACTTTGTACAACTATGTATCACCTTTACTAAATGAGCTACATGGACCCTTGCTCTGGCTGCTAAGTGCATATTTGTGAATATGGATATTGAAGTGAAAGATTTTTATCAGCCTTTGAAACTTTTCAAAAGACAATTCATTTCATATTGTTGCCAAGAGTGGAATAATAGGTGACAAGGGTTGGTTTACTTTTGAACAAGTTAAATGGAGATGGGCAGTCTTATACTTACCACAGTCTTACCACCATAGGGGTAAAACAACATACTAGATTCCCAGCATGCATGTTTGAGGAAGGCCTAGGAGAAGGATGCAGGGAAAATCAGAGGACATATTCTGTTGGTACAGAACAAATCTGGATTCTGACTCTTTACTTACCAACAGGGAAGTTATATAAGCCAAATGTCTGAGGTTTGGCTCCTCATATGAAGAGTGCTCATGCTTTATAGTTTTACATTTAAACTGGAAAATAACATATCCTAGAAACCAAGACTCATTGAAGAAATTAAAGATTATTATTAATTTATTGAAGATCACAATTTGAAGACCCAGCTTTACTGAGATTTCAAAGGTCTGCAAACAGTCTGTGGAGGAAAGTCACTCCTATTTGAGCCTCTCCTTTCTCCTGGCCAGTTACCAATATATTATATTTACAAAGGGTCTTTTAATTTTCCTTATATGACCACTTTAATAACATATAAATGTACAGTGCCATTTTTAATCAAGATTTTATTCTTTAAATGTCCTGTCAGATTTATTAAAATGGTGTTCGATCTGATCAGGTCAATGACTATAGATCAAGTCATATCTTGCCTCTGGTCTTAGAGATAGGGGTCAGCAAGACAGACTAGATTTCTCTGGTTTAGTGAAGTTTATTTTTTTAAAAAAAACTAGTGCAATGCATGCTAGCTTAGAGAATATGAGGACTGTTATAATCAGAAACTCAAATATAAGCTGGGCATTTAAAAAATAATGTATAGCTAGGTCCATAGGTAAAGAGAGGGAGGGAGAGAGAGAGAGAGAGAGAGAGAGAGAGAGAGAGAGAGAGAGAGAGCTCACACAGAAAAGTGATAGCATCTTCACATTGAGAATCAGGGAGAAGACAGCAGAAATTAAATTAATGTCTAGAAAAAGAAGAAAAAGTTACAATCTGTGGAGAAAAGCAGTGCAGATTTTTAGTCAAAACTGTCAAGGTAAACTTATGGTGAAGGTTTGGGGCAGTATCTTAGGACTAAAGGGAAGGCATTGAAAGTCAAATTTTGAAGATCCAATCTCATCGAAATAGAAATAGAATAGACAAAAATCAAGTGTGTGTGCTAAAATGCAGCTATCTGACTATGGAGAAGAAAATATATTTGAAGTAACACAATCACTGGGTGAGATGTCCTTCGCAGGAGAATGAGTTATAAGAATAGAAAGGGGTTTCTGAATAATACCATTTTCTGCCTCCTGCAGACCCATGCAGAAGAATACTATACTTGTATGTTTGTGTATGTGTGCATGTGTGGGTGTATGTGTAAAAACTTACATGTCTTCCAAACTGCAGAGCATATGTTTCTTTAAGCTCTTTCTTTTTATCAAACATAAAGCTTCAGTTCTAATGGTCTGTGATAGTTGCCAAACTGTTTGGCATACAGTACATCAGAGTAAAGCCTTGCTGATTGATTGATCACAGAGTAGAATGAATATACAGAAGGCTCACTTTTCAGCTTTTAAAAATAATTTTGTTTCAGATACATTGAGAAACAAATACATTATAGCAAAATATTTGAATGAGCACCTCTGTGAGAGGCAGAGAAATAGGACAGATTACAGATACGCAGCTGAAGTTGGATTCTACCTAATCTCTCCATTTATTATTCAGAAGAAGGAATGGTGCACTGCTACATTTTGCTTTCTTAACATACAAGTTGGAACACACACATTCTTTATAGAGGTTTCTAGAAACCGTGAGACTTCTTGGACGGTGCCAAAGGAAGTCTAGGTACAACTAAGAGCTCTGAATATCCCCTCTGAAGCCAGAGGGACATATTACCAAATTACAGAATCTGCCATGCTGGCCTGCTAGCTTCTAATTATCCATGGTGGTGATGAAGCCTGGAGGGTAAAATGGCCTCATAAAATACAGTAATAAAGGTGTCCTTGGTTGTACCATCATTTTGTAAAGTGCAAGCTGTGATTGATTAGACAATCTAAACCACAGGCCATCTGCAGCCTGCCAAAAGAATGCGTGTAGCTCTAACATTAGGTTCAGGCAACTTTCCAAGCTGACCTTTTGTCCAAACAGCTGGAAGAGACATGGGCTTATGGTGCAGCAGCCATACTCCATATGTCCCTCTAGTTAAAGGAAAGCAGGCTGATATGTACCCTTCTGCTGACTCATCCCTCTAACAGTCTAGGGACTATCTGCAAACAGTACCATCTTTATTTGACCTTTTAGGCATGTTGAACTTCAGCAATAATTGTGGAAATACCATCAAGGAAAATTTTATTAGAACGCGCCATCTCAGCCCTCAAGAGGCTTAGAAGTGATGAGGACATTTCCACAAATGCCAGGAAAGGGGTGGTAACTGCTAAAATACTTAATGAGGAAATTTTAACTGGGTATGTGTATGTATTGACTGATCTGCTAGCATGCCCAAAGAATGAGAATAAGCCCCAGTACTGTCTCCAGCCTGTTTTTGTAACATTAGACATAATCTAACATTCCTTCCCACCATACTTCATTTAATTGCTTTTGTGCAATGTCTTCTTCAGTGACTATTAGTACTTTTACACTGTATTTTAGGGGTTTCTGGGTAGCCACATTTTAAAAAGAACATAAGTGTAAAGAAACATATACAACAACAAATAACAAAACCTTTAAATATAAAACAAAGTTAACAAAGAAAATAGCATTGAAAAGGAAAACGTTAAGAGAAGGTGGCTATGATTTAAATAAAAGAATATCTCCCGCAAGATCATGTGTTTAAATATTTAGATCATCTCTTTTCAGAAACTGAGGGATCAGTAGATGGGGTTGAGTTTGAAGAGGGTTATGAGGGCATTTCCCTGCTTGTGTTTTGCTTCATCTCTCTGTTATCCGCTGATAAGTGAGAAAGTAGCTGGTCCACACTACTTACCATGCTTCACGATGGTGAACCATGAGCCAAAAGAAACCTTCATCCATTAAGTTATTTTTTTATTTGCTCAGCTATTTGGTCACAGCAATGAGAAAAACAATGAGCACAAATATATATTAACCCAACAGACAAAGAAACATCCTTGGCTCCGAAGTCACAAAGCATACTTAAACGCCACTATTATCTATGAATTATTATGTAACACAATCCCTTTCTCCAAGTTAGATCTGCTTCTGCCATTTGACAAGCCTTTAACATCTGCACCATGCTGAGGATTTATTCAAGCATCATCTGAAAGTCTAATGTTTTCTGGATATTTTACAGTGGACCAGGATTGACACCAAGTCCATCCTACTTATGTTCTTTATATCACAGCAACCTAAGGAAACCAATATTTTTCTTGTCAATTCTAGAGACAGGAAACATGTATTAGATTCCTTTGGTAAGCTGTAGAACTCTAGCTTAAACCAGATATGCAGGCTAATTAATCAAGACACTGACACAACTGAAACATTCAAGAAGTGCAAAGGAAATAAACAATAACATTAGCCTTGGTGGGGCAATAATCAAAAGAATGCTTAAGAATAAACAAAGAATACACTTTAAAATATACATGTACGTCACTGTGGTTGTGCATAGGCTTGAAGTGTCTGCAGAGTCCACACAAAGGCGTCATATTCCCTGGACCTAGAGTTGTGGGTAGTTGTGAGCTGTGGAACACAGGTGCTGGAAATTGAACCTAGTCATTTTCAAGAGCAATACATGCTCTTATACACTGAGTAATCTTTTTAGCCCCACAGCTCATCTTTTGAAAACACATTTTGATTAACTTAGAAAGAGAATGTTCACTAAACCAATACAAGCAAAGCAAAAAATTATAAAATAGAGGTTGGAATGGGATGCCAGCTGAAGATTTGTGTGAATTTCTCTGTGTCTTTCCAGATGAAATATGGTTGCCCATTTTTTTTTTCTTTTGCTCAAGTCTCAGTGTAAACTCCTGCAGCGCCATCAGGAGCACTCCTGTAATATGTCTGATGACTCCACTTTTCCTTGTGGGTAACACAGTCATTTGTACAACATACCATGGCTTTCAGAAAAGGGAGATGCTTGATATCTAGGCTTTCGCTCTGTGTCAGTTCCATATTCCATGCTTGCATCTGTTATTTGAAAATCTCACTGTGAACAGATGGGCCTTCAGTTTTACATGTGAATGAATCCAGGAGAAGCAGCCAACAGCACAGAGAAGAGAAAAGTGATACCCGAAAAGAAGTTAACAGAACCTATGTCTGTGGCACATGTCTTCTTTCTACCTCTTTTTGGAGAATTTTGGCTTAGAGTTTTTGGCTTAGTAATGTGATGCCTCGGTAGCCTGAACATGGAATATAGCCAGTAATGACCTTGAACTCTTAGAAGTCTTACATCCTGTTCCTGGGTGACAGAATTGCAGGCCAGCACCATCAGGCTTAGCTTGTTCATGAAGAATTTAAAGTTGGTTTTGTATACAAACAAGAGTCTTTTCATTTACCAGTAATCTTTAACAGGCCAGTACAATCACATCTACACTTCTATGTGCATTAGCTAAAGAGAAATAAACACATGTTTTATGTCCTTTATTATAGCACTTGCATCGACCATCTTATTTAGTCCTAAAACAAATACATCTCTGTAAATGGATGGCAAATACCTAAAGCACAGACATCATAATTATAAGAATATGAGTTAAAAGAATAGTTCAAACTTAAAAAATGATAGAGCTGACATCATCACTTCATTTACCAATGGAGATGTCTGTTCTTTGCTTTCCCAGTGGTTCTGTTCTTTGTTTTCCAAAGATAAGTCCTTCTCAGAACTGATTTAAGGAGGAAGTGGGGCTGTAGAAGAGTTAACACAGTCCCCACCATTCATCAAAATTCAAAGATAAGATTGTTTTATTTTCATTATTAATTATCCCCATGCCCCTAATGCCAAATGTTACAGAGTATGTCAAATCAAAGAGGCATTGGTTAGTAGATGAAGTAGTCATGTTTACATGTGGCTAGTACTTTTGCTAAGCAATATAATAAAACTATATGGGACCCATTGAGAACAATAAGAAGTGCTTTTATGAAACAGATTGAGAGTTGAGGGCTGTTTTGAAAAGATTTCTCTATGTTAACAATCTTGTTATATGTGACTACGGAACATGAGCCTACTTCCCATTTAATAAGCATTCGTTCTTTATGCCCAGTGATCAAAATTAAGGGACTCACTGGCAAAAGCCTCTGGTTCTAGTTGACCCCCACAGTACTGTAATTCTGTGATATTAATCAAAATACTCAGCACTCACATGTCTAATGGAATGATAACAGAATTTCTCTATGAGCCTCATAAAGTTCAAAGTGGAAAGCACAAACAAAAGAATAGCATAAAGTCACTATAAATATAACTAATATAACTTATTTCTCCTGTTTATCTCCAACATCTGCTGTCCATGAAAAAATTCATTTTTAATAAAAGGCAAGTAGAGTGAAATATTCAGCCACTTCAAAGTTTCAGTGACTGAAGCTGAAATTCTCCTCATGTGGTCCTAGATTGTGTGGTTTGCCTTTCTCTGCAGTACACAGCCTGGACCAGTTGATTCCCTCATTTATGTTTCCACCTGCCCCAGTCCCTAGGAGTTTCTTGCTTGTCATTCCAGAGGTGTTAAACATCTCTCCCAATACAGAAGATGAATTGGAGAAAAAGGGAAATAATTCATCTATCTACTCATCCATAACTCATGCTGGCAGTTAGTAAGCATTTAATGAACAGATAAGCATGTGTCAGGCACTGAGCTAAGTTCTAGAGGCACAAATTAGAAAAAAATAAGGGATATAAAATTAATAGTTGGCCTGCATGATACATTCCCCTGAAGGTGTTCACAGTGAAGTTGGGGAGGTAGTAATATAAACATACCTGAGAAGTGGTACCATAGGTTGATGAGCATTGGCTAAAGCTGGTAGGCGCTACGGTCTTAAAGGGAGGATCTCCTCGTCAATGTCCAAGTCATGTGTCCCTCCTGCGAGTCTGATGGTATTTTAGAGACCCAAATCTTTTCCTATTTTTAGGGCACACCTTATATTGGTAGAGCTTTCTGATATAATTCTGCTGCCTGGACTTCAGAGACCATCTCATCTCCTTTGTGACCTATAAGTAGTTTCTGGATTTTCCTGAATCCCCTGCATATCCTAGGTGGCAAACATGCTCCCTACCAAATTACAAATTACAGCCCCTTGAGCTGAGGGGCCTCTTTCTTCTCCAATGACTTGCATTACACCTTAGCAACTGATTTTCATGCACTGTGAAATGTAAAATCTCCATTAGAAATGTGAGAGTGAGCCAGGAGTGGTGGCGCACGCCTTTAATCCCAGCACTTGGGAGGCAGAGGCAGGCGAATTTCTGACTTCGAGGCCAGCCTGGTCTACAGAGTGAATTCCAGGACAGCCAGAACTATACAGAGAAACCCTGTCTCAACAAAACAAACAAGCAAACAAACAAACAAAAGGAAGAAAAAGAAAAGAAATGTGAGAGTGGTCAGTCTGAAGCCCTATTAGGTATATATACAAAGTAAATATAAGACACAGAAGAGGTGTCTATGTATGTGCTCATTGTCATAATCATAACAGCTGAGTTACTGAGTCAGCTTAGGTGCCAACCAGCAGGTTACTGGATTCAAAAAGCAGTCTATCATCACAGATGCAAAGGAGTACCAGTCAACTATTAAGAAGAATAAAACCTTGTAATTTACAGGAAGATTAGTGGTATTGAAAGACATCATACTAAGTTAAACAAGCCAGCTATAAAAACAAGAATCAGTGTTTTACTTCATTTGGAGAGGGTAAAGAAAAAAAAACTAAATGATACCGAGCTAAAAGAAGAGGGACAAAAAAGAAAGCTAAAACTGCAGAGAGGGCTGAGAAGGGCCAGAGAGGATATTAGGCAAGGTGGATTTGAACAAACATGACTAATGTGTGTACATAGCATAGGCATATTATTTTGCATAATCTACATGGTTAGTAAAAAGGTCCATTATTTATAAAGAAGGAAAATGACATACTTATCTTTAGCCGGGAGTCTTCTCAGTATTATATTTCTACCCTATTAGTATCAGATTAACAATTCCTAAACATTTGTTTTGTTCCTGATATTGGAAGGCACTGGAAACACAACAGTGAGTTCCTCTTATACAGAGCATAAGAGAGATTACAGAGGGAGCAGTAATCCTGGGTGTCTTGATTTTTAGGAAAGTGCTTATTGAAGGTACCTTGGTATTGGAAGATGATAACATTAAATAGTTTCCAAAACTTGGGCAGCTTCTTTTACCATATTAATTGTCTCTTAGGTTTAGAGTAGCCTCAGAGAGACATGCATTAAGCATAATTATGTTGTATAAAATTATTTTAACATGTATAATTGAAACTGAAAATAAATGCCTATCACACGTCACATCTGAAGGCAAAATAGAAAACAGGAGAGAGTTTCTGACATAAGTAGCTCATGATATAGAAAGAAAGCACAGCATAAAACTATCATAAATAGAATTCTTATAATATACCTCATTCATGCTTCCTTTGCATGGAAAAAAAGAAAGACTACAAATTCCTAACATGAAAAGTGACCTCTAGACTGTATGCCCTTGAATTATAATCATATATAACTTCCTCCTATGTGCAATACTGCAATACTCTGAACATTGTGCAATATCAAAGGGGTTTGCCTCATAATCCTCCACGCTTGCTTCAACAAGAGAATGTTGTGCCTATGTAACACTGGTTCCCACTTATGGCTGCCATATTCAGAAAAGTGTCCAACTTTTAAACACATGGCAATGTGATTATTCTTAGAACAGCTTTACAAACTTGTTTGTTTGCTTTCTTTAATGTGGTATCACAAGTTGGCCTCAATCCTTCAAGGTTGCTGAAGGCGACCTTTAATTTACTATCCTCCTGTCTCCACTTTCTGAGAGCTGCCTTTCATGTGTACAGTGCCTGGTCCTAGACTGAGCCCAGGACTCTCTGCATGCTATGCACTATTCCATCAGCACAGGTCCAGGACCTAACTTGCTGGCTTTTATTATACCTTTTCTGATGAAGAAAATAAGCCCCAGCAACAATGCTTAGCCTCCAAGATTAAATCCCAGGTATGGCAAACAATGTTAACCAGGCCTCCTAATGCAGTGTCCCATGTCTCTCCTGCCACCATCTTCCTCCTGAAATACCTTTATTTACTCTTGATCAGTTTTAGTTTTGTAATTTGTTTAGGATTGAAATTTTTCTGTGCCCATTACGTTCATATTTTTTGTTTTGGTTTTTGTTTTTAGCCAGACTCTGTTGAGGACATTAATGGTAATACAATCTCTACTCTGGAGAACTTTAGTCTTTTAAACTATCCTGTAATTGTCAAATATGGTCCGGGTAGCTCACATCTGTTACAAGCCCTGTCTTTTATTTAATAATCACACTAACAGAGAGGGTCTACCCATGCCAGTTTCTTGGCTTTCCTCTCAGGGGAGAGTTACTACCCACCTGGTAGTAATTTAAGCAAGTTTTAAGCTAGCATTAAGTGAATGCAAATCGTAACACCTGAAGGAGGTGTCACCCAAGCTTAAAAATTTAGAAGGGATCAGAAAGATCTCTGGAAAGAGGACACCTGGATAGACTTAAGAATGGAAACTAGAAAAGAGGGTATGAACTTTAAGGAACTGTGAGGAAGGGCAATAACCATGATCCTTGTGGAACTCAAAGAGGCCATATATAGATTAACGTTGACTTTCTAAGCTCATTACCCAAAGAGTAAAGGATTCAGTTAAAAACACTGGGTTTAATATTAGACAGATATTGTTTTCAAACCAGTAACTTTAGAAACAAGACTGTTTTATATGTAGAGTGGAGCAGCATCATATGAGGAAGAATGAATAGCATACAGCCAGGACTAACAATGGAAAACATTATTCTAGCTGTTTTTACAGGGGAACAGTATGGACCTGTCCATCACAATCCAACTGGGAACCCATATTATACATGCTTTCAGTCCATGAAAGAGTACAGAAAAATCCAGATGGCGATCTCCAAGAGGATGTGCACCAGTGCTGCTCATTGAATAAGCAACAATTCTCCTGTGATCAAGCCAGACACCTCTACATACAGCACACACAGGAGGCAGCAGCTCACATCCACCCCTTCCATGCTTTCTAAGAAGTGTAATGGCCTCAGCTTCCTTCCTGCCTGTGAAAAAGCAGAACGAGCATTAAGTTTATTTCATTGTGCTGCCAGCATTTCATTTCCCTGGACTCTTTCTCTTGGAATATCCTTCGCTGTTTCTCATTTGTCAGTCTTTTCCCAGTGCAGCTTAGGAGATCTTAGAGACAGATGCTGAATCAATATTTGAGCTTTATGTGGGTCCTGGAGAAGCCTGACTACACAGCAGTGAGATGCAGTGGCCTGAAGCTGCCGTGGAAGGCCTTGTCCAAATGGGTTAGCCCTTGACTGAAGAATATGACTAAGCTGCAAACCCAACTTTGCTGTGTTTTTTCTAGAGCTCAGAAGGACACTTGGCATTTGTTTTTTAGAGTTTTTGAAACAAAACCACTACCCATAAAGATATAGAGTAACCTGTTCACTCACCACAAAGGCGTAAGAGGGCCTAAGGTCTGTCTAGTCTTACTCTGCTATAGGACCATAAGCAAACCATTGCTTTCTAGTCTGTTTTCTCTTAAACATTGGCTGATTGGTTTTCCAAAGTTACCTATAGTCCTGTGCTGTTTACAAAACTACAATGTTCCTCTCACATATTGTAATTGCACATTATTCATATACTAGGCCATCTAATCATTTAGTAAAACTAATTTGCATGCTTACAGATACTGATACTGACATTAGAGAAAACAACTCTAAGACAGACCATCTCTTGGTCTTGAGACCTCACAAGGTCTTTAATTCTCTTGCCAACAGTATGATTGAAATAATAAGAAATGACTTCTGTGACAATAGATCTCTCTCAACTGCTCACTCTTAGAACCTACTAAATGGGAAATAATACATTTCATAGAATGTGTTGTTCAGGTTTAAAAGAGAAAACATAGTCAAAGGGGACTGATGTCATGAAAGTAAATGGTTTAATTCATGCAAAGCTACTGTGGTAAGTGCACATTCAAACCTCGAAGAGTAGAGACTGCTGCCTTCATGCTGTAAGGCTACTTCTTCATGAAGTAAGCATTGCACATTAATGTGAATCTAGTTTGGTGGGGAGTTTACATTAATTAGTGTTGGGCTGTCTGAACACTTCCAAACAATGCATCCATAAAATAGCATCCAAATGATAGCTCCAAGAATGACACACTCATATGGGGAGTGAGAATAAACACAAAGCCAGAATGAGTTGCTGTGATGGCTCATCTTCACTGTCAACCTACATGAATTTGAATCACCCATGAGACATGCTGCTAAGCATGTCTGTGAGGGCTTTCCTAAAGAATATGAACTGCTGGAGAACAACTCATTCTAAATATATCCGCTACCACCTTATGGAGAAAATTGTCTGACTGAAAAAAATAAACGTACAAAAGGAAAAACTTAGCTGAGTATCAGATTCCCTGCTCTCTGCTTTCTGGCATGCCCTGGTGGAGAACATTCCAGCTTCATTCTCCAGTGTATTCTGTCATCCCTTCTCTGCAACAAATGATTACACCCTCTCCAATGATAAGCAAAACGATTCCTTTTCCATGAAGTTACCTGTATTCTTACAAATTTGGTCACAATGATGAGAAAACAGATAGTACAGTTCCCACAGAAAAATTTAATTTGATTTTATAAATGTGTAGACTAGGCAGTCTTGTTTCCCAGTTGGACCTCCATACTCCTGCCACCTCTCCACCCTCTTTCATCAGACTAGAGAATCCCTAACCACACAAGTTTTATTCTCTTTCCAGCATCCACTTTTCCTGCCCACTGAGTCCTCTGGGACACACCAGCTACTCTGAGAAGTCTGCTATGCTCTATGGATCCACATTCTCCTGCCTTCTCTCTGCCCACCTTCATCAGTTCTGCTGATTAGGAACCATAAATCCCAAGAATACCCATCAGAGGTCTGCCAGGCCATGACCATTGAGAATAGACCCTCCCCACAATATATACTACAATAGAAACGTCCAAAAACTAAAGCCATCCAGATGGATAAACACCCTTGAAGAACACAATCAACAAAAGCCAGGGCAAAATAATAGCTTCAGATCCCAGCTACCATATTACAGCAAGCTCTGGATATCCTAACACAAATGAAACAAAAGAAAATGACCTTAAATCCAATCTTACAGAGATGATAGACTCCATTAAAGAGGAAACGAATACAATACTTAAAGAAATACAGAAGAAAAGAAACAAAACTCTTCATAAGCTGAAAATGGAAATATAAGCAATGAAGACAAAATCAAGGAATCCTGGAAATGGAAAACCTAAGTAAGGGAACAAATCTGCAGGCACAAACACCACCAACAGAATACAAGAGATAGAAGATAGAATCACAGGCATAAAAGATACAATAGAGGAAATTGATACATCAGTCAAAGAAAATGTCAAATCTAAAAATTTCTGACACAAAATATTCAGTAAATATGGGATACCATGAAAAGATCGAACCTAAGAATAGTAGGAAGAGAGGGTGAATAGTCCCAAATGCAAGGACCACAAATTTTTTCAAGCAAGTCAGAGAAGAAAGTTTTCCTAACCTGAAGAAATAAAGATGTGGTTAAGCATAAAAGAAGGTTTTAGAACATCAAATAGATTGAACCAGAAAAGAAAATCCTTCTGATACATAATAACCAAATCACAAAATCTACAGAACAAAGGAACAATATTAAAAGTGGCAAGGGGAAAAGGCCAGGTAACCTATAAAGATAGAGCTATCACAACTATACCTTACTTCTCAACAGAGACTCTAAAAGCTAGAAAGGCTTGGACAGACATCTTGCAACCTCTAAAATAGCAACATAGACTACTGTACCAAGCAAAACTCTCAATCACCATAGATGGAGAAAACAAGATATTTCAAGACAAACCTAAATTTAAACAATATCTTCCCACACATCCAGACATACACAAAATAATACAAAGAAAAGTCCAACCCAATGAGGATAACTACATCCAAGACAATACAGGAAATAAGTAATTCCATACCAGCAAAAACAATGGAAGCACTCATAAGCATAAACACATATACTAACACCATCAATATCAAAATAACAGGAAATAGCAATTTTTGGTCATTAATATCTCTCAACCCAGATAGACTTAACTCCCCAATAAAATGACATGCTAGCAGAATGGATGTGAAGACAGGATCTATCATTCTGCCACATACAAGAAATACACCCCAGCAAAAAAAAAAAATATGCATAACTCAGAGTAAAGGGCTATAAAAAATGTTTTCTAAGCAAAGGGAGCCAAGAAGCAAGCTGAAGTAGCTATTCTAATATCTAATACAATATAATTTCAACCAAAATTAATCACAAGAGACAGCAAAGAACATTTCATATTCATTAAAGGAAAAATCTACCAAGAAGATATCTCAATTCTAAACATTTATGCCTCAAACACATGGGCAACCAGATTTATAAAAGAAGCATAACTAAAGTTTAAGTCATACATTAAACCCCACTCATTAATAGTGGGAAATGTCACACCATGTGTTTTCTTTGATTGGTGGTTTAGTTACAAGGAGCTCTGGGGGTACTGGTTTGTTCATATTGATGTTCCTCCTATGGGGTTTCAGACCCCTTCAGCTCCTTGGGTACTTTCTCTAGCTCCTTCACTGGGGACCTTGTGCTCCATCCAATGGATGATTGTGAGCATCCACTTCTGTATTTGCCAGGAACTAACAAAAGCCCTCAGGATACAACTATATTAGGCTCCTGTCTGCAAGCTCTTGTTGGCATCTGCCATAGTGACTGGATTTGGTGGCTGTTTATGGGATGGATCCCCAAGCTGGGCAGTCTCTGCATGGTCCTATCTTCAGTCTCTGCTCAGATCTTTGTCTCTGTAACTCCTTCTATGGGTATTTTGTTTCCCCTTCTAAGAAGGATTGTGAGCTTCTGGGCTAATATCCACTTATCAGCGAGTGCATATCATGTATGTTCTTTTGTGATTGGGTTACCTCACTCAAGATGATATCCTCCAGTTCCATCCATTCGTCTAAGAATGTGGCTCTAGCGGTATATGTAGCTGAGGATGGCCTAGTCAGTCATCAATGGGAGGAGAGGCCCTACGTCCTGTGAAGGTTCTATGCCCCAGTAATAGGAAATGTCAGGGCTGGGAATGGGAGTGGGTGGGTTGGGGAGCAGGGGGAGGGGGAAGGGAATAGGGGATTTTCAGAGCGGAAACAAGGAAAGGGTATAATTTTTGAAATGTAAATAAAGAAAATATCTAATTAAAAAAGCCAAAATGAAAAAAAAAATAGTGAGAAATGTCAATACCACAGTCTCCCCAACTGACAGGTCATCAAGACAGAAACTAAACAGAGAAATAATGAAGCTAACCAACAATATGAATCAAAAGGACTTAACTGATATTTACAGAACATTTCATTGAAACACAAAAATGTATAACTTTTCAGCACATCATGGTTCCTTCTCCAAAACTGACCTTAGAGTAAGCCTCAACAGATACAAGAAAATTGAAATAATGCCTTGTTTCTTACCAGACCATCATGGATTAAAGCTGGAACTCAAAAATAGAAACTTCAAAAAGCCTACACAGTCATAGAAACTGAGCATCTCTCTACTCAGTGGTCTCTGGGTCAGGGAAGAAATAAAGGAATGAATTAAAGATTTTCTATAATTCAATGAAAATAAAAGCAAAACAAACAGAAATTCATGGAACACCATGGAAGCAGAGCTAAAAAGGAAAGTGCAAAGCACTAAATGCCACCAAGAATAAATTAGAAAGTTCTCATACCAACAATTTAAAAGTACATCTGTATGCCCTGGGGGGGGGGGGCAAGCACAACCAAGAGCAGTAGAAGGAGAAGGCATCAGTTTAAAAAAAGAAAAATACAAAGAATCTATGAAACTAAGACTTGGATCTTTGAGAAAATCAACAAGATAGACAAAACCTTAACCAAACTAACCAAAAGACAGAGAGACAGGGTCTAAATAAACAAAATCAGAAATGCAAAGTGAGATATAACAACAGACACTGAGGAAATTCTAAGAATCATTAGGTCTTACTTCAAAAGCCTCTATTCCACAAAATTGGAAAAATCTTAACAAAATGGTTGATTTTTTTAACCAAGTAAAACTATTTTATCATGTAAACTATTTTAAAAGCCTTATGGAATTAGAAACAAACATTAAAAACCTCCAAAGCAAAAGAAATACAGGGCTAGATGGTTTTAATACAGGATTCTACCAGACATTCAAAGAAGCTATAATACCAAATACTCCTTGAATTATTCCAGAAAGTAGAAACAGGACTGCCATACACATTCTATGAAGCCACAGTCACCCTGCCACCTAAACCACACAAAGACTCAACAAAGAAAGAGATCTTCAGACTGATTTCCCTTATGAACACTGATGCAAAAATACTCAATAAAGTCCTTGTAAACTGAATCCAGGAACACATCAGAAGTATCATCAACCATGATCACATAGACTTCATTCCAGGCATGCAGAGATAGTTCAGTATATGAAAATCCATCAACATAAACCACCATATAAACAAACTGAAAGAAAAAAAGAAACAGGTGATCATCTCAAATGCTGAAGAAGCCTTTGCCAAAATCTAACACACCTTCATATTAAAAGTCTTAGAGACATTAAGAATACAAAGCACATAAAACAATTAACATACAGCAAGCTAATAGCCAACAACAAACATAATAGAAAGAAATTTAAAGCAATTCAATTCACTAAAATCAGGGGCAAGACAAGGCTGCCTACTATCTGTCTCCCTGTCCAATATAGTTTTTGATGCTCTAGCTACAGCAATAAGACAGCTATAAGAGATCAAGAAGATAACAATTGGAAAGGAAGAAGTCAAAGTATTGCTAGTTAAATATGATATAGCTTCTACAAATAAGTGAGATGAGAAAGAAATTAGGGACACAATACACCTCACAATATCCACAAGTAATATAAAATAACTTGGGGTAAATTAAACCAAGCAAGTTAAAGACCTATATAATAAAAATTTCAAGTCACTGAAGAAAGAAGCTGAGGAAGATATCAGAAGGTCAAAAGATTTTCCATGCTCATGGATCAGTAGGATTAACAAAGTGAAAATGGCCATCTTACTGAAAGCAATTTACAAATTCAATACAATTCTCATCATAATTCCAATAAAATTATTTGCATACCTTGATAGAGCAATTCTCAACCTCATATGGAAAAACAGAAAATCTATGATAGTTAAAACAATCCTGACCAATAAAAGAATTTCAAGATGTATCACAATTCCTGACTACAGAGCAATTGTAGTAAAAACTGCATGGTTTTCATATAGGAACAGACAGGTTGATCAATGGACTAGAATAAAGACCAGAAATAAACCCATACAATTATGGACACTTGATTTTTGACGAATAATGTAAAGAGATCCATATTTATCAACCTGCACAAAACTCAAGTCCAAGTGGATTAAATGTCTCAATGTAAAACCAGATAAATTAAATGTAATACAACAAAAATTACAAAATAGCTTTGAATTCATTTGTACAGAAGACAACTTCCGATACACCAATGGCTCAGGCTATAAAATCAACAATTGATAGATGGGATTTCATGAAATTGAAAAGGATCTGTCAGGCAAAGGACATGGTCAATAGGACAAAAGAGCAGCATACAAATTGGGAAAGGATCTTCATAAACTTTACATGTTACAGAGTTCAAATATCCAAAATTTATAAAGAACACAATAAGATATAAATCAACAACCCAAATAAACCAATAAAATTATGGGGTGCAGAGCTAAACAGAGATTTTTCAACAGAAGACTCTTGAATAGCTGAGAAGCTCTTAAAGAAATATTCAAAGTTCTTAGTCATCAGAGAAATGCAAATCAAAACAGCTCAGACTCCATCTTACACTGATCAGAAGGGCTAAGGTAAAAAACTCATGTAATGGCTCCTGCTGGTGAGCATTTGAAGCAAAGAGAATACTCCTCCATTACTGGTGGAAGTGCAAACTTGTACAACCACTTTGGAAAACAATTTATTGGTTTCTCAGTAAAGTTAGAATAGTACTATCTCTAAACCCAGCTATACCACTCCTGGGGATATACCCAAATTATGCCCCAGTATATCACAAGTACACTTTCTCAACTATGTTAATAGGAGTTTTATTAATAATACCCAGAAACTGGAAACAACCTTAATGCCCCTCAACTGAGGAATGGATAAAGAAAATGTAGTACATCTACACAATGGAATACTATTCAGCTATTAAAAAGAAAGACATTTTGAGTTTTGTAGGCAAATGGATGGAACTTGAGAATATCATCCTGAGTGAGGTAACTCAGACCATAAGGGACATCCATGGTATGTACTCACTTATATAAGTATAAATTCACAATAAAATACAAGATACCCACATTACCCTCCACAGACTCTAAGAAGCTAAGCAAGAAGGAAGGTACAAAAGAGGATTCTTGAATCTCTTGTTGTAGGGGAAGACAATAGTTGTAGGAGGCAAAAAGAAGGAGGGAATGGGTGGAAGAGGGAAAGGTGAGGGGATTGGAAGTGCTGGGATCCAGTGTGCGGAGGGACCAGAGAGAAGGACACATGACCACAAGAAAAAGTGGAAATCTGAAACTTGTAGGAGTAGGGATTAGGAGGCATCTTAAGGAAGTGCCAGAGCCCTGTGACAGGTGAGGGGCACAAGAATCACTGGTGGGGGGGGGTGACCGTAGTGGAGAATTACAATGTTGGGGTTATGGAACCTGACAAGGCCACCTCGTGTAGCCAGGCAGGTACCCCAGTAGAATGATAGGCACACCAACATATTCACAAAATTTTCAAATTTGTCATGTCTATAAGAAGTGTGGGTACAGGAAATGGAGCAGAGACTGAAGGAATAGCCAAGCAATAACCAGCCCAACTAGAGACCCATCACAGGTATAAGCACCAATCCCTAATGATACTCTGTTGTACTTACAGTCAGGAAGGAGTCTAGCATGGCTATACTCTGAGAGGCTCCATGCAACACCTAACTCAGAGGGATACAGAAAGCCAAACAGTGGATGGAGCTTGGGTACTCTTACAGAAAATTTGGGAGAAAAATGGAGAGTCCCAAAGGGATAAGAACTCCACAGGAAGACCAACAGATTTAACTGTCCTGAACCCTTGGGGCTATCAGAGACTGAACCACCAACCAAAGAGCATACATTGGATGGACCTAGCACTACCCAACTCAACCCTGCACTTATATAATAGACACACAGCTCTGTCTTCAAGTGGATTCTGAACAACTGGAGCAGTGTCTATCCTAAAACCTGTTGCCTGTCTGTGGGGTATGTTCTTCTAGCTAAGTTGCTGTCTTAGTCAGGGTTTCTATTCCTGTACAAGCATCATGACCAAGAAGCAAGCTGGGGAGGAAAGAATTTATTTGGCTTACACTTTCATACTGCTGTTCATCACCAAGGAAGTCAGGACTGGAACTCAAGCAGGTCAGAAAGCAGGAGCTGATGCAGAGGCCATCGAGGGATGTTTATTACTGGCTTGCTTTCCCTGGCTTGCTCAGCCTGCTCTCTTATAGAACCAAGACTACCAGACCAGAGATGATCTCACCCACAAGGGGCCTTTCCCCCTTGATCACTGATTGAGAAAATGCCTTACAGTTGTATCTCATGGAGACATTTCCTCAACTCCTTTCTCTGTGATAACTCCAACTGTGTCAAGTTGACACAAAACTAGCCAGTACAGTTTCCTTGGCTACTCTTTTGTTGTTGTTGTTGTTGTTGTTGTTGTTGTTGACAGATATTGTTTATTAAGAAGCTAATAATCCCCTTGGCCTTGTCTACTCTTAATGGGAAAAAAATTCACCTAGCCCCAAAATGACTTGATGTATTAGGGTAGGGAATACCCAAGGGGTACTCCGCCATCTCAAAGGAAAAGTGAAGGGGCATGGGGAAAGGGTTGTGGGAGGGGTGTCCAGGAGGGGGCAGTGATAAAATGTATAGAATGAAGAATTAAGTATATATATATATATATATATATATATATATATATATATATATATATATGCATATATATATATATACATATAATAAAGCTTATATATATTTATATATATAAAGCTACTATATATGTGTGTGTGCATGTGCGTGTGTGTGTGTGTGTAAGTATGTTTGTGTGTCAGTGTGGCTCTTGCTCTTAGGATAGAGAGAAAACCACTCAGATGTCAGAAATAGTCAGAAATAAACAGGAGCTAATAGAATGGAAGCTCAAGGCAGAGGAAGTCTGAGTATCTTGCATTAATATGCTGGTTAATATTGATTAACAAGATCTATAATAGCCTAGGAGAGAAGCTACCAGGCACACCTGTGAAAGACTATCTATATATTACATTATTGAGGTTGGCCAGCCTATCGTAAATATGGCAGCATTATTCCCTGTTCTTTAGTCCTGGACTATATAAGAAGGAAGGAGTGAACAGAGCAGACATCCATCTCTCATTGCTTCTTAAGAGGGGTGCAATGTGATCAGCTTCTTAAACTTCACTGCCATGATGTACTGCATCCTTAAACTGCAAGCTCTTATCAGATATTTTATCTCAGGAGCAAGAAAGGTATCTAGAACAACCCCTAATGTGTGGGAAATACATGTAGACTTTTGTCTTTCCCGGGGAATGAAAACATATGGAAGATAAGGTAAATATTCCCCAAGATTTTCTTTAGCTCTATAGTCCTGCTTGTCTGTCCTCCTCACTAAATTGGTCTTCTGAGCAAGCTATAATATTGTTTTAAAACTTCAGAGAGATAGACGTGATGACACACATGTATAACCTCCGTGCTGTAGAAGAGGAGGCAGACAGGGGATCTCCTGAGCCAGCCATCACAGACGATTTGCCCAGCTGGATTGGAAGAGCTGTGCAACAGGAAGTTTCGTGTGAGATTGTGTCTACTAGAAATGTCAGAGAAGCTACATACATACATGAATACTCATCAACGTGCTTACCTAAACAAGGCCTGAACAAAGATGAAACAAGCATGTATGCTATCATGAAAGGTGATTTCTTAAGCACCTAAACACCTTACAAAGGACCACAGGCAGCCAAGGGAATCTGAGAGCAGGGGAAATAGTCTTCCTCAGTGAAGAGCCCCAAAATCATTAACAAGTGATTAGCCCTGAACTCACAGATATATAAATAATTTGTGTGGCCTGATCAGATTATATTTATGTGTTTAGATTTGGAAGATGATAGATAGATAGATAGATAGATAGATAGATAGATAGATAGATAGATAGATAGATAGATAGATAGATGGATGGATGGATGGATGGATGGATAGATAGATAGATAGATAGATAGATAGATAGATAGATAGATAGATAGATAGATATTACAGGCAAATACTTCAAAAGATAGATATGTAACAATGGAAGAAAAGAAGTTCTTGAATTTGAAAGAATGAAAAAGGGAGGGTTGTGGATGAGAAGTCTAGATGGAGGAAAGAGAAGGAAAGGATGATGCAAATATATTAAATATATTTTAATCTCAAAAATAATTAAGAAATATCCTGCCTAAAATCAAAGTGGACAGCTCTGAAAGAATGATATCTGAGATGGTTCTCTGACATTCACAGGCAGGTGTGTGACCATCTATGTGTACATATACATACATTCAGATGAGAGAGAGAGAGAAGAGAGAGAGAGAGAGAGAGAGAGAGAGAGAGAGAGAGAGAGAGAATTATCTCAGGCACAGGTATGTGAGTATACATGTGTACATGTACATGCATACATACATACAGAGAGAGGGGGAGGGAGATGAGTAGAGAGGGGAGAGGTAGAGAGGAGGGAGAAAGGGGAGAAAGGGAGAGAGGGAGAGGAAGAAGTCAGAGTACCATCTTGAGGATTATTTTCTCTCTCTCTCTCTCTCTCTCTCTCTCTCTCTCTCTCTCTCTCTCTCACACACACACACACACACACACACACACACACACACACACACACACAGGTACATGCAATATATATATACACATAATATTCACTGTAGCAGTTAGGGATCATTACTCTAACATCTGTAACAGTAGGCTGGTTCTCCAACCTTCACAGTGTTCATATTTTTTCCATATTTAAAGATGTTTTATGATTTGCTCTTCAAAGTGAAATCTTCAGACAGGACTGACTGTCTCATCACATGCTGAGCACTTAGTGATCCTCTGGTGTTTGTCACACTATAAATACTTGGAAACAAATGGCCGTCCAACTGTTCAACTGAAATTGCTTGAAGGTAAAGTTCTAAAGTACAACTTACAATCCCATCTCTGCAGACTTCTGTGGATAGTAAGCTCACTTATCTGCCCCTTTCCTGCTCTTCCTATAATTGTATTATCTTTATGTATTTGTACATTTTCCAGCCATTTCAGGCACTTATTCATCTATTTTTATTCAATTTATCTCTCCATGGTCTGTGTGTGGGCATCTCAGCGGAGAAGGTTTGTGTTCATAAATATCTACTGCATGGCTTTACTGTTCAAACATCTTCAAAATTTTAATTGAAACTGTTTCTAAAGCCTGGTTCATAAGCTGTATAATTGGCTCACATTCAAATGGGGTTGGGATATATCCATCAATAACAGCTCATGTTTCAGGAAAATATAGATTAAAACACATCAAAGTAGAAGCAACTTCCTTTATGCATAATAAAATTTAGTGGGTACTCAAAAATACAAATTATTTTCAAAGGCAGACACCTTCAGAAGATCTTTTGTGATAAGAAAATGCCCTCAGGAGTTTTGCCACTGGGACACCAGATCACCCTAAGCACTTGGCTCTCGGGAGACCTTTACTGGAATGCAAGGTCAGTTTTGGGCTTTTCCCAGGAAAAAGAAAGCTGATGCAGGATCCCTCTATGACTTTGCAGCCCTCTTTTCATGAATTTACCTACCTGTGCTATTTCTGTGTTTTCTGGTGGGCAATAGCATTTAAAGAAAAGGAGGAAAAGTCACAGAAATGTAGAGGCTGAATGAGACATTGGATCTTGAACACATCACACCTTAATTGTGAGGGCATGGTAATGAGAGAAGCAGAAAAGCATATGTGGGGTGTGAAAAGAAAGAGAGGGTTTTGTGCTCTTCAGCCTAGTCATTCTCTCACCTCATTGTCAAGTGAGACTGTTGCAGGCCTCCTTCAATCTGGATAAACTGACATACTGAATCTATTAGCTGAGGCTGCAGGTTATGATTATGGTTTAAGAGAGAAACTGGCTGTTCTTCACAGCATACAGCAGCGAAACGTTTGAAAGCCAGAACTCTCTTAGCACTAGCCACACTCTAGTCAGGCTATCAATTAAGCCTCTGCTTAACTTAGAGTAGCCAAGCATAAAGCCTTCCTTCCCTGTAGAAAAGTATTGGGTAGGCAGTGTCCCTGACCTGGTCTGGAACTCAGATCCAGTGAAGTCTGCAGTGTGGATGAAGCAGAGAGATAAATGCAGGCTTCTCAAGCCACTCACTGGATATTCCAGAGAGATAGTAGAACCTCTCAATTCCTCGTTGCCCTACATAATTTTGAAACCCTTAATGATAGGCTATTTGGGAGGGTTTGTGGATGCGGTAGCTTCTTCAGTCTCTCCTAACGCTAGAGAGGAATGCAACCACACTGTTTTAGAAGATTCTCAGGCTGTGCTAGATATAAGTAGCCACCCATACACAGTCCAACCAAAAAGAGTGATCAGAAAAGACAGTTGAAGCATTCTTGATGGACTTCTACTTCCACTCATTCATTGGGAAAGTTTACAGCTTGGGAGTCCTATATATTTCTATGCGTGAGCAATGGATGAAGCTTCTAGATATCTCTTTACTTCCCATCAGTTGTTTTTTGTTTTAAGGATTTTGTTTTTCTTTTGTTTGATTTTTGTTTTTGTTTTTTTGCTGTTGTTTTGTTTCATTTAGGTGCATTCCTGTGATATATAAATACACAGGCATGTGGAAATATCAACTTTTGGTGACATGTGTTTGTGAGTCAGTGACCCCTCTACATATTTCTGAGGGTTAAGTTTATTTCATATTATGATCTGATTTAATGGCTGAAGCCCAAGTCTGAGATGAGAACAGTCAACATTCATTCTTTATCAGCAAACGATGCCACTGCTCAACCACACATGTTGAAAACACCAGCACATAGTGGAGCATGTGTCCTTATTACAAGTTGGAACATCTGGATATATGCCCAGGAGAGGTATTGCTGGATCTTCCGGTAGTATTATGTCCAATTTTCTGAGGAACTGCCAGACTGATTTCCAGAGTGGTTGTACCAGCTTGCAATCCCACCAACAATGGAGGAGTGTTCCTCTTTCTCCACATCCTCGCCAGCATCTGCTGTCACCTAAATTTTTGATCTTAGCCATTCTGACTCATGTGCGGTAGAATCTCAGGGTTGTTTTAATCTGCATTTCCCTAATGATTAAGGATGTTGAATATTTTTTCAGGTGCTTCTCAGCCATTTGTTATTCCTCGGTTGAGAATTCTTTGTTTAGCTTTGTACCCCATTTTAAAATAGGGTTATTTGATTTTCTGGAGTCCATCTTCTTGAGCTCCTTATATATATTGGATATTAGTCCCCTATCTGATTTAGGATTGGTAAAAATCCTTTCCCAATCTGTTCATAGCCTTTTTGCCTTATTGACCATGTCTTTTGCCTTACAGAAGCTTTGCAATTTTATGAGGTCCCATTTGTTGATTCTCTATCTCACAGCACAAGCCATTGTTGTTCTGTTCAGAAATCTTTCCCTTGTGTCCATATCTTCAAGGCTTTTCCCCACTTTCTCCTCTATAAGTTTCAGAGTCTCTGGTTTTATGTGGAGTTCCTTGATCCACTTAGTCTTGAGCTTTGTACAGCTGTGTCTCTAGTTGTATATGTAGCAGAGGATGGCCTAGTCAGCCTTCAATGAGAGGAGAGGCTCTTGGTCTTGCAAAGATCATTTGCCCTAGTACAGGAGAATGCCAGGGCCAGGAAGTGGGAGTGAGTTGGTTGGGGAGCAGGGTGGGAGGAGGGTATAGGGGACTTTGGGGATAATATTTGAAATGTAAATGATAAAAATATCTAATAAAAATAAAGAAGTGAAAAAAAGAAAGAAAACACCAGCACAGACAGAAGAGATCTGAGCACTTTAATTTCTATTTTTTTTTTCACATAAGACTCTATATTTGACTCTATATAATGAGAAAGATCTAGTTTCTATACAGAGGTAGTGGCAGTTTGCTTGGTTTACTCTCATAAATTACCACAAACTGGATTGCTTAAAAAGTCAACACATACCTCTTTGCTATTGAGAAGATGGTAATTCTAAGAACAAGGAGCTGGTTACTGTAGAACTACCCCCTCCACACACACACACACACACGCCACCCCTCCTGGGTCACACACACACACACACACACACACACACACACACACACACACACATACACACTCTCCCTGCTGGGTCCTCAAAGGGCCTCTCTGAGAACCACAGGGACGTCTTCTGCCTCTCAACATAATGGCACTGTTGAACACAACCTCTTAAATGACTGTTTGCAGGTGCAGTTTATTCTGAAGCCCAGGGTTACTAAGACCCACGAGAGAATTTTGAAGTAACGCTGTGTAGCTCCGCAAGAGGCCTACCAGGGGCTACCAGCAGAAGAGTCAGTAACCCTAGCGTTTCAGAAGCTGAGGGTGAACATCCAGCAGCTTGAAGCTAATCTGGGAAACTTAGGCGGCATGCTACATAGTAAGAACTTGCCTAGGATAAAACTGAGCAAAAGATAAGAAAGAAAAAAAGAAAAAAGGGAAGAAAGAAAAAAGGAAGGGAGGGAGGGAGGAATCATGAGTATTGGAATTCAAATCTCCAGCTTCCATAATATTCTGTAAGTAGGTGAGTAGCAGCTTCCATGTTCCCAGTGCTCAGGAGGAAAGGTCAGGGCATCTCCCAGAGCCTGTTCACTTCACTAGCTAGCATAGAAGAACCAACTCTGGGTTCAACTGAGAGACTGCCTCAGTACATGCAAGGTTTGAAAGAGGAAGAAAACAGATGCTAACCTCTGGCCTCTACTCACAGTATCCACATGTGTGTGAACATGCATGTACACATATCCATTGACACTACACACATATGCAAAACTTTCCTGGAAACTGTCATTCCAATACCACCATGGGATTTAATTCCATTCTAGAACACTGGCATGCAGCTCTGCACTGATGCAAGTATCAGCTTATTTAAGTCAATCTGTTCCCGCTGTGTTTACAGTTATGGTCACTGCCTATTTGCTCATAAACAAAAACAAAAAAACAAAAACACACTTACACCATAACTCGGTTTATATGTGGCTAGTAGGATATGCTAAGTGACAAGTGTTTTTAGTGAAACTTTCGGAAAGTGTTTGTGTTACTAGGAGATTAATAGAAGAGTGTCTCTTCTCTTTCCAAGCTGGAGTCTCCCTTACCTTCACACACCATCTGTTACCTTTTGGCATTTTAGGCCAAACTCACTGATGATAAAAATTTTCAGAAATTTACCTGCCTCTTGACTAAATCTCTCCTAGACATTCAAGGTTGTGTGGGTGAGATTCTTAACATCACTGTTGACTTGGATACCCTCACAACTATATCCTGCTCTGTGCTGTCTCAATCTTAGCAAAATCAATTATTATGAATTCTATAAAAAAGAAACTCATGATTACTAAGTTACAGGAAAATTCCCAAGCAGTTGTACTCATTATCCCAAATAATTCCTACACAGCTTTGAGGAAAACACACCCTTATCATTGCCATCTAGATATTGAGAAAAGTCTGGTGCTGGTGGGTGGTATAGCCCATAATCCTAGCATGTGGGATACTGAGGCAGGAAGATCACAGTTTAATGCCTGCCTGGGATACATAGAAAGACCCTATCCCAAAGTAATAAAAGGATAAATGATCTTTAAAAATCTACCTACATTCTGTTTATGAACACATTTTTAATGCTAATTTTTTCATTGCCTTGAATCTGTCTATTCTTGGTAATCCAGTGGGTCAGTCCACATCCTTCTTGAGTTGGGAACCTTGAAGTTGGTTAGCAATATGCTCTAGCTGTGTTTACTCATGTCTCTGACTCTATGAAAGCAGTACAGCCCAAACTCCAGGCTAATAATCTAGTAGCCTGCTTTTGTACACATAGATGTCTGAATAATTTGAGAGAGAGAGAGAGAGAGAGAGAGAGAGAGAGAGAGAGAATATAACGGAACAGAAAATGAGAGAATGAATATAAATATATGAAGTGTTATCAGATTGGCTTACACATTATGATTTGATTTGCTATCTTACACTGGGGAGGCTAAGAATCTAATAGTTTTTTAATCTAGAAGTCTGGATATTTCAGCAGTACCAAACTGGTACCAAAGGCCTAAAGAATTCCTGAATAGTTGCTGGTCTTCACTCTATATTGAAATACAGAAGAAGAGTTAATGCATAGCGACAGATTGAAAAAGAGTGAGGGCAACGAGGCAAAAAGCAAACTTACCTTTTTGCACTCCACATTTAAGCTGGGTCTTCCTGCTTAAAAGAACTGCTCACAGGCATCCTTCCTATGCTCTGATTTAGTAGATTCTGGGTGTAGTAAAACAGACAACAAAGATTAGCCATCACAATACATACATATATTCATTTGTGTATTCAAGTATATATGTATATTACTGTACATATAAATGTGTGATTTCTGTATGTATATGTGAATATATGTACATATATATGTTTATGTTTGGATATGGTTGAATGTGTATAGGTCAGTTTGTGTCCATATACTGAATATTTATGTTTTTGTATGTATGTGGTTATATATGTTTTATGTATGTGTATATCTGGATGTTTCTATATGTGTATGTGTATAGTCTGTACATGTGAATATACATGTGTATATATGTAGTTGTATTTATTTATGTGTATGTATGTAGATATGCATATGTATGTGTATGTAAGTATATGCATAGATAGATAGATAGATAGATAGATAGATAGATAGATAGATAGACAGACAGACAGATAGATAGATAAATAGATATGGGTGTATTTGTGTGTATATATGGAGACAGAGAGAGGGAGAGAGAGAGGAGAGAGGGAGAGAGAGAGAGAGAGAGAGAGAGAGAGAGGTATATATATGATGAATACATTTGTTTGTTGCTGTAGAAAATATCCTGGTGATATAGCCATTCTGAGTGTATTTTCATTATTCATATCATTTGCATATCTGTGGAAGAGATATTACTAGACATTCTATTTGAATAGAATTAGTAAAAGTATAGTTATTATAATGTATATGTCTCTAACACATACTCCATCTGGTATAACCTTGGTTAGTACTCAAAACTGATACTTTGTGTGTGTGTGTGTGTGTGTGTGTGTGTGTGTAGAGTGTCCTTTGTAGGTTTTTAAAGGTCCATGTATCAAGGAGAGTAAGAGAACCAAAGGGGAAAGACTGTAAACCCAGCTGGTTATAAATATTCACATCACCTGAGACTGGTATGCTGAAGACCTCCCAAGATTCTCAGCATTTATGAAAATCCATCAGGTTCATTTATTGACCCATGAAGACAGGTGTTCTCATTAAGTCAAGTTATAGATCAAGAAATCAGTGAAAGAAACAACTCAGCCTCTACTGTCATTGGAGGAACTGAGACCTTACTGGAGTGACAAGTTAACACAGAGTATGTTTAGCAGCCTGACTGTAAAACTGGCCCAGGATACACTCATTGTTTGTCTGCTTGGGGACAAACATGTTCAGCAAGATAGACAAAAGGTATCTGTCCATCAGAACCTGGAAACCATGTTCTTTGATATAGTAACATTTTTATTTAGGACCCTGGAACTACTTCTTAAAACCTCAGGTAAACTGTGGACACTGCAAAGATTGCAAACAGATCTGAATAGCAGCAAACCTTAGGAAGATACAAAGAATTAGAGATTCTTATTTCTTATTTTTACAAACAATAATAAAAACAAAAGCTACATGGAATATTTTACTATTTATTCCAATTTCATCCATTTTTCTGGTATACACTTAACCTTTTCCTTTGCAAGTATCTATGCAAGTTTCATCAAAATGAAATGTTTATCTAAAAATCATTCTGTTTAATAAATAGCAGAAGCCTCATCCATAATTTCTACTGTACATAGCTCCAAGAGAATAGTAGTATCTTCCTGACAGTCTCTAGTTACAGAAAGTGTCTCACTATATTTTTCTTATTTTTTTCGGTTGCTTCCTCCCATCTCTTTCTTTTCCTCCCTTCACGACTACCTAATGAGCAAATATTATGCACACAGTAGTATTCCAGAAAGTTAGAGAAATAAAAACAAATCTCCTGTTTACATAAATTTTCATTGCCATAATAAATATATAGTTAGCATAAAATATCATCCAATTTCTACAGTAAAGAATAAGTAGTAAGGGTTGCAATGTACAGTAAGTTCATGAAGGACTTCCTTCAGCTCAGAAACTCTTCTCTGTGCTCTCTCGATGGGGAAGAAAGGAAGAGATGGAAAGGGGGCCAGGGGTCCTTCTTTTCAGCCAACTCTGTAAGGTCACAGGGTAGGGAGTGGGCCTCAGCACTGTGCACTTGGCAGTTCTGAATTCTAGTTTCTAGTATCTTGACTGTAAGGGTACTAAAGTATTATTTTATATTTACGGTATGGGATAACATCTCTGGGGCACTGAGATTTTCTTTCATCTGATTCAGAGCAACACTAGTAGAAAGCAACATGATCATAGAATTTTGGTAATCTACTTCTCTCTTATGACTATATGACATTACTGAAGAAGACTTTAAAAACTTATACAATATGCTTCTTTGGGATTCTTTAACTATAGTCATCAGAGAGGAGCAAGCAGAGAAACAAGGACAATGAAGGTAATCAAGGAAAAGGGTCTTGAAACTAGAAGGTGAAGTGACTATGTGTTGGAAGTACAGCAATCAGGAGGAGCACTGAACACCATTGGTAAGCCCTCTGAGACCCAGAACAGAACCTGCAATTCTTCAAGCCACAGAGATCAGAGATTCAGGTATCAGATGCCTCACACGCTCTGCTTGGATAATCTATCCTTTTGTTATTAAAACATGAAGCTATTTTCTTAATTTCAATTTTCCAAGAAATGTTAAAAATAATTTATGCATTTGGGAGTTAAATGTATTCTCCTTTAATTCCTTTTGCATTAGTTTCCCATTTTACTTAATTTTTTATGGCTGGAAGAATTTAATTAATTCAACATGGTTGCTTTAGAAAGACGTTTTCCAGGCCCTTCCAGACATGCTGTAGACATTTATTCAAAATACGCCTAGGGAATAAGCCACTCCAGTAAATAATTTATTATATTTGATGTAAATTCATTTAGAGGTTTTTTTTTTTTAACTTTTCTAAAAGCTGAACAGTAACGCAATGCTCCCCACAAGTGTGAAATATTTGTAGCGACTAATATTTCTGGAGCTTTATTACTCTACAGTTCTGTTTAAACAGACATAGATCTGAGATCAGTCTCACAGTACAACCTGAAAAGGTTGCTCAGTTAGTACAATGTGAAAGCTTTGCACATCTTACACAGAATGAAGTAAATTGACCTTTCTGGGGGGGGGGGTGTATTTTTCATATTACTGTTATCAAAGGGCTGCCTTTTGGGGGAGCCTTTCCTTCAAAACGAGGCCTTATTCATTTGGCTCATCATCTGTGGCTTATTTGAAATTTTAAAATATATGTTTTGCTGAATTTTGATATGTCAAGAACTCTTTATTTTCCTTAAATAACTACTTTGAAAGAATGAACTTTCAATTTTCAAACCAGTACTTATTATTTCAGAGCATTCTTGCAGATTGAAGGCTTGCGGCTCACTTAAGGTTGGCGAGCAAGAGCTTTACCTCCCCAAATGGTCCTGCATGGTCTTTTAGCTATGGGCTCTGCTGAGGATTGACTGAAAATTAAATGATTTGTGCCTCTTTTAAAGCTCAGATTCCTATAAATTAAAGCAAAAATAGAAATTGTATTTTAGAGTAAACAAAAGTTTAAGAAATATACAACAACAAAACCACCCTTTGCCACATTTCACATTAAAAATAAAATGCTGCTAGCAAATGTTCCTGTATTTGTTTGGGCAATTTATACTTAATTTTAGAGTTTTCTTATAAGTAAACAGTCATAAAAATGTAAATCTGCTTAGCTAATATTTTACATCTGGAAGAAACCTCAAAAACTATTTGTATAAATTCTTTTATTGACATGAATGCACAAAACATAAGTTGAGAAGTTAGCCAAGGATGGCTTCATAATGGCAAGATACACCCAGCTGTTTTTCTCTGCCCTCCTTGGAGTGATCTCTTGAAACTACAGAGATGTGACCATTGCTGACAGTCAGTGAATAGAAGTCAGGCACAGTGCCATCTGTTCCCCACAGCATCATAAACCTTGACTGCATTCCACAGTTGCAGCCATCTCCTGCATTGGACATGCCTATTCTGAGACATTAACAAAAAATGAGTGTAGAGTTTGCCATCCAGAACCTTCCATGTATAGCTGGTTGTCATGGTACTATGCAGTTCTTTCCTCAGATTGAAAACTTTCTCACCCTAGGAAGGAGAGAGGCTTATAATACTCAGGAGATAAACAAAACCTACATAGTTCAAGAAGATCCTAAACCTAACAGGGTTCACAGAACATCCCCCAGGGGTATAGAGGCAGTAACAGTTACTGGATGGAATTGCCTGTAAACTGGACAGAGAACTCAAAGGATACAATTTTTGTGTTATTAACTATGCTGGATGGCCTTAATAATAATGCAGTACCTGAGTCACCTGTGTTCCTGTAAGTTAAACAAACTCATTGGTAAACTTTTGAAGAATGATTAATGTCTTTCTGTTCTTGGTTACCTATCTGAGATGCACTGACACTTGCTCACATCCCTTTGGGGAAATCCCCACAACATCGGATCACAGCACAAGATTACCCTTTCATATGAACATGTGAGAGTTGACTTCTCCAACTCACCAACATTCACAGCAATCAACACTTCTTGTCCTCTGGTATAGAGAGAGCAATTCATCCAATTCAAATAGCACCACACTTTGATCTCAGAAAGGAACCACCTGCTCACTAAATTATGCACCTTTCCAGAGAACATGCACTATTCATGATATAAATTACATTTAGGAGTCCTGAGTGCAATTCCATGTAGAATGACTCTTAGAAAAGTTGCTTTTTAAATGTGTGCCTTATCTTAATGACCTTCGTTAGTAATTGACATTTTTAGCCCCAAGGGCCTGGAAGAAACACACCCAGTGTTCTGCCTTTTGCTAATGCTGCATAATCTCTGAGAGATTAGGCTGTTGGCAGGAAGCACAAGAACCTCTTGGGCCAATGTGAACAACCTCCTTCAGTTTATAACCAGGAGTCATTTGCTATATCCCAGTACGTATCAACTCTGTAGGGTGAAGACACTGTGGCATTTTCCTAAGGAAGGCACTTTTCCAAATTTATGTCCTTATATGTCTAAATGCCTCCATTGTGTTTTGACATTTTCATGTCTACATTAGTGAGTTCCAACACCTCTCTCCTTGAAAGCATCACCTACCGCTAACTACACCATCACAGAGCCATTTGATGACTTCAGAGATATGACTCTCAATAATAAAATATTGTGATGTATTTGTTTGCTTCAAGTAGAACATTCATTATTCTTATGTCTGTTCCCATCATGTTGAGAGTTCAAATTGGTTTAAGTTAATTTAACCCATTGAATCACAAGTTGTTAACCCTCTAGCATTAAGTACTTGAAGTACCAACCACATAGCAGGACATTATGTTCTATTTTTTTTTTTTTTTTGCCATCTTAAAGCTGGCCTACCTCACTTTTGCTTCCCCCAGTTGATATAGTGGTTCATCTTCATTGTCAACTTGACTGGATTTTGTATCACCTAAAGGACACACTTCTAGGGTGACATGTAGGTGTCTCCAGAGTAGGTTAAATGAATGACGATCTATTCTGAATATAGATGGTACCAATCTATAAGCTGGGGTACTAGCAAAAATAAGGAGAAAGAGATAGTGCACTGAGCATTAGAGTCCTTCTCTCTGCTTTCCAACTTCAGGTGCACTTTAAGCAGCTGCCTCATGGCCCTGATACTATGCTTCCCTACCATGTTGGACCATGTTCCCTTCAAACTGTAAGTCAAATAAATAAACCCTTGCTCTTTAAGTTGCTGTTTTTAGGTATTTTATCAGTGTAACTGGTACATCTAGAACTATATACCAAAACCCACTTGAAGAAAATGAAATATTAAGAAAAATTTTAACTACATGCTGGAAAGTATGAGCCTCCTTACCCATCCTGACTTCATCTCTGTTCCTGGATCGCCACCTCAGAGCACTGGGTGACTGTTGTGAGTGCCTGGGACACATCCTAGATACCCTAACACTTACCCTGTCCATTTCTACTCTTCCCTTTCCACAACCAAGGAAGTCTCAGGAATGACTATTAAACCCTGATTTCCATCTTGGTGGTTTCACTTTCCTGATCATCTCAGGTCGCTGAAGCCTTTATAATCCAGGCTTTCTTTACTACATCAACAAGAGAAGACCTATGCAAATAAGTAGGTTCAGAAATAATGAAGTGGAAAAGGAGAGAGCTGTGTGACACAATTAACTGCATATAGTTTTTGCAAAACCCTTTAGATCTATGTTGTTAATGATGACAATGTCTACTTATAGTAACCCATTCTCCAACACTTCATCTTTCCCTCTCCCCCCAGATATATTATGTTTGATGTCATCTCTGAGAAGACAATTTCACAGTATTCTATGATAATCCCTTCCTCAGTGCATAATCAAAGTCTTGAAGAACAATGTGTAGTCGGGTTATTAAGGATAGACTTACCTTTCCATCTTCCACAGGAATCTAAACTTTTGACTTAATCCATTTTCATTTTCTGAAGATTTAGGGGCTGATGAACAGAACAGGATCCTTACTGATACTTTTCCTTGAGTTGTGAGAACTCAGGAACTGAATAATGATGGTTTAAATACACACTTATTTTCAGTAAAAGCTGATGGAAAAATATATTTCAGGATGAGAGCTCACCATGTAGTTCAATATGAATTCTTAGAATATGTCATTTTCTTTTCTTCTTGGTAGTACCAGCCCCATTCAGGGAAGAACTGCAGAATCAATAGGTAGTGAGCAAGCATTGATCCCCTTTGGCAGTATGGCCATTATCCCCAAGATAAGCTGTGAGCTGGAAATCCTTTTTGCAACCAGCCTTGTTAGATGCTACCCTGACTCCAGGGAGTTGACTAAAGAAGAGGTTAATGCAACCCAAAGAATTTAGAAGAAACCCTGCATAATACAAACCAGAGTGTGGGAAGAAGATGTCTTACCAACTTAAATTAAAATTTTTCCTAACTTCAAAATTTTCATATAGAGTTACTGACCTAAAATATTTCGGGTATCCCAAAATTATCCCAAGAGCACCCTATGCTATTTCTGAGATAGGTTCAATCATGAGTAATGGTTTTATTTCTCTTTAAGTCCTATTTACTTCTGAACATTCCTGGTTAATTACACCACTTGGTCAACCAAACTGAGCTGGCCAAACTTTCCACAGGAGCCTCTGTTGTAATTTCTGGAAGATGAGAGGATCTGTATCAAAAGCTTAAAAGTTGATCCAGAGTATAACTTCATTATGGCTATCCTTTTCAGATTTTAGAACACTGTCCCAGGTCAGAGCCTTTTCCTGGGTCAGAATCCTGCCCAGGTAAGATCTTTGTGTTCAGTGAGATCCATGTCCTGGATCAGATCTTTTCCTTTGCCAGAGAAGCACCCTTACTCAGTGCCATGCCTAAATCATAGCTGTACCCAGAGTCAAGAGTGTTTTCTTAATCAGATCCCTGCTGTGCATCAAAACACAGCCCCAAGTCAGGACCCAGAGCTTTGTCCTCAGTCAAGCCCCTGCCCTAAATCAGGAACCAGTACCTTGTCCTTGGTAAGAGCCCTTCACTGGATCAGGATCTTAAGTAAGACAGAATGAAGAAATCAGGTGAACATAGAGAGGAACCCACATTATGGTGATTACAGTCATACCAAAGTAAATATTATAGAATATTTCTTTTTTCCAGAAGGGATGAGACTTCATAACTTCACTTAATCTGATTCTTTTTCATAAAAGGTCATAATTTATCCAGGAAGAAGCACAGATTCAGAATGGTAGGTTTGGAAGAGGAGTTCATCTCTTTGTTTTCTGATTTTGTTTTCTTGCGGGGCTCATTCATTCATGTTTCGTGTTTTAGAAAAATACAAGTAATTTTGTATACCATGTATTCATGAAGAGCTAGTAAGATTGGATATTCAAAGAACTTCCTAAAGTCCCTGGTTCACAGTGGCATAAAAGTCAGTTGACTTAAATTAATTCATACTCTGGCCATCTACCATCCAGGAGTAAGGATGCCCTTCACATACGGGATTCCAATGTTTTATGAGGCAAACATTTGGCAAAAAAACTTTACCTTCAGACTATCGTTTTCTCTAATATCTGAGTTATAGATCATCATTTCTTTGCTCTTTAATCTCTTTTTACCTTTTAAAAAATTAATCATTTTTTACAGTCCAGTCATTATCCCCCTCCCATTCTGCCCTCCAGCAGTTCCTCATCCCATTCCTCCCCCCTCCAAGAGGATGTCCCCTCATCCCCACACACACCCCTATACTCCACCAGGTTTCCCCATTCCCTGGGTCTCAAGTCTCTCAAGGATTAGGTGTATGTTCTCTCATTCAGGCCAGCTCAAACAGTCCCTTACTGTGTATGTGTCCAGGGTTTTTGGATCAGCTAGTGTATGCTGCCTGATGGGTGGCTCAGTGTCTGAAAGATCTCAGGGATCTGAGGACATTATGAGTTTTTCAGGCAAATGGATAGAACTAAAAAGTATCATTCTGAGAGGTATCTCAGACCCAAAAGGACATGCATTTTATATAATCACTAATAAGTGGATATTAGCCAAAAAAAAAGCAGTGAATACCCAGGATACAGTCCACAGAACTCAAAAAAGGTTAAAAAGCCATAAGGCCCAAGAGAGGATGCTACAATCCCACTAGGGAGGGAAAAGAAACCAAAAGGCAAAAGCAGGGAGAAAACTGGATATGAGAGGGGAAGTAGGGAGCAAGGGAATGAGAACATGATCAGGTATTGGGTGGAGGGACCAGGGGTGAAGCCCTCCGAGGGCCAGTGACATGAATGGAAATATACAACCACAGAAGGTGGGAGGTGGGGACTCTTTAGAATGTACCAGAGGCCTGGGAAGTGAAAGAATCTCAAGACCTTAGATGTAATGCACTACAGTGGGGAGAGAGAACTTGTAGAATCCACCTCCAGTACAAAAACAGGGCATCAAGTGGAGAGATGGGGTTGCAATCCCATAGTCAAAAACTCTGACTCAAAATTATTCCTGTCTGAAAGAACTGTAGGGACAAAAATGGAGACGAGACTGGGGGAAAGGAGGTCCAGTGACCAACCCATATTGAGTCCTATCTCAAGGGGAGGCTACAAATCCTCACACTATTACAGATGCTATGATGTACTTACAGACAGAAGCCTAGCATGGCTGCCCTCTGAAAGGCCTGAAAGCAGCTGACTGAGACAAAAGCGGATGCTTATACCCAACCAATGGACAGCAGACAGAGGCCCCTGTGGTTGAAATAGGGAAAGGCTGGAAGAAGCTAAAGAGCAGGTCGACCCCATAGGAAAACTGGCTCTTCAATCTTAATTCTCCTGTTGTGAAGCCTACCCTAATGGTTTTTTGTTTGTTTGTTTGTTTTTGTTTTGTGGGTTTTTTTTTCCAGAAATATCAGGACTAGATGTTAGGCTAGGTTGGAGTTTTTGGCATGTAGCAAATTGTGTTCATCTGTCTGTTTCACAGATGTACAGCAGACAGAAGCTAACTCCACATCACTAAGAGATATGTAGGAGTGGGGGACCAGATACTTGTGTCTGCTTCTGCAGTAGAAATGATGGCAAGATTTGGTTTTCAGAACATTGCTTTCCTCACTTTAAAAGGAAGATTTATAGTCATCCAATGTAATTTACAAAATTACTCAGAATCAAGGCTGACTTGCAGTTAGCTAATTAAATGCTAGCTTTGGTGAAAGATAACCAAGCTGGATGACGGTGATGATGGGTTCACCACATGAACCTCACCATTCTTTACAATAACAAACATAGCTGTGAACCACTACAGCAGAGGAAACAAAGAGGACTACAGTGTGGGAGAAAGGTGGCCATGGAGCAGAGGTAGTCTGCTAGAAAGAGTGAAAAACATAGAAGTGGTCATATGGTGTACACTAAAAGTGTGGCAAATCTGTACCTCAACATAATCTCTTCAGTCCATGATAATTATGCCTTTTACCTACTTAAAGATCTCAGTCCTACCCTCAATAGTGAAAGATAACTCTTCCATCAACAGGGGGCCTAAAATTTAGTCTTTCCTATGAAGTCAGAATATATGGGTATATAAAAATAATAGGGGTAAAGATATATACCAATATATTAAAAAAACCATATTCTCCACTGAAATGTATGTACTTATTATACTTTTTAAAAATGAATTTTATATATATTCTAATAAATTTTATCAATCACATTGAAATCTGGATATATTTGAAACTATTTTTTAACAATGCACTTTAAAAAAAGGTATTATCAATTTAGTTATTTTGATGGCATCTATGTCTGCCATATTCCTGCCTAGATGAATTAATTTACTGTTAGGTAAAATATATACGATAAGAATATTTCACTGTCTGCTAAGCTTAAAGGAATCTCTTGTACATACTTGAATATGGAAATTGCAGAACATGGAATTCTAGAAATATGACTACTGGCCTCAGCTGGAACCATAGATTCTGTGGAGAAATAACAATGTGATCTTCTTAACAACAAGTATTAAAAAGCAAGTAGATACAAATAAAAGGTGAGTACTACACACAAATCCTTTCATTCTTATTACTGTGGAATTCATGCCTTATGAAACAGCCCTCAGCATAGGACGGCAAACAACTGTTTTGCCACTCTTCAGGTGTGGACAGCATTGGGATGCATCAGCTATAAGTTTAGGAAGCTAGGGTGGGTCTAGTTAACCTACTATAGATTCTTGCTTTCACTCGGGGCTCCTCAGAACCTGAGGTTTATTCAACTGCTTCTCTCTCTCTCTCTCTCTCTCTCTCTCTCTCTCTCTCTCTCTCTCTCTCTCTCCATGATGTAAAGCCATTATAAATCCACAGCCAAATAAACTAGCCAAAGATTAATACCGACAGCAACAATGTAACAACAGTAGACATAAAAAATACAGCTGCAATACCATCATAAACAGATGAAACTGAGCTCCGAAGAGTGCTTCACTATCCAGTCCATAAAAGACTGAATGCTGTCAGCTGGGCCACAGGAGGACAATCAAAATGGCTTTCTGGGGCATACACAGCAACTCATTTATCAACTCTGTCACTTCAGACACAGCATGGGAATTGGAACTCCCTCCTTCCACCAGGCAGCAGGAAACAGAAAGCTAGAAAGAGGAGAGTGGAAACATGCTGTGTAGATAGGCAAGATTCCAGGCTCAGCAATAACTGTGAGGCAAGCTCAGTTTATTCCATCAGGGATGCTCAGCATAACTGGTCATTAACTAGACAGTGAACCATGTAGCAATAGGAAAGCCTACCTGAATGGTAAGGTAGCCTAGAAGCCAATAGAACACAGAATATAAAAACATGACTGATGTGTACATTCACTTAAGTTATGAATTTGTGTGTATAATATAATGATATGATACACTGTATATGAATATCTACTACTATATGCTATGACAATTATTAAGTATTAAGACTCAGAATCAGGGTTGGAAAAATATTTTCAGTCATTGAGGAATTTACTTAGCAACATGAGGGCCTAAGTTTGAGCCCCAAGGCCTACATATACAAACATAGGACAGGGTGGCATACATTTATAATCCCAGTGATGGAATATGGTTACAGAAGAATCCCTGGAGCCAGCCTGACTAGCTGTCTTTGCAGATTGAAGAAAACTGAGAAATCTTGTTAAAAAAACAAAACAAAGTAAACATAATTCTGGCCTACACACATGCACACACATACACATAAATACACTCTTGAACACACATGAATACATGCATACACACAAATGTAGACTGTTCGTAGTGATGGCATGCACTATAGGGTTTCCTAAGTGGAAACAAGGAGGTAAGACAAGGTATGTGGATTGCAGCTTAAAGATTAAGGCTTGATGGACAATTTAGAAGGACAGAGACTCTTTAAGAAGCAATAGCCCATAATCTGACAGAGTAGTATAAATTGTGTACTGAGTAGAGAAACATGGCTGCAGAGTTCATACCTGAGACAGACAGCAGAAGATGAAAAGAGAAAGAAGGTCTGAATATCAGGTCAGAGCCTTGAAGGTTTTACTTTAGGCATCAAAAATGTGATCTGTCTTAAGATGAAATAATAGAGGGTCGAAACGTTCAGTTATAGGACAATCAGAAAGCAAGGGTTACTCAGAGGGCCATTATGATATTGCCAAGGAGATCAGAAACAAAATAGGATGAGCTCTCCACTCAATATAGACTTGTGCTTCTTAACATGGATAACAGCTCCCTTCAAAGTAGAGAATCCTACTGAGAAAGCCTGGTGCAGGTGTAGAGTTCAGCATTCCTAGCAAGCTCCAAGTTGATACCAATGCATGAATAGTGCAAGATTACAGGCAACCCTGAAAACTCCATCTTTGTGAGACTGGCTGTATGGTGTTTAAATGCATGTGTTTTCATCAGGAGAAGATGCGCACATACTCCTTATGAAAGATAAAAATCTACATTTGAAATGAAGCCTAAATTGTGCTAGAGGCATTGAGGAACTTTGAAATGTCAGAAGACACAATATAAGTGTGTAACATTTCACTGAAAACCCCATTATACTATTAAAGGTGTAGACAAGGAGCAACATTGAATCTAAGGGTAGAAGAGAGACAGACTCCAGTCCCAGCCTATGTGGAGATCTAAAGACCTAGCATGTAACCCCACCCTGGAGTTTTCTGAAAGGGTACCCTAATCTCAGTCCACTCCATGGAATATCTGAGGTCCCTGCTCATACTGACAGTCAGATTGTATCCTTCAGAATCCTGCTTCTCTTATTCCCTTGTGGCATTTTTTTTCAGGGGGCACTTTCCAGTAACACCCCATCTCAGTGTAGCTTACCCAGAGTCCTAGCTTCAGGCATATATGCTCATTTCTGGAATCACAGCAATATCTTTCATTTGAGCTGCCTTTCCACAGGCATGTTCCTGAACAAAGACAGCCTATCTCTATTGTGTTTGCCCATTGGAGTTCCATTTTGGAAGTTTTATTAGTAGGTGCTACTGTATCATCTGTGAAAAACAAGCCAGCAAATTTCAGGGTCATTTCTGAGAGAGTGAGGTCATATTCCCAGCTGTTGTGCCCTGCCTTATATGTCTTCCCTCTTTTTCACCACTTATTTTGAATAGAGCTACTGAAGTTACATTGTCTTCTCTTTTTTTTTTTTTTATTATCCACCTGCTGTTGGAGGAAACTGCCTTTATGGGATACACTCTTTAAAACAGAATAATGTAGCACACTCTTGTAATATCTTCAGACCAAGCCAAAATAAAAGGCACAGAAAAATCATGGACAGAAAGTCTCATAAAGTGGCTTCAAAACTGAGAAATATGAGCAGGAAATGAACAAATACATTTTTAGCAGAGAGATCTGGACATTAATACATCTGGAGAAAAGGGACAGCTATTTACACTTACAGTGAGAAATCTAGCAAGAAAAGAGGAAAGGGAAGCCGGGAGTGGTGGCTCATGCCTTTAATCCCAGCACGCGGGAGGCAGAGGCAGGCAGATTCTGAGTTCGAGGCCAGCCTGCTCTACAGAGTGAGTTCCAGGACAGCCAGAGCTACACAGAGAAACCCTGTCTCAAAAAAAAAAAAAAAAAAAAAAAAAGAGGAAAGAGGAAAGGGGATAGGAAGTTGATAGTACATACCATACTTTCACATAAATATATGGTCCACTGAAACTGAGTCAAAACAGGGTGTGTTTATTGGCTGTACATACAGACACATTTCCACACATGGTTGCAAGATGATTCTGTTCATGGCTTCCATACAGATTTCCAGGTGCTTGGGTAACAGCTTGAAAGAGCAAAAAGGGGGAGACTGGAAGAAAGACACAGAGATGAATGAGAGTGATTGAGTTATCAGAGAAGGAGGCACAGTCAGTACAGATAACCTCAGCTATCACTGAGGACAACTAACCAAAAAGATGATATGGGGACAATATGATCTCTGGTGAGTAACATCCTGGGTGGGTGTTGACAAAATGGAATTAAGGCTTAAGGTCAGGACCAGTCCTGGAAGGTTAACAAGCACTTGCAAAGGGGTGGCATCTGTGGTGTGATTTTCCACAGGGAGTTGACTGACTAAGAAAAGCCTGTGAGGTCATTGTGAGGCAGCTTGCTAGAGAGAATCTGAACATCTGATAAAACTGACTCATAAAGTCAAGGATAGAGTTCTCATTCAGACAACTCCTCCATGTTCTCCCTTGTAATGATTGTTAGGAAAAGCAAGGAAATGAAGTAGAATGGACCATCTACTGACCTGTGCTCCCTGAATGTCATGACCTCTCCTTAGTCATCTCTGCACGAGAGGAGTTTTCATGGAACAGAAATGTATATTATATATTTTCTGAATTAATTAATGGTGAAAATCTGAGGGGGACAGGGCTGTGAAGGTAGACCAGAAGCACGCTCAGCACTTTTGAGACTTGGGATCTCCCAAAGGCTCTGCATTCCAGAAAGCAATTTGTACTCTAGTTAAGTCTTTAGGGTATAGTAATCCCCTCAGCAAAGGTTAGGCTGAGCTACATTGCAGTGAAGTGGTTTCTCTCTTGCTAAATCTGAGTGTGAAATGAAAGGGTTTGACAGCAAACCTTAGGGCTCTATATGGCTTCATAGGTAAGAACATGGGATAAAGGTCCAGATGGCCAGACTTCAAAATTCAGCTAAGCCACTTCCTAACTGGCTATAGACTTCAGCAAGGTACTTAATTTCCTTCTTAAGTTATGGATGAAGTTATGGAGTTTTAAATAAATAAACCATGCAAAAATATTCAAGAGACTGGGGCTCTATAAATCCTGTGTGTGAGAGGAGGAGAGTTGGAGGGAGAGAATCAGACTCTAAACAAGATAGTCAGCAAATAAAAATTATCATTTCAGATAGAAGTTAGTTTTCTCAGACACATTAAATGAAATTAGTTATTACAAAACAGCTTGTCATAGAATAGGTAGAGAAGAATGCTTTGAATGTATGTCAAACAATAATTCAGTGACTAAAGGAAGCAAAATATCATGTTCAAGAAGACCAAGTGATGAGGGCTGAATGAACAACATAGATGGACTGAACTGTTGGATGTCAGAAGAAAGGAAGGTACAGTCTTACTATGCAATGTAACAGCTTTCACTGTGATTTGATTTTGAACTTTGGTCTGTATGTCTGTCTGTCTGTCTCTCTCTACCTCCCTCCCTCTTTCTCTCTCTCCCACTCTGTGTGTGTGTGTGTGTGTGTGTGTGTGTGTGTGTGTGTGTAGTTTATGTATGTATGTGTGGGTGGCATGTGTATATGTGTGTGTTTATACATATATTGTGTGGTGCATTTGTATGTGTATATGTGTATGTATGTGTGTGTATGTATGGGGAGGGTGTGCATGTGTGTGGGAGGGTGTGTGTATGTATATCTGATGGTATATGTATACATGCATCTGTGAGTATGGGTGGATGTGGGTGTGCATGTGTGTGTGTATGGTGTAGGTACAAGTCAAAGGTTGATGTAAGATATCTTCCTAAATGGATTTCCATTTTATTTCCCGAGGCAGCTTCTCTTCCTGAGCCCAGATCTCATCCATTGGGTTTATCTACCTACCTAGTTTGTGTGGGGAATCCTTTGTCTCTGATTCCCTGTTACTGATTATATATTGGGTGCTGAGGTTCTAACGTAAAGTCTCGTCACCTTGCAGAGCAAGTGCTTTAGCCACTATCTTTCCATCTTTGTTTGCTATTATTTTATTTTATTCTATTCTATTCTATTCTATTCTATTCTATTCTATTCTATTCTATTCTATTCTATTCTATTTTTGTTTTGTTTTTCGAGACAGGGTTTCTCTGTATAGCTCTGGCTGACCTGGAACTCACTTTGTAGACCAGACTGGCCTCGAACTCAGAAACCCGCCTGCCTCTGCCTCCCAAGTGCTGGGATTAAAGGCATGCACCATGCCCGGCTATTATTTTAATGGAATGGAAAATCATGGGAAATGTTTGAACATGGAAAGATGTGATTTGACTTGATATTTTCAAGAATTTATACTGGTTCTGTGACAGAAGAAAATATATAGTCCTACAAAAGAACTTATTCTGGAATATTGACTACTGCAGAACGATCACTTGATAGGGCCATGTTAACTGAGATAGAGCCTTGGAGACAGAAAGAATGTGATGTGTGATTGGTGTTAGAGTAGAACTAACTAAACCTTTTAAAAGAGGCCATTAGCATCTTTAGTATCTGATATTTGATGGAGATGAGGAATAAGGAAAAAAAGAAACTAGTTCCATGCCATGTCAGCTATGGCCTTCTTGTATGCATACTGCCTGAGGACACATTCATCAAACCTCCAACACCACACTTCTTGGAGGTAAGGTAGCTAGGGTCCAGACAGGAAAGGGAGACTATATATATTTTGATGAAGACCTTATCTACAGAATCGTAGTCAAATTCAATGAACCTGAAAGAAGTCTGGGAACCAAGAAACCAACAGCAAGTGGGAGCCATTGTCAGCCTGAGAAAGTCCCAGTGGAAGCTGACATCATGTGGTAATGTGCTGAAAGGAGTCACAGTTCTAAAGGGGGATGGTTCCTGCCGTAAGGTATAGCTGAAAGCCAAAGAAGAGAATAAAATTGTGTCCTCCTCTGATACACATCTGCATCTACTGCCTTCAACTAAGAAAACACAATCAGAGTCCTGAATATCAAAGGGTCTAAATGATCACCTAAAGTGTTATCCTCACAGGGCCATAGCTGGAAAGATGCAAAAGCTTGGGCTACATATGTTGGGAAGGTAGGGTATTGTAGAAACACAAATTCAACTTAGAAAATGTCACAGGAAGGAGAAATCTGCTTCAGGAGTTTCAATGTATTTTGGCTTAGAGCAATTTCAGCCCAAATTCTTCCTTGGAAAAAAAAAATGAGTACACGTTCTGAACATGATAGTCTGCTATTTTTTCCTTTCTCTTATCCCTCACAGGGAAGTTACTAAAACATGGCCACAGAGAGTGATTTCATATCCTATTGAGTCTTAAAAAGAAGGAGACTCTTCTTCACTTGGGGATGTTTGCTGATGATGACTGGAGGGAAACTCACAATGACAACACATATAACCATCCCAAGAAGAGACAAAACTCAGCACTGATTGTCATGGACATGTATCAGTGGTACTCAAATCCCTCTCAGAGTAAATGCAAGGCTCTGTGCCCATATGGAATCTGCCTTGCACTTTGGGGATTTGTGTTTGTTTATTCATTTTGTATATAGTCCTTTATAGCTCAAGCTTGCTGCAAACTCCATATGTAACAAAGACTATCCTTGAATTCCTAATCTTCCTACTTCTACTTTCCAAACTCTGGGGTTATGGGCTTGTTGCAACTCTTCTGGTTTTCTCTTCTACTTAAATCCTTCCTATCTCATTCTATTATTTCATTTCAAATTATCCAAGCACACCTTTCCTTTCTGTGTAAGCTCATCATGTCCTCATACTTAAAGGGGCAGTTTGACCAGGACATCTATACCTTTCCTGACTACCAAAGCTACCCTGGGGACTCTCTTCTTTGGCTTCTTTGGCTATTCTCTCCTGACTAGAAAAGTCACTGTTCCAGAAAGGACATTTTCATCATTTTCCTGGAGCCTTAGTCCTCTTGCCTGTATCAGCATGCTGTCTTTCTCCACATTTTGCCCCATAACACAACGACACCTCTCTGGAGGCACAGATCGCCTCTCAGCAGCTCCTGGCTTCTTCTAGAATAGGATTCACTCCTGCTCTTCTGCCCTGCCCCACAGTGCTTCTTATCATCTCAGAACTCAGAAGGCTGTGTGCACAATAAATCAGTGGCATTTTAAGCTCTCCCTGTGGCCTCGATTACTATGCGCCTTGTTGCAGCTTTGCTGTGCAGATAACGTTTATGACTTCACCTAAATTCTTAATGCTCTGTCTCAGTGCAAAGAAATGGGATTTTTTATGAAAATGTAACTTTTAGCTTAGCCCATCAGACAATTGCCAATATGCTGTGCAAGGAATAAAACAGCCTCCAAATGTCATATTCTCTCAAATTTTGCTCTGAGATGGTCTAGAGCCTTGATTAAAAACTCAATGAAGACAGATCATGTCTGCTTTAAATATCTTTGCATTCCCTATAGCCCTTCACCGTGCCTATTATGAAATTAGGGCTTACCAAATATTTGTTGACTCCTGAATAGCACATTGTTTTGCCAATGGTGCTTTGAAAATATGACTTCTCCAATGCCATTTTTTATGTACATGCTAATATATACACAGACATACACACACACACACAGAGAGAGAGAGAGAGAGAGAGAGAGAGAGAGAGAGAGAGAGAGAGAGAGAGAAGAGAGTTTGCATTCACACATGCAAAATTCCAACGCAACTTAAAGTCACATGTAGCTCACAAGAAAGCAGAAAATAGAGCTCTTCTGACAACAAAGTTTAGTTTTGGCAATGGTTCCAAGACTGCAACTGTTCTCTGATCTCATAGCTCTTCATCCACTGGCCAGAGGTTATGATAGCCATTCTCTATCTACTTTCTGTCTAGCACTACGGACTACACTCAGGTCTCTTGCTCTGCCGCATCTATTCATTCAGTTTGAATTGAGAATATTGTGTGACTTGTCTGAGGGAGACATAAATAAAGAGATGGGGCACAGATGGCAGAACAAAGAAATGATTTTACTCAAGTCTAAATTAATGAATCAGTAAACTTAGTGGAGTAACTTTTTTTTTTTTTTTGGTTTTTCAAGACAGGGTTTCTCCTTATAGCCCTGGCTGTCCTGGAACTCACTCTGTAGACCAGGCTGGCCTCGAACTCAGAAATCTGCCCGCCTCTGCCTCCTCAGTGCTGGGATTAAAGGCGTGTGCCACCACCATCCGGCTTAGTGGTGTAACTTATAAGGGTATGGATGACTCTTACATGAATTTCCAAAACTCCTACCCAAGCAAGGGCAAGAACTCATGATACTGCATGCTGGAGTTCCTCACACAATGTGCAGGCAACTCCACTAAAGAGTCTCTTCTCTTTAAGTGCTCATATATGTAATCTTAGCAAAGGCCTCTTGAGTCTTGGAATTTTAATGAGCTTCTAGAACTCCCCTACCTTCTCCAGGGGTAATGTTTCAGCTTAGAGGAAATAGCTGTATATCAGTGTGGAATTTCTTTTCTGAAGAACTCAGACTGCACAGTTACATGAACTACCCTGTGTTAATCTTCAAGGCACCTTTGTTTCCATCCAATTATGGCATAAAGCCTCCCCAAAGCCATTTTCCCCATGCTACCTCAAGACCAATTCTACTGAATTCCACCCATCCCTACTGAAGGTATTGACATCTCTTGCATGGTGATTATCTTTTCCTATTGTTAGTTGTAAATTTGGTTTATAACTAGAACATTCTAATCTTCAAGAACACTGGGGCTTACAGTCTGTGTTCCCCATATGTATCTGAAACTCCAATCAGGAAAAAAAAAAAAAACAAATATGTTTTGATCTCAAAGCTGTTTCCTTGTTTGTTATTGTTGCTGTTTTAATTTTATTACAGTTTTTCTATTTTTTTTATTTTCCATCTTGATTTATCAGAATAAGTGTTACTTGGAAGCACAGAAGACTATATAAAGTTCGGGGAACAAAATGATTAAATTGAAGTCCTGAAAGTAGAATCCTTTCCAAAAAAATACATGTTCCAAATTTGAGATAAAATGCAACTTGCATCCTGGATCCAGGATGAGGGTTCTTCATGACCTTCCTTAGACAACAGTCAGTGATGTCAACACATCCAAAGCTTTCTAAGGAAGCACCAGCCTCCTCTGGAGCTCAACTCAGCAGATGAAAAGCTGGGGTGGCATAAACCCATCAACACTCACACTGTGAAGACAGTGTTGTACATATTGAAGGTAAATGTATGTGATACTATTTTAAGAAGAAAAATGTCAGGACCAGTGGCAAAGCTTGTAATCCTAACCACAAGGCTTAAAACCAGTAGTATGGTAAATTGAAACTTGAAGGCCAAATTGAAATATGATTTGAATGACAGGAGGTCGTAGACAACATAAAGGAACTCTGACTCAAAACAAAGAATAATAGAAGGACTACTAAGAAAGGGAGAGTCATTTTTCTTCTGGAATTGGCCTCCAGATAGATTGCTTATGCTCCAGTGAATGATCCTACAACCATGTACCTACCTGCATCACTAACTGAATTCAGTGGCTTATTTCAATGGCTTATTAAAAATGGTGGTGGTGTGCAGAGAAATGGCACGGGGTTAAGACCAGTGAACGCTCTTTCAGAAAAAACTAGTTTAATGTCTAGAACTCACATGGAACCTCACGACCTTCTGAAAGTTCAGTCCCAGAGTATCCAATGTCCTGTTCTGACCTCTGTGGGCACTGCATATACAGGGTACACATAAATACATGAATGCAAAACAACCACTTACACAGATGAAGTAAAAATTAAGGAATATATATATATATATATATATATATATATATATATATCAGCTAAAGGAAGGAATTAAAACAGAATGTACACATATATAAAGTTAAAAGACAAATGAAATATTATATCTAAAAGTAAATTAAAAAATCGAAATGCTTGGATTGTAGTTCAGTTATAGTGTGCTAACGTTAATATTAAAAGTGTCACCAAACAAGATGGGGTGGGGGGAGACAGAGAGAATGAGTGAGAGAGAGAGAGAGAGAGAGAGAGAGAGAGAGAGAGAGAGAGAGAATAGAGATAATCAAAACCTAAGGCTTTGCACCTGTGTGCTGTATCTGATTCAAGTCCTAGGAGCTCCACTTTTGCAGTGGGTTCTCATCATATGACTTTAAAGAAGGCAGCAAAGTTTCTCCTCCTTTTACAGATGAAGACAGTGAAGAAGCAGCAAAGAACATGCGGACAGAGCAGGTTTATCTAAAAGACTCTAGTTCCTGAGGACAACAAGTGGGCCAAGGGTAGTCATCTTCACAATGTCCCTCAAAGAAAAAGGAGTGGAAAGCAACTTCCAAACTAAGGTCAAACCTCTGAGATGCACACGTAGGTTTCCAGTGTCATTTAAAGCAGTACATTTGCATCGAGTCATCCAATTTTCTGGCTCTAGGCTGCTTTAGATAAACAAATTCACCTTATACAAGGAATGGCTGCACAGATTACTATCTCCTGTGCCCTGGAGGAAGCTCCCATTTTTTGCCAGGCCTCAATGTAAAGGCAGATAGCCACCCTTCCATCTCTTAACATACTCATGGAACCACAGATCTTCTTCAACAAAGTAACTGCTAATTTTTAAGTTTCATCATGTCAGATACTAAAGAATTTCCCCTGTAAACCTACAGTTCTCTGCCATTTATTAATGTAAATTATTTTCTTGTTTGCCTTTGATACTTTAAAGTATCTTGCTTGTAACAGACAGGGATTCCTGTAGGAGAAAATTGTACATCTTCCTTATGAAGATACATTTTAATAAAGCATTAAGCTCTGAACCGTCAACTGTTCATAGTTACATAGGGAATATGTAAACTCTCCTTCACCAGTTAGAGTCTCTCTGGCAGTGCTTGCATGTATCTTGTTGCCCAGGGGAGCCGCCCACACAGGCTACAGATCTGCATAGTCAGAGAGGTTGCTGAATTTGAGACTTTAACCCTCTTCTTATTGTGGAACTCTTCTGGCACTTAAAAACAGTTCTGTGTATGGGTTTGAGATAAAGATCAAAAAAGTCTTCATGCTGTCAGTAAAAGGTGTTTGCTCATTTGAAAGGCAAAATAACCAGAAGTTACTTAGATAGAATCCACATTGATTCTAGTGACAGCAGGGGGAAAAAAAAAAAAAAAAAGGGCAGGAGAGATTTCAGATTCAAAAATATCTATTTAAAGCAATTGGTAGACATTTGGGAGCTTGGCCAGAACACCTTATATTAATATTTAACCTTATCTCTGAATAGCAAAAAGCCCAAGAGAGAATATACCTTAATATGAATTCTGAAGTTTAAGGATGCAAGGCAGCCAGATCTGTGAAATAACATCTATGGTTCTTCCTCCTTCACTCATTCACATGCTTCCTCTATGGAAAAAAATATAGAATGATAGAGTATGTAGGAGTACAAAAACGAAAATATGCATGTCAAAATGGAAGCCATCAGAATGGGCAGAAATTCAGGTCTGTGACAAGTGAAAGAGCCAAGTCACCCTTTGGCCCAAAGGTTTGATTAAAGGGCTCCCAGAATCCTGGGAAGATGCTATAATCTTTATTTTAGGTTTTGACCACAGAGGGTTCTGAAATAGACTAAAATTGGATGGAAAGAGCAGAGGGTAGAATATAATAGCGACCGCATGCAGCTCCAGTTGCCCGTGCCACCAGAATTCTACAAACAGTATATTTCTCAATTGTTAATTTCTTTGGATGGAGAGATGCCTAGGAAGGAAGTTAAGCACAATTCCCATTATGTCTGACATGTTACTGAAAATAAACACATGAAATACATAGATACATTGAAAGATAATTGTGAAATGCATGCTGGGAAGATAAGACTTTGTTTCTACAAAGCTCATGTAAATTTGCCCTAGTGCTACCAAGCATCTTCAGGCTGTTCCTGCTCCTGAGTTATCACTCATATTTATTGCCTTCTTTGAGGATTCTGGTATGAACAACATTCCATACACATGTACGTGTGCTTCACTGCAGCTCACGATTCAGGGAAGAACTTTACAGTATGTACATTCATCAGAGAAGAAATACATGAGCACCAAAAAGAAGAATACATATAACCATAATTTATAAAAGCAAAGTCCTATGTAGCTTTATGAAAAGCTACCAGTGCGACAAGGAAGACCACCACTGTCCTCTGGGTACAGCAGCCTCTGAAAGGTAAGTGCAAATTGCCAAAGCTAAATATTGCTTTTCCTCCCTTGGAACCTATATTTAGCTTTAATTTCTAAATGAAGCTGCTGCCTTCAGAATGACAGAAATTCATTACTTTATAAAAGCTGCTAATGTTAGTGACAGTTACCTGGAAGAGGAGTGGGGCCAATGCCTGAAAACGTCAGAGTTTAGGTTTGCTTTTCTCCATATTCCTCAAAGGCTTATCATTTATTAATATCTTCATAATGTATTCACCATGAGTTAGATAGTAATTTAGCTGGAAAAATTAAACTGCCAAAGAGTATTATTTAAGGACTGTTTGAGACAATGATGATCAAGAAATAATCCAAGTGTATGCTTTCCAGAATTTTAACCAAAATTTAGTTGGGCATTTTCAGCTTTCCCCTTCCCACAGAGTTCCATCCACTCCTGGAGCTATTCTGCCACAGCTAAACCAATGGTCCTCGTGGGGACACGGGATTTTCACTTTCTAAAACTTGATCACAGACCACTGATATAGATGATTTCTCAGAGGAAGCAAAGATAGTGCCATCACAAGCATGGCACTGTGACTTAATAGTGTGGGAAGTGACCTGAAAGCTGAGTTCATTCAACCTACTGTAAGAATCTCTATAGTTTATTGTGCCATGCACTGACATGGTTTATGTCCTTCTATGCCATCTACAACTGACAGAAAAGTTACCTATGCTATCTTTTCACAATCATGGATTCTTCCAATATACTTTAAAAAAACATACAATATTGTATCCTAAGTATCACTCCGCAAACAATCCTGTTGAATAAATCAATTTCTGGTAACATTTTAGCAATAGTCACACTGGTATCAAATTACTGTCATCAAAACACCATTCTTACTTTATATGTCCCAGTACAGAGGAACACCAGGGCCAAGAAGTGGCAGTGGGTGGGTAGGAGAGCAGGGGCAGGGGAGGGAGGGTATGGGGCACTTTCAGGAAATGTAAATGAAGAAAATACCAAATAAAAAATTGGAAAAAAAAATTGAAAAAAAAACCCTCACCATTCTTGTGTGTCCTGCTTTACAGGGATTAATTAATAATTGTCCAAGTCCCATAAACCAAGCCGTACTGAGGGATCTGAATCATGTCTCTTTTAGATGTTTGTGCATCTTCTCTTAATGAAAAGGAACTCCAAGTTCTGGGTGGATTCTGTTCTATGTGCTGTCCCCCAGCTTCTAACATACCCCATTTCACTATTTTTCTATTTTAAACTCTTTGTTTCCAACAGGAAATTTTTTCTATAAACCTAGATAGTATTTTTACTATATTTAAATTAACATTTGTCTCCATTTGCTCAATCCCCTATCCCAGAATTAAAGAATATTTTTTAACTTTTTTAATTAAAATTTATAGAAATAAATTATAAATACTTTTAAAATAATCGTATAAATATTCCATTTAGAATTAATTAAAATTCAAGCTCTGGAGCGATAGTACCTGGTATGAATTCTTGTTCATTCACAATTTAGCTTAGAACATTACTGAAGTTTCTCAATCACGATTGCATGAAGTGTGAGAGGGGATAATGAAAGCGCCTAAAGTATAAGGAGCTTGGAGCTCTATGTACCTCATACACCTACTGCCTTAGTTACAGTTGTATTGCTGTGAGAAAACACCATGAGCAAGGCAAATCTTATATAATAAAATGTGTAATTTCTGGCTTGCTTATAGTTTTAAAAGGTTAGTCCGTGATCAACATGGCTGGAAGCAAGAATGTTGGAGCAGTAGTTGAGAGCTTTAATCCTGACCTAAATGCAGTAGGGGGAGAGAGAGATAGAGAGAGAGTTAGAGATAGAGAGTGGCAGAGAGACAGAGAGACAGAGACAGAGAGACACAGAGAGACACAAGAGAGCGAGACAGAGAGAGAGAGAGAGAGAGAGAGAGAGAGAGAGAGAGAGAGAGAGAGAGAGAGACTGACTATATCTGGTGGCATGGCCTTTTGAAACCACAAAACCCATCTTGAATAACACACATTCTCCAAAAAGCCACACCTACTTATACAAGGCTACAGTCCCTAATCCTTCTCAAATGGTTCTACTGACTAGGAAACAAGCATTCAAACATATGAGTTTATGGGAGCTATTTTCATTTACCATCACATTCCATAGACTTGTATACACTATAAAGATAAATTCATTTATTTCAACCTCAAAGTTTCCATGTTCTATAACAATCTCAACACAAAATATGAAAACAAATCTGAAACACAGCAGGGAAAACTCTCTGCAACTCTATGCTCAATATCCAAGGGCTTAGTTGGCTTCTGAGCTTTGCTGACTGCAACACACTTCTTTCTCTTTGTCTAGCTCCAACTCTATCTGAAGCTTTCCTTGGAAGGTATCCCATAACTCTAGCACCTCTAGCATCTTGGGGTCTCCAAGATGGTCCAGGAATCACCTTCACAGCTTCACACAATGTCCCCTCTGGGCTTCCATGCAGGGATTTCTTATTCACACACCTTGCCTCAGCAGCTTTCTTTAACCTTAAAGGAATATTCCACAAGCCCTTCTTTGTGTCCTTCTTAACTCTAAAACCATGAAGTCAAGATTGACAAGTTCTTCTGCTTGATAGTCCTGGAAACTGGCCCCTTCTGAACTTATAATTTCATTAGCTTTCCTTTATTGATTGTTTCCTTTGCTGCTTTAAATTTATTTTAATTCATTTTTATAAGTTGAAAGATTAGCTGAGAGGGTCTTGCCATGAGGATACCATTCCCTCTATTGCATTTCAAATCGGCTTTCTTTAATCTTTGCATCTCTTTGAGCACAAGACTTGGCTCCATTATTAAATTTCCTGTTATTCCTATTCTTTCTAAACTGTACATTTTTTATTTCTCTTGGCTCCACTTGTTCCTTCCTATTGTAGATCTATGTAAGAGTCATCAATAATAACCACATAGCATAGTCAATTCCAGACTGTCTTATAATTTCACCTGCCAATTCCATTAATCCAAAAACTCTTCAATTTAGCTTTCAGTAGAATTTCAGGACAAAGGCTAAAAGCAGCCACTTTTTTTTTTTCAAAAGACCACAGATTGATTTCTTGGTATACTTGATAATATTATTCCACTGTGAAACTTCTTTGAGTTGAGTTTACATAGTCCCCATCACACTCAGCACTATGGTCTTCTATTCTCCTACTAGGATGCTTAAGAATGTTTTCAACCAATATTCGACTACAAAGTCCCAGAGTCTTCTAAAGTCCTCTAAACAACTGCATAGTCAGGCATGTTAAATCAATACCACACTCCGGATATCAACTTATGTCCTATTTATTACTGTTCTATTGCTGTGAGGGGACACCATGTCCAAGGCAACTCTTATAAAACGACTGCAGTTAATTGGGGGAATTGCTTACAGTTTTAGAGGGTTAGTCCATGATTATCATGTCAGAAAGCAGACAGGCATGGTGTTGAGAACCAAGTATTCAAAAATACCTTTTAATCTTGCTCTTGTATTTTAGCAGTCTGTCATATTCTCGGCTTTATCTTCCTTGAGTGGATCACTATCACGGTCCCTTCTCAGCCCCCTAGTATAACTGCTAACTCCTATAATTCAGGCTATTCCTGTCATTCTGACTTAACTTACTCTTCTATCATTTTCTCCTAACTAGATTTTGATCTCTTAATAATTAACATCTTAGCTTTGAAACCATTACAGCTTCATTTATTCTAGGTGTCTTTTCACCTTATCAAGGTATAATAGACACACTGGTACCTTTTACTATGTTTCCATATTAATATGTTTTTGACGGGAAGATTTATGTCAAGTTGACACAAACTGCAGTTATCTGAGAGGAGAAAACCTCCATTGAGAAAATGTCTCCATAAGATCAGGCTAGAGGCAAGATTGTACAGCATTTTCTTAATTAATGATCAATAGAGGAGGGCCATCCCATTGTGAATGGCGCCACTCTAGGGCCAGGGGTTCTAGGGTCTATAAGAAGTACAGCTGAGCAAGTCATGTGGAGCAAACCAGTAGGCTGCACCCTTCCACAACCTATTTATTAGCTCCTGTGTCCAGATTCTTGCCCTGGAGTTTCTGTCCTAGCTTCCTTCAGTGATGGACTACCACGTGAGAGTTTAAGTCCACAAAACCATTTTCTTCCCAGCTTGCTTTTTGTTCTTAGTGTTTTGTCATAGCAATGGTAACCCTGATAAAGACAGTGTTTATCAAGTCATAGTTTCTATTCTGACTTCCTCTTTCCTCCAGCTGCATTGCAAAAAGACTCACCATAAAATGAAAAACACAAAAGAAATAGAAAAATGTGGGAAAAAAGGTAACCTGGAAGGAACATCAAACCTGCCAGTGCTTAAAACATACCAGGGAAGTAGAAAGGGTTACTAGAAAGTAGTCTAATTCGGCCTCTCCTTAGCTGATTCAGATGTAATAGGACAGGAGGGACCCCAGAGAAAGTTTTCAAAATAACACAGTTCATTGTTTTGGGGTTCAAACCAGCTGGAGAATGAACTGATGCAATTAGGTAAGGTCTCAGACAAGAATCTTGGCAAAGTCCAGGAGATATCAGCAATATGAGAGAGTAACTCTACATGGTGGGAGGATAATTCAGCAAGGAAACTGAGATTGTGAAATAGTGCCAAACAAATGCTGGAAATCAAAGAGTCTATTAGAAGTCAGATCAGAGGCATTGCCAACATAAAGGTCAAATGAAGGAAGCATACTGGGCATAGAGGACCAAGATGAGCAATATTCCACATAAATATGAATAGATAGAAAAGAATCAACATGACTATCAAGTTCCATTCACAAAATTGCTATTCATTGAAAAATGATGTTGGAACTAGATATTGTCATGTTATATGAGATGATCCAGGCTCAACAAGACACAAGACAATTTTTTTCTCAAATGCAGAACTTAGAAATAAATATCTGTATGTATGGGATGACTGGAAGGCAAAGCAGTCTCTTTCTGTAGAGGGAGAGATCCAGAAAAAGAGGGGTGATTAGGGAAGCCCCAAGGCGTGAGGCAAATAGGAGCTTGCTCCTATTGTATCTTGATACAGTGATGTATATTTAAAAAGTCATAAGTATACTCATTATTTTGCATGGTAATTTTTAAAATTACTAAATGAAACAGGTCTAGGAAGGCAATTTAATGTGAAGACTAGAAACAAAGTGAGGGAGGGAAGCAGGGGGGAATTCAGCATTGTCTAAAGCTGAAAGAGTAAGGCTTTAATCAGACTTCCTGGAATGTCAATACACACAGCATTTATTGAACCGATAATTTTTAAATACCCCAGTGGTTGGTAAACCAACCAAACACACTGAGGCTTCCCATTTCTGTGACCTCTGAGATTCCCTGATTTCCTGGGAACCTGAGATGGATAACATTTTGTCAGTCCTCTTCCTTCTCCATAGCTTTTTTTCCTCGGCTTTCTCTGGCTCCTCTGTTCTTCCTTTAGCCAGAGTCTGGGGAGATCCACTCAGCACAGATACCCTGCTCTGACTGTCTCTTGCCTCGTTCCCTTTACTGACACATTTGGCATGTATAGGTTGACACTAAGCTTAGTTTCAGAGGATGTCAGGATATACTTTTGGGACACATGTAGGTTAACCAAAGATGTCTGTTACTGGAACTGTTCATTGGAAACTCATGGACTCACTGGTAAGTATCCAACGAAAGACTCTGAATGTACCTCCTTCAGAATGCTTCCAAACCATGACTGAATAATGGCTGCCCATTCTTGAGCAGGCCCAGTAGAAACAACCTCAGCTTCTGTAAGAGCCTGAGCTCAGTAGATTTATCAGACCAAAATAAGCAAAAGCAGTATATAATGATAAGAATATAATGACGACATGGTTATTATAACTCTATAGACAAAGACTACTTATAAAAGAGATCAAGTATTTTATTTAAATTCACATAGACAGTAGTGGCCAAGCTGCTACATATAGTTTTTCCTTTCCTCAACATTTATGCACATAACTATTTGATATGTGCTCTGTTTCCTACCTTTATCCTCTTACACACCCACATTTGAAAACTCCATCTTGGGAGAATCCTATTCCAAGAAACTCCATTGTTTCTATTCACATATCCTCCTCTGATATAAATGGATTTCAATAAACCCTGTTCCTAATATGACCTGGCCAGCACCAGCCCCCAAATCATTGACTCCTATGGATTTTTTAATTAGCTCTTGCACACTTACTAGGAGATTATCCCTAATCTCTTTTTTCTATACATTCGACTGTCTACTTCCTACCTGCTCTCACAGTGCTGTTTGAGTCTGGCCTGGGTTACTTCTCCAGCAGTCTATCCTGGGGCGTGGGGGCATTTCATTCAGTCACATGCTACTGGCCCATCATATCTAATGGAGACCTCCTGTTTTGTTTTGTTTTTTGTTTTTTGTTTTGTTTTCTGTCTTCTTCCTTTCTCTCCTCTCTCCCTCTATCCTTGTGGTTCCTACCTGCAAACCCCAGCCTGGTAACTAAAGTTCTGCCTCCCCAGTGATTTGCTGTAGCTACTTTTACTTAACCAAAAGCTTTACATTGGGAGAAAAGTTTACAAAGCATCGTTTGGTATACTCATACTCAAAAACATTCATCAGAGGTAACCAGATCTTAGGAGACAGCACTTAGCATTTGAATACATAACAGCACCAGACCAGCTCCCAACACTTTGGGCTTCAAGACAACTGTCTCTGTTCAATGCAGTTTCAGACATTAGAGTGGTTTTATTTTTGTTGTTTTTTTTCAGTTTTTTGTTTTGTTTTGTTTTGTTTTAAACATAAAATTGGCTCCAAAGTATCTCCTTGATAGCCTATCACCTCTATGGTTTTACACACAATATAGTCTTAATATTTTCAGAGCTCACACAAATAATTTTTCAGAAGAAAATTTGCCTTCAAACACTACTAGTAAAAATGCACATGGTTCTGTATACCCAAAGGCCTTTTTCAGAATTCTAGCCTTCAGCATCTTTCCCTGTTCCCCTATGGGACCTTCCAATTCATCCATTACACAGTATGAAACATGACCTCCTCATCTCACATGGGGACTCACTCCCTTGTACTGGCTGTCCCCTTTCTCTGGAGGGACTATCTCCCTCTTCACTTTGCTTGAAATAATTCATTGCAAAAACTCGTTTCAAATCCCTCCTCTTTTGTGGTACTTACCCCAGTGTTCCAGTCTGGGGAGTGATTCTATCTGCCTTCACATGACCTTGGTATTCCATGTAGGCTTCTATAACTATGAGATATGTGTGTTTTAATTGAGTCATAAAGATTTATTTTATCTTTATTTTCAGTTGCACGTGAAATAAATTTTCTAGTGTGGATGCTGGGAACCAACCTCCAATCTTCTGCAGGAGCAGGGAGTCCTTTAACTACTGAGCCATCTCCCCAGCCCCACCTTGAGGTTTATGAGTATGTTTATGTCTCTCACTGTGTTTCAAGCCTTACTGAATTGTTGTGTATATGTTCTTAGTTACCTATTTGTAATGTTATCTTAGGGTCTTCCATGGATTTCAAACATTAGCACAATCTGAAGTTTGTAGAGATTAAACTGAAGTCACAATTTAATTAAACTGCTGAGAGTGAGATGAAAATAATTCTGCACACATGTGCTCTTCCAAGTTTATAGCTACTCCTGGCCTCCACAGAACACCTATTTGCTAAGTGTTGAGATGCTCTGACACAGCCATTTGAGTACATTTGGCATCTTTTTCTCATTATAGAAGGCTTGCTTTAGGCTCTTGATTTGCTTGTTAAGTTCCTTCATACCAACCACCACTTAGCAAAGTGAAGCACTATGACAGCACTATGATGTTATTCATACTATGATATCAAGAGTCTATATCCCCCACACAAATTAAGGACTTTAATTAAGTGCTAAATAAGGCATAAGTAATTACAAGTCTCTACATACTAGTACTTTTGTAAAGGATCTTCTCTTGTCTGCATCTTTCAGGGGGTCTTGTTTGGCATGGATACATGCATGTATGCATGCACACATGCACAGATACATAAGACTTGTCTTTCAGAGCTTTGAGATGAGGGAAATTTACTTTCCTTATACAATACAGGCTCTTCCTTGGCTGCATATGATAGTCTAGAAACTTCTGCTTCACAATGTCCAGTCCTAAACCTGACTTCCCCTCTTTGAGGAGGGGCTGTCTCTGTTCACATTAGGTCATTGGAAGCATAGGGAAGTATATAGCCAAAATCAGGTCACAAAAACATTGTGGCAAACAGAATTCTTTTATGCAAGTCTTTTGCTATGCTGGCTGCTATGTCCCGTGGACAGTTAAGTTGTCCTCTGGCAAGGTCCATGTAGTGAGATATAGAAGGTTTCTGCATAGCAAGGAATGGAAGCTCATGGGAGTAAGGCAACCTGCATGTGGACTCTCCAGCCCTGTTATGTGATCAGATACTTGAAAACATGGACAATATCTTAAAGTGCACCTTATTAGGGATTTATCCAGAACACTGGGATAAGTAGCTCTCCATTGTGCACATCTGAGCTGTGTAATACTAAACGTTACCTGGCAAGTTTTGTTATGTAGTAGGGAACTGATTCATTTCTCAGTGTCTTTTGCTATCGTTCTATTACACTCTTCAGCAAGCATAGAGAACACTATTATAACAAACTTGAGTTCTGCTCCTGAGCTAGCCTTCAGGACACAGTTATAACAAATTCTAGCTGAGAATAAGCATGTGAAGTGGTTGGCTTTGACTTGAACTCAGTTAAGTCTTCTTCCAGATCCAGTCCCTTAACTGTCTAAAACAGATAGAATTACATTCTATCTGGTTTTGTCAATATCCTAAGTCACTCAAACTCTTTCAGCAGGATAGTTAGTGCAAAAGAGTTTCCTGAGGCAGTAAACAAAATCATTCTGAGGTCACAGCTTCATTCTACTATCTTATGAACTACTGAGAAGATATACCAAACACATTTGTGATATCATCTCTATTATATGGTGGATAAACCAAGATCTTTATTACTCCATGTATCTGTGGGACAGTGCTTTGTGCTGAAGCTTAACTTATGAAAATTCTTTAGACTAATATGCTTCATCTCTGTAGACCATGCAGTACTTACTGTCAATGATTATTCATGGCACAAGATCTTGTCTGGTGACAGAACTGGCTCTCTAGTCTAACAACATCACGTGCAAAAAGGAACATGTCTAAGTTTGGCACTTCTTCTTTACTGTTGTAAATGCATGGTGTTTTAACTGCATATAAATGGCAGATTGATGAAAAAATACATGAGGATAGCACATTTTATAGCACAAATGTTGTTCATCAGTGCTAGTAGATGGCTCAGTCTGTGAAGTACATAAACATGAGGATCTGAATTCAATTTCCAGAACACACATAAAAAGCCAGACATGGAAACACATATCTGGGACTGGAGACCAGTACATACCCAGAGCTTGTTGAGTACCCAGCCCAGCCAAACTGGTGAGCTCCAGCTTTGGTGAGAGAACTTTCTCCAAAAATAAAGTGTAAAATTATTGGAGAATATCCACACCATCAATGTCTTTTCTCCAAAGATATATATTTTTACATACCCATTCAAATATATACATAGATCTCATGGACACACACACAAGCAAAGGCACACATGTGCATGTACATGTTTGTAAAGAGGTAGAAAATAAGAGTGAAAAATCTTATTTTTCTCTTTTAAAATTATGAAACTGAGCTTCTTTAGGTGTTCATTTTAAAGTTATTCAGTAGCCACTGGAAAGGATGACAACAGTAAGGAGAATATCTTCAAGTGGTTTTGGTAAAAATGGCCCCATAGTCCCATAAGAAGTGTCACTATTAGAAGGTATGGCCTTATTAGAGTAGGTGTGGTTTTGATGGATGAAGTACTTCATTACCTAGGAGGTGGGCTTTCAGGTATCAGAATCTCATGCCAAGTCACTTCCTGCTGCCTGGTGATCTGGATGTAGAACTCTCAGTTCTTTCTCCTTCACCATGACTGCCTGTATGATGTCATGTGTGTGGCGGTGGGCTATGAAAGGTATCCTGGTTCTGATTGAGCTTGTGCTAGAAACCCTGGTGACCCTGAAGGGAAAGTAGGCATTTTGCTTGTTCTTGGGCACCAGGCTCCTGTCACATAGCTACAAACCCCCACAGCCCTCTCCACACAGAGAGGTTTGTGACTATAGGTCAAGTAGGAGCAGCACCCCCAGCCCTCCCACATGTAGATATGGTATCCCCAAGCTCTCAGACCAAGCCAATAGGAAGTACCTACTGTCAGACCCTGACCCACCCCAAAACCATACATAAGAAGCCTATGTAGAAGGAATAAAGCTGTGTGGGAATTACTCCTTGTCTGAGAGCTTCTGTTACAAGAGCTATAACACTGCCGATTGGAGGAAGAGATCTGCTTTCTTGAAAACACTGGCAGAAGCTCTCCCCTCCCTACCCTACCCCCTAACCACCTACACCTTTCACTGGCTAGTCAGACACTCTCCTTCATCTGAACCCTCACACCTGGCCAGGCCAGAGATCTCTGTGGAAAGCTGTTATGCCCAGGCCTCAGGAGGCCCAGTAGAGCTCCAATAATTGCCAACCCAGTATAATATAACAAAAGAGCCTTTATTCGAGTCAGACCCTGACTGCAAACCTTCCCTACTGCTCAGGTTAAGAGTGCTATGCTCAAATCTAGGAGCTGGGAGTGTTTATACACCGATATGCAAAAGCAGGGATCCTCGGGCTTTGGGGTTATAAGACAGGGAGGTGACAAGGAAAGCCATCTCTCAAACTGGATACTGTTCAGACAGTGGGGAGGAACTGTGCAGCTGGGAAGGGGACTCTTCTGATATGGATGCTATCAGGAATTAACATGTTTTTACAAACTGGCCACAGCTGTCTGAGAACACTTAATTGCCCTTCTGTCATGGCCCAAAAAATGGACACTTATCTTTTCAAGGTGTTTGGTCTTCATTTTTCTCAAAGACAGGAGCCATCTGCATCAGAGAAGTACTAGTTATCTATCAGAGATGATCTCAGCCTTTGTAACCTAGAGGCTGGGATATGTATTACCAAAGCGGGCATCTGCCGCTCTGGGGGTTGGGAGGTTTGTTAGGGAGTGCCACCATGAAAAGGGGAATAGCAATATTCTGGCACTGGGTTGGGCTCTCTCTGTCCCCTCCAAAAGGCCAGAGGCATTTCTGCTGGGAAAAGGCAGGACGGGAGGGGAACTCTGTACAAGTGTCAGGAAAGCACAGAAACTGGCTTCCTGCATCTATCTCTTCAAAGCCTCCAGTACACAGGCCTACATCTGGTGAACACATGGGCTCACACATCGATACAACTGCATTAACAGATACCTCTGGAAGGTGAGCCCCCCCCCCCAACTCTGAAGATAAGCAACCTATCCTTTCCTGCTGTGCTTTCAGTCAGTGCTATCACATGGATTTGGACAAGCTGAAGGGGCAACTGAAGTCTCCTAATCAGAGCTACTACTCTCTGGGGGAGGCTGAAGGTCCCACTGGCCCTGATCTAAATCTGGACAACCCACAATGGGCGTTGGCAAAGACTCTTTATCTAATTTCCCCTTAAAACAAAGAGAAAACCTGGTAACACAGTGGCCACTTAAAAGCTGCATGGCAGCTGCCAGTTCTTAATTCTGTTGAAAGGCTTAGACTTTTGGACCTCTGTAGAATCCCCCAAAGCTAATAGGCCAAGGAAACGTTACCATTGGACAAACTATTTCTCCTCTTTTCTGTCATGGGCAACTTATCATCACATAAGGAAAAACAATCCCCCCAGTCCCGGGAGATATGAGCCCCACTAAAATCCCACGGAATAGAAATAGCCAAAAAACCAGCCTGTATGTTTTAGGAGGAAGTCCTTTAGATAGCGCCATGCATGGCTCATGCTAAGTCTGATACACAATGAAAACCCCCAAATGCTCAAGTATTCCCGGTTAATATCAACCCCAGTCAAACTAAACCATTCAACTGAAACCCATTCCAAGCTTTAGACTTAAAAGAACTCAGGCAGGCAGTGAAGAAAGAAGATGACATCCATACATCCTGGACAAAATCTCTCCATATTGTCAACCTAAACACTCCCCAAGATTGGAGAGATACTTGCTATTCTTCCAGGTCTGATGTTTTTTGAGTGGGAAGTCTTATTTCAGATGAATGCTATCAACAAGTCAGGCAAAATTGGGACCGAGGTGACACCCCATGGGTTTTTAATGAACTCTTTGACCAGGAAGACTTTTCTATTGGAACACAACAGGCAACTTAGCTAGCAGAGTACTATGAGCAGGACTGCCTCTGTACAGAATAAGCTTGGGACAGGCTCACCCCATCCTCGGGGTCAGAAGAACCTGCCTCCTCCCTGCTCTCTCTCACTGTCTGAAGCCCAGAGTATCCTTATTTGATTTTATTCTCAGAACTTGAATGAGCCTAGAAAGAATATTTCCCAATCCCAGAGCCAGAGACCACTTTCTTAAAACTTCTGTATGGGAAATTATGACTTTTGAAACCAGACTAGCTTAGCAAGGTCTCTGGGAGGAGCATTATGATAGGTGGATTGTGGCTACCTGAGATATAGGAATCATATCACTCCAGATTACATTTGTGGCATTTATAGCAATAGTAAAAACAACAGGGATCTACTTCAAATGTGGAGAGACAGGACATTGGAGGAATGAATGCCCACAATTCTCTCTCTCCTTAACAGATCCTAATTCCCCTTAAAAAAAAAAAGTGGGTTTTTGTTTTGTTTTGTTTTGTTTTGTTTTGCTTTTGCTTTTTTAGAAAAGGTTTCCAATGAAAGATACTGTACCACTGTATATGATAAGGATGGTAAGCCACTGGAACCTTTAAACTACAGATGGGGCAGCCCTCAGCCCTGAAAGTAAGAAGGAAAACTACTTCCATATAAGTCTTGTGGGTGTCCAACATGTCAGAAGGCTCCCACTCAAAATTAACCATTAAAATATATAATAAGCCATTCAAGTGTCTTATTGATACTGGAACAGACAAGACAATTTTAAGGCAGCAAGAGATCCTATGTGACTGGCAAATGATCCCTGGGCCCCAGCTCCTAGGCATAGGGGGTACCTCTCATGCATTTGTCTACAAACAGGCCTACAGGTGGGAAGACCCAGATGGAGCTACCTATCTCATATGCCCCTTGGCTGGCTCAAGGATCCACCAATCTTCTAAGGAGAGATATCTTACAAGCCTTATCAGTAGTTCTTAGCACCCAATCAGAAAGAGACCACATTAAGATAGAGGGCATTACCTATAAAAAAATATAATAATACTCAAAGAGACCCTAAAAACTCTCCTACAAATCACCCCCATTTCTAGGGGTCACTGTTAGGTTTAAAGCTCCCTGCTTTGATTGGCACTCCAATGAACCCATCTGTGCGGGAAGCAGGTACAACAGAATTGGCCAAGATGGCGCCCTGGCCCATTGCCAGGCCCTGTGAACCCCACATGTTTACTGCCTTGCCCGAGCATGCACAGTGAGGCTGCATGCGTGGGCTGCCTGCCAGGCTGGACTGTTCCTTGTGATCTGGACCTGTCAGCCTATCAATGACTCACTTGACTCATGCCTGGAGCATGTGTGATTTCTGATTGGATGAGGTGGGGTGGAGTAAGTATAGAAGGGTTGTTGTTGTTGTTGTTGTTGTTGTTGTTGTTGTTGTTGTTGTCTTGCCTGGAGTGGAGAGAGCTGTAAAAGAGAAAGCTGCAAGTAAAAGAAGAAGCTGTAGTGTGAACCCGACTTGGTGTCCATGTCGCTCTTGTCTCCGCAGGAGTGGGAGACAAACGGCAAGTGGTGGCCCATACGGGGAACTCATCGCATAGGTCGGCAACGGTAAGTAAAGAAAGTACAGGCCTTTGGAAATTTTAGTAAGGAAATTTTAGTAAGCAGCGGTAAGGAAATTTTGGTAGGCAGCCGTAAGGAAATTTTGGTAGGCAGCGGTAAGGAAATTTTGGTAGGCAGCAGTAAGAAAAGTTTAGTAAGCAGCGGTAAGGAAAGTTTAGTAAGCAGCAGTTTAGTAAGCAGAGAGAGAGGATCTGGTCCTTTGTTACAACATACAGTGTTCCCCTGCAGCAGGTGCTTCTAGTTGTCTTTATTGTCTCTCTTCATGAAGGAGAAAATCAGATAGGTTCCCCGGAAAAGAGGGGATGAAGCATTAAGTTTCTCAGGTATAGAGACAAAGGTAAGGTTCCCAGGGGAAAAAAAAGTGTGTGTGTGTGGGGGGGGGGACGACAAAGCATTAAGGATCTCAGATATAGAGATGAAGGGAAGGTTCCTGGGGAAAAAAAAGGACAAAGCACTAAGGTTCTCAGGAATAGAGATGAAGGGAATTTCAGCAAGAAGTAAAGAAAGCATAGGCCTGACAGGTTCCTCAGAAAAAAGGAGACGAAGCACTAAGGTTCTCAGGAATAGAGATGAAGGGAAAGCATAGGCCTGATAGGTTCCATGGAAAAAGGGGGATGGAGCACTAAGGTTCTCAGGAATAGAGACGAAGGGAATTTCAGCAACGTGGGTTCAACTGTGACTAAAATGAAATTAAAAATGTTAGCCATCTGGAACTTGGTCAGGATGTGTTTGAGGGACACCAGTGGAAAGTACAATGCTGAAATAGAGGAAGGAGTGGCGGCGCTTGAGGAGGCTAAGGAGATTGCTTCTCAGGCTAGCTGCCTAAACAGCTTAGACAACAAACCAAAGATAAGAAAGTGAAGAAGGAATCTAGCTCGGAAGGGTCTACTAGTGATAGCGACAGGACTGATAGTGACAGTGATGTCTGTGGTCGGATGTCCCGCTGGAGTTTGAGGCATGATAGGCTGCCCGAACCATCAGCCCCTCCGTTGCCTTCTCCTCCCCCTATAAAGATGAGGGAGACAAAAGGGGAAAGCGTAGTCTTCATGCCAAAGTCTGGAAAAATGTGCCCGCCGTTGCAGGGGCCTTCCCAGTATTTCAGGACCAACAGGGGCAACAGTATCATGAACCCCTGGAGTAGAAGGTTGTACAAAGATTGAAGGAGTCAGTTTCGACTTATGGGGTCCAGGCTGCCTTTATAAAATCTCGAACACACATTTAAACTCTGATACGGGCAGGAAGAGTTAAGGTTAGGTACTTTTTGAGCAATTTCCGCAAAGATAAAGCATTGCAACCTGCAGGAAAGCTCCTGAAGACTCAGTAGTAGAATCTTGAGCCATTAAAGGAGAATGCTTTAAATGAAAAAAAAAAAAAAAGAGAGAGAGAGAGAGAGAGAAAAGACGGTCTTATGTAACCTCTGTTCAGTATCAGAATTTTTCCAGAGCTGCAAATCTGCCGTGTGTAATTGGTGCAATGCTGCTAGAAAATTGGAGTAATGATCTCAACACAAAGATGAAGGAATTGTGAGCAACGATTGTTGCCGTGAACAACACCCATGTGGAGATTGCAACTGCAAAGCAATGGCTGGAGATCATCCATCCAACTGTGGGATTCTTTAAAAATTGGGGAGGGATGGCTTTTTGAGCAATTCTGCTGACTGTTGTGTGTGGAGGAATGCTTTGGAGAATGGCACATATGCTAAGGCAGCACAGGGCTGATTAACGAGCCTTAGTGCAGGCTACGGCAGCCTTGGAAGCAGGAACATCCCCCCAATGTTGGCTCAACATGCTGGATTAGTAATCAATCAGGTAAGACCCTCACGTGTGCATACCAACCTAAGACAGGATAGCGAAAGTGAGTTCGTCACTCCCATAACGGGTAAGGATGTGGCACAGATGGGGGCAACCTAAGACAGATGCTAATCCCAGAGCTACTAATAAAACAAAAAGGGGGAGACGCAGGAAGCAGGTGCCGCCGCATGGGCCAAGATGGCACCCTGGTCCATTGCCAGGCCCCGTGAACCCCACATGTTTACTGCCTTTCCCAAGCATGTGCAGTGAGGCTGCATGTGTGGGCTGCCTGCCAGGATGGACTGTGCCTCGTGATCCAGACCTGTCAGCCTATCAGTGACTGACCTGAGCTCATGCCTGGAACATGTGTGATTTCTGGTTGGATGAGGTGGGGTGGAGTGAGTATAGGAGGGTTGTTGTTGTTGTTGTTGTTGTTGTTGCCTTGCCCGGAATGTAAGAGAGAAAACTGCAAGTAAAAGAAGAAGCTGTTGCATGAACCCAACTTGTCGTTCGTGTCTCTGTGGGTTGGAGACTGCAGCACATCTGGGTCCCACAGTGGCCACTATCAAGGTAGAAGCTTAGAGCCCTAACACAATTGGTAGAAGAATAGCTGTTGCTACAACACATCTGCCCCTCCCACAGTCCCTATGTTCTCTATAAAACCCCGATGTTCTCTATATTAAAAAAAAAAAAAAACAGCTCAGGGAATGGAGATTATTTTAAGATTTGAGGATAATTAACAAAATCATGTGAGTGTGGGGCTCCTCACAAAGAGGGATACCCCTACATCTCAGCCATCCCTGCCAATGTTCCCCTGTTAGCAATAGACATAAAAGACTGCTTCTTTTTATTCCATTTTTTTAGGTATTTAGCTCATTTACATTTCCAATGCTATACCAAAAGTCCCCCATACCCACCCCTCCCACTCCCCTACCCACCCACTCCCCCTTTTTGGCCCTGGCGTTCCCCTGTACTGGGGCATATAAAGTTTGCAAGTCCAATAGACCTCTCTTTCAAGTGATGGCCTATTAGGCAATCTTTTGATACATATGTAGCTAGAGACAAGAGCTCCTGGGTACTGGGTAGTTCATATTGTTGTTCGACCTTAAGGGTTGCAGTTCCCTTTAGTTCCTTGGGTGCTTTCTCTAGTTCCTCCATTGGGGGCCTTGTGGTCCATTCAATAGCTGACTGTGAGCATCCAATTCTGTGTTTGCTAGGCCCTGGCATAGTCTCAAAAGAGACAGCTATATCTGGGTCCTTTCAGCAAAATCGTGCTATCCAGCTACTTCACTGAAGCTGTTTATCAAGCTTAGGAGTTCTCTGGTGGAATTTTTAGAGTCACATATATATACTATCATATCATCTGCAAAAAGTGATATTTTGACTTCTTCCTTTCCAATTTGTATCCCCTTGATCTCCTTTTGTTGTCTAATTGCTCTGGCTAGGAATTCAAGTACATTGATGAATAGGTAGGGAGAGAGTGGACAGCCTTGTCAAGTCCCTGATTTTAGTGGGATTGCTTCCAGCTTCTCACCATTTACTTTGATGTTGGCTATTGGTTTGCTGTAGATTGCTTTGATCATGTTTAAGTATGGGCCTTGAATTCCTGATCTTTCCAAGACTTTTATCATGAATGGGTGTTGGATTTTGTCAAATGCTTTCTCAGCATCTAACGAGATGATAATGTGTTTTTTGTCTTTGAGTTTGCTTATATACTGGATTACATTGATGGATTTTCGTATATTGAACCATCCCTGCATCCCTGGGATGAAACCTACTTGGTCAGGATGGATTATTGTTTTGATGTGTTCTTGGATTCGGTTAGCAAGAACTTTATTGAGGATTTTTGCATCAATATTCATAAGGGATATTGGTCTGAAGTTCTCTATCTTTGTGGGGTCTTTTTGTGGTTTAGGTATCAGAGTAATTGTGGCTTCATAGAATGATTTGGGTACACTACATTCTGTTTCTATTTTGTTGAATAGGTTGTGAAGAACTGGGATTAGATCTTCTTTGAAGGTCTGATAGAACTCTGCACTAAACCCTTCTGGTCCTGGGCTTTTTTTTGGTTGGGAGACTATTAATGACTGCTTCTATTTCTTTGGGGGATATCGGGCTGTTTACATCATTAACCTGATTTTGATTCAACTTTGGTACCTGGTATCTGTCTAGAAACTTCTTCATTTCATCCAGGTTCTCCAGTTTTGTTGAGTATAGCCTTTTGTAGAAGGATCTGATGGTGTTTTGGATTTCTTCAGGATCTGTTGTTATGTCTCCCTTTTCATTTCTGATTTTGTTAATTAGAATGCTTTCCCTGTGCCCTCTAGTGAGTCTGGCTAAGGGGTTGTCTATCTTGTTGATCTTCTCAAAGAATCAACTCCTCGATTGGTTGATTCTTTGAATAGTTCTGCTTGTTTCCACTTGATTGATTTCGCCCCTGAGTTTGATTATTTCCTGCCTTCTACTCCTCTTGGGTGAATTTCCTTTCTTTTGTTCTAGAGCTTTTAGGTGTGTTGTCAAGCTGCTAATGTATGCTCTCTCTAGTTTCTTTTTGGAGGCACTCAGAGCTATGAGTTTCCCTCTTAGAAATGCTTTCATTGTGTCCCATAAGTTTGGGTATGTTGTGGCTTCATTTTCATTGAACTCTAAGAATTCCTTAATTTCTTTCTTTATTCCTTCCTTGACCAAGGTATCATTGAGAAGAGTGTTGTTCAGTTTCCACGTGAATGTTGGCTTTCTATTATTTATTTTGTTATTGAAGATCAGCCTTAGTCCATGTTGATCTGATAGGATTCATGGGACAATTTCAATATTTCTGTATCTGTTGAGGCCTGTTTTGTGACCTATTATGTGGTCAATTTTGGAGAAGGTACCATGAGGTGCTGAGAAGAAAGTAACCTTTTGTTTTAGGATAAAATGTTCTGTAGATATCTGTCAGATCCATTTGTTTCATAACTTGTTAGTTTCACTGTGTCCCTGTTTAGTTTCTGTTTCCATGATCTGTCCATTGGTGAAAGTGGTGTGTTGAAGTCTCCCACTATTATTGTGTGAGGTGCAATGTGTGCTTTGAGCTTTACTAAAGTTTCTTTAATGAATGTCACTGCCCTTGTATTTGGAGCATAGTTATTCAGAATTGATAGTTCACCTTGGAGAATTTTACCTTTGATGAGAATGAAGTACCCCTCCTTGTCTTTTTTGATGACTTTGGGTTGGAAGTCAATCTTATCAGATATTAGGATGGCTACTCTAGCTTGTTCCTTCATACCATTTGCTTGGAAAATTGTTTTCCAGCCTTTCATTCTGAGGTAGTGTCTATCTTTTCCTGAGATGAGTTTCCTGTAAGCAGCAAAATGTTGGGTCTTGTTTGTGTAGCCAGTTTGTTAGTCTATGTCATTTTATTGGGGAGTTGAGACCATTGATATTAAGAGATATTAAGGAAAAGTAATTGTTGCTTCCTGTTATTTTTGTTGTTAAAGTTGACATTCTGTTCTTGTGGCTGTCTTCTTTTAGGTTTGTTGAGGAATTACCTTCTTGTTTTTTCTAGGACGAGGTTCCCGTCCTTGTATTGGTTTTTTTCTGTTATTATCCTTTGAAGGGCTGGATTCTTGTAAAGGTAATGTGTGAATTTGGTTTTGTCATGGAATACTTTGGTTTCTCCATCTATGGTAATTGAGAGTTTGGCTGGGTATAGTAACCTTGGCTGGAATTTGTGTTCTCTTAGTGTCTGTATAACATCTGTCCAGGCTCTTCTGGCTTTCATAATCTCTGGTGAAAAATCTGGTGTAATTCTGATAGGCTTGCCTTTATAAGTTACTTGACCTTTTTCCCTTACTGCTTTTAGTATTCTATCTTTATTTAGTGCATTTGTTGTTCTGATTATTATGTGTTGGGAGGAATTTCTTTTCTGGTCCAGTCTATTTGGAGTTCTGTAGGCTTCTTGGGCATCTCTTTCTTTAGATTTGGTAAGTTTTCTTCTATAATTTTGTTGAAGATATTTGCTGGTCATTTGACTTGAAAATCTTCATTCTCATCTACTCCTATTATTCGTAGGTTTGGTCTTCTCATTGTGTTCTGGATTTCCTGGATGTTTTGAGTTAGGATCTTTTTGCATTTTGCATTTTCTTTGATTGTTGTGCCAATGTTCTCTATGGAATCTTCTGCACCTGAGATTCTCTCTTCCATTTCTTGTATTCTGTTGCTGATGCTCGCATCTATGGTTTCAGATTTCTTTCCTAGGTTTTCTATTTCCAGCGTTGCCTCACTTTGAGTTTTCTTTATTGTGTCTACTTCCCTTTTTAGGTCTAGTATGGTTTTGTTCATTTCCATCACCTGTTTGGATGTGTTTTCCTGTAAGGACTTCTACCTGTTTGATTGTGTTTTTCTGTTTTTCTTTAAGGACTTGTTACTCTTTAGCAGTGTTCTCCTGTATTTCTTTAAGTGAGCTATTAAAGTCCTTCTTGATATCCTCTACCATCATCATGAGATATGCTTTTAAATCCGGGTCTATCTTTTCGGGTGTGTTGGGGTGCCCTGGACTGGGCAAAGTGCTCCCACTTTACTGGGTTCTGATGATGGTGAGGGGTCTTTGTTCCTGTTAGTAAGATTCGTACGTTTACCTTTCGCCATTTGGTAATCTATGGAGTTAGTTGTTATAGTTGACTGTGTTTAGAGATTGTTCTTCTGGTGATTCTGTTACCGTGTATCAGCAGACCTGGGAGACAGGCTCTCTTCTCTGAGTTTCAGTGCTCAGAGGACTCTCTGCTGGCAAGCTCTTCCCTTACAGGGAAGGTGCACAGATATCTTGCGTTTGGGCCTCCTCCTGTATGAAGAAGAGGGCCCAAAACAGGACCTTTCCCAGAAGCTGTGTTGCTTTGGCGGGTCCCAGAAGCTGTCAGCTTCTGTGGTGCATACTCTCACCTGTGCAGACTAAGTTCCTAAGTTCGGCGGAGTCCCGGAACCAAGATGGAACCTCCTGCTCCTGAGGCAGAGGGCTTCCGAGCCAGGCGGACACCTGTCCTCTGGCCGGGAGAGTGGCCGGCTGTGCAGACTAAGTTCCTAAGTTCGGCGGAGTCCCGGAACCAAGATGGCACCCTGTGCTCCTCAGGCAGAGGGCTTCCAAGCCAGGCAGACACCTTTCCTCTGGTCGGGAGGGTGGCCGGCTGTCTCCGCCTGTCCCAGAAGCTGTCAGCTTCTGTGGTGCACACTCTCACCTGTGCAGACTAAGTTCCTAAGTTCGGCTGAGTCCCGGAATCAAGATGGCACCCGCTGCTCCTGAGGCAGAGGGCTTCTGAGCCAGGCGGACACCTGTCCTCTGGCTGGGAGGGTGGCTGGATGTCTAAAAGACTGCTTCTTTTTCCATCCCTCTCCACCCCAGAGACTGTTAATGCTTTGGATTCTCAGTACCCCCGATTAACAACTCTGACCCAGCCTTGTGATATGAATGGACTGTCCTCTCATGGGGAATGGATAAGAGTCCAACCATTTGTCAGTATACTATAGCCACTACATTAAAACCCCATTTTGAAAGAAGACTCAATATACACCACTATATGGATGATATATTAGTATGGGGAGACTCTTCCATCTCTGCCTTCCAACTTAAGGACCAGCTAATACCTTCCCTATCTGCTCTAGGATTCAAAATAACCCCTCACAAAATTCAGCTTGTTTTGCCCATTACATTTTTAGGAACAGAGATCTCCCTTATCTCAATATGACCCCTTAAACCCACCCTTTCCTTCCCTCAAAAATTAACTCACCTCTCTCTAGAGCTTTTTGGGCAACCTCAATTGGTTTCAACTCTGGCTCCTCCTTCCCACAACCATTGTTCAACTTCCTGAGAGACAGAAAAAAGTTCCCCCTCCCAGAGAACACTGTCCCTGGAAGCAGTTCAAGCTCTAAATTCTGTCAATACAGCCCTAAAATATATGGCTCTTGGAAGGTATGACCCACCAATACCCACAGAGCTCCTTATCTTTAACTCCTCCCCTACACGTGTGGGAGCCATTTACTAACCTCAGGGTATACTGGAATGACTGTACACCCTGACAGTTGATACACCCTGAATTTTAAATAATGTAGATGCACTCGCTAACATGAGTAAAAATAATGATAGAGCACTACTAACCTTAGGAAAAGAACCTGACATTTTTGTCATCCCCTTCTCCTTTCCCAACATTAAGTGGCTAATCAAAAATCACTCCTATTTACTATCAGCTTAGTAGGATTCCCAGGACAAATTGAAAACCATTATAATGACAAAAAATAGGACACTGTCCTCCCTCTGTTGCGATGGCTGTCCCCCAAACTAGTCTCAAAAGGTCCTATAGTGGAAACTACCTCAATATTTACCAACAAGGGAAACAGGGGAGCTGTGACAAATATTATTTTCCCTGAGCATTATTCCCTGTAGATGAACCCCCTATCCTCCTATTCAAAAAGTTGCCCCATCACTCCTCCCAATATAAAGGATTATATGCAATCTATCTAACTCTAAACAAAGTCAAGGGACCCCCTTAACCTCTTTTCAGACAGTGTATATGCTGTCAATTTGCTCCCTTGGTTGTCAACATCCTTCTTCAAACTAGACACCAACCCAATTTCCCATCTACTCATACAGGTTTCCACCCTCCTACAGGAAAGAGCCTCCCTCATCTACATCTAACATGTCCAATCTCACAGTTCCTTAATAGGTCCTATATCTGAGGGACATACACTCACTAACCAAACTGCCTCAACAGGGACATTCATGGCTTCCACTGAGCAAGCAGGCCAATTTCATTCATGCACACATACACACAAATATAAAGGGATTCCTGTGTGCTTCTGCCAAATCCCTCTTGCTCAACTCCAAAGGATAATAAAAACATTTTCCTCTTGTGCATCCCTCATTACTACCCCAGCTTAAAAAATGATGGGCACCAATGTGCAAAACCTCAAATCCAATGCCTTATGGAAAATTGATGTAACTTATTTTTTCCATTTCAGTAGTCAGAAATATGTTTTTGTCACCATAGGTACATGCTCACATTTTATATGGGCTACAATCCAAACAGGTAAAAACTCAAAAACGTTAATTCACCATATGCTCTCCACCTTTGCCATCATGGGCATTTCTCAAGAGATAAAAATTGATAATGGCCCTGCCTTCACTAGCTCTCCATACAAAACCTTCTACACACAATGAGAAATTGCCTACCATATGGGAATTCCCCACAACCCTCAGGGTCAAGGAAAATAGAAAGGACACAACAAACACTAAAAGTCCAACTCCTAAAACAAAATACAGCCACCTACTCCCTCATGTACAATTAATGTTGTCTCTGACCACCCTAAACATATTTACCATAATGTTACCATCTATAAAAACTCCAAATACTCTCTATATCCCTTCACTGGCACACCAAACTTAATCCCTCCATCCTTTTTTCCTTTGGATAAAATTTGAAAGGGACCAGACCCACCTCCTTACAACTGGGAGGGGTGTTTTTCCACAGGAAGAGCCTAAGCCTATATGGATTCCTGCCAGAAATGTTGGACACCACCTCACCAACCAAGAAGATGGCCTGCCACTTGGTGGCAGATCAAGAACAGAGGAAAAGGATGAGGCAAAGGAAACGCCATGTCTAGAAGGACAAGATCTCCTAGACAGACATCCATGACCTGATGACTGCTGCTCAGGCCATGTGTCCTCTACAACCCCTCCTCCTCTATTCTTATGGCTGTTTTTGTCATTCTTCATGCTAACTCTGCTACTGCCCAGCCTCTCCCTAACCTTTGCAACACCTATCACTGGAGATCCTGAGTTCTTATAACAACAAAGTTATAGGAACTCAGGACTGCCGAATTAAAGAATGTCAAAACACAATTGAGATTCCCCTACACCGGATTCCATCTACACTTATCCCCAGCCCTTTCCTCTGCTTTCCTTACCAAAACACAGGTGAATGTCTTCAGGAGGTCTCCACATGTGATGCTTACAGATATTGGAGCTACAGAATGGAATCCACCAGTAATGGTGACACTATGTTCACCAACCATAAAACTCATTTTCAAGTTTCCATTGGCAATCCATGGAATGAATGTTGGCAAACCAGAGTCATGGGTAAACTTTACCCCAATGACTATGCCAAATACCCCATAGCTGACCTACATATCTCCCTTGAGCTTGTTCCTAACTGCAAATCAGTCTTTACTCGTGCTAATATTATCCAACAGAAAAATCAGTCTCAGAAGAAACTCTGAGAAAGCATCTCCTGGCTACAGTACATCCAATATACAGCTGACCTCCTTCCCTTAACCATCCAATGCCTTTTCTGTGCTTATCTCTCCTAACCATTGTTAACAGCACTTCCCATTAACATTTCCCTTCACGACCTCCATGGACCCCTACCCACTAGGAAAACACAGGACAATCCTCTCTTTGGCCTACTACCCTCTCTTTTCCTTATAGTAAACTCCTTAAAACCCCATCCTGGTTCCCAGTTGAGCTAAGGCTAGAAACCCAGGTGACCCTGAAGGAAGGTTGGCAATTTGCTTGTTCCTGGGCCCCAGGCTCCTGTCACATAGCTACAAACCCCACACCCCCTCCCCATAGTGAGGTTTGTGACTATCAGTCACATAGAAGCAGCACCCCAAGCCCTCCTACATGTAGACAAGGTATCCCCAAGCTCTTAACCAAGCCAATAGGAAGTACCTACTTGTCAGACCCTGACCCATCCTAAAAGTGTATATAGAAATCCTATCCAGAAGGAATAAAGGTGTGTGAGAACTACTTGATCGTCTAAGAGTGCCTGTCTTTAGAGCTGTAACAATGCCACTTGAGGAAGAGATCTGCTCTCCCGAAAACGCGTCTAGAAGTTCCCCCCACATCCCTCGATGGCTAGTCAGCTTCCCTCAGCTCAATCTGGCCTGACTCAGCGCAGAATGACCAGTGCAGTGTCTTGGACCAACTGAAGTGGCAGCAGTGGAGACGGAGTTGGGGGCATCTGCAGTAGTGGAGGCAGCAGAGGCAATTGGCCCTGCCTGCTCAAGTTCTCTTCTGAACCCTCACATCTGGCCAGGCCAGAGATATCTGTGTAAAGCTTCCAATACATAGGCCCGCAGTAATGCTTCCTGCCATGAAAATAATGGACTAAATCACTGAACCTGTAAGCCATGCCTAATTAAATGTTTTTGTTTATAAGAGTTGCTGTGATCATGGTGTCTCTTCACAGCAATAAAATCCTAAGACACTGTCTGTTTTAAAGACAAGAAAGTTGAAGCTCAAGGGAGCCAATAAAGTAACTCAAACCCCTCCACCTGGAAGTGCACTGGAACTCTATAGAAAGTTGACCTTTGTATCTTGCTTTGTCCAGAAATAGACTGTCAATTGTCTTCATCCACGTGACACAGATTGATGCCATTTGGTTTATGGTCTACCCTTGATGTACTTCACCCCCACTGAAAATGAGGTAGAGGAAGGGAAGAAAAAAGATAGAAAATGTTTCTAGGGAGCCAATACTAAATTCTAAGGAGCCAAGTCTAAAGAGCATTTCTGTCCATTTTTTGTTTTTAAGTTCCCTTTTTCTGCTGGCTACAGAACAAGAAAACCTGGGATAAGTAAGTGAGCTGTGGTAGAAAAGGAATGCATGCTGGCACTCCAAAAGCACAGTCTCTCATGTGCCTTATTTCACTCCTGCTTTTCACAGTTGTGTAATCATTTCCTGGAGGATATCATTCATTCTTCAAAATTTAGTATAAGCTGGGAGGTCACCTTGGTGTCCTCTTCCTTCCTTTCTTCCCTCTCTGCACATTATAATTTGAATAATCAGAGTGAGAAGTGCACCTAGAAGCCCTGTCTGGGATGATCCTTCGCTACTGTTCTTGTCTCAGTGCAGCCTGGCTTTGGTAATAAACAGCTCAACAAAGTTTTGTAGGTTCAACTGAGTTAACCCTGGTCTCCATAATGAAGGATAGAATTCTGCATTATTCCCTGATGCTGATGTGATGCCTGGCTTGTAGTTCTATGTTCAGAAGTAAATCGCAGTTTAAACAAGCTATGGCCATTATTTATCACCTCCTTTGTCATCCTTCTTTTTCCTTCATGGTCTCTCCCAGAAGTGACACCAGCATCTTCAAATGATCACTGGTGACAATAAGCCACCTCATTTTAGGAGCTGGCTCTGTGTTTCATGTCAGTCTGTTGACTGCAATAAAGAAGATTTACAACAAGGTAAGCACTCTACCTGTGTTCTCGAAGCCCAGTGCTTAGACATTCTCAATTCTTCAAAATTTTGTTTCTGTATTTGTAACCTCACTGAAGCATATGTTAATTTCATTAAAGTAGGCATTTTGTAGCAAGAGTACTTATCTGTTTTAATCATTCTTAGTTTGGAAGGAAGTATTTAAGTACACAAATTTTCCCTTTTCTAAAGAAATCAAGTCGACTCGAGCCCCGGGCTACCTTGCCAGCAGAGTCTTGCCCAACACCCGCAAGGGCCCACACGGGACCCCCCACGGGATCCTAAGACCTCTGGTGAGTGGAACACAGCGCCTGCCCCAATCCAATCGCGCGGAACCTGAGAATGCTGTACATAGGGAAGCAGGCTACCCAGGCCTGATCTGGGGCACAAGTCCCTTCTGCTCGACTCGAGCCCCGGGCTACCTTGCCAGCAGAGTCGTGCCCAACACCCGCAAGGGCCCACATGGGACCCCCCACGGGATCCTAAGACCTCTGGTGAGTGGAACACAGCGCCTGCCCCAATCCAATTGTGCTGAACCTGAGACTGAGGTACATAGGGAAGCAGGCTACCCGGGCCTGATCTGGGGCAAAAGCCCCTTCAGCTCCACTCGAGCCCCGAGCTACCTTGCCAGCAGAGTCTTGCCCAACACCCGCAAGGGCGCACACGGGACTCCCCACGGGATCCTAAGACCTCTGGTGAGTGGAACACAGCGCCTGCCCCAATCCAATCGTGCGGAACCTGAGACTGAGGTACATAGGGAAGCAGGCTACCCGGGCCTGATCTGGGGCACAAGTCCCTTCCGCTCGACTCGAGCCCCGAGCTACCTTGCCAGCAGAGTCGTGCCCAACACCCGCAAGGGCCCACACGGGACTCCCCACGGGATCCTAAGACCTCTGATGAGTGGAACACAGCGCCTGCCCCAATCCAATCGTGCGGAACCTGAGACTGAGGTACATAGGGAAGCAGGCTACCCGGGCCTGATCTGGGGCAAAAGCCCCTTCAGCTCCACTCGAGCCCCGAGCTACCTTGCCAGCAGAGTCTTGCCCAACACCCGCAAGGGCGCACACGGGACTCCCCACGGGATCCTAAGACCTCTGGTGAGTGGAACACAGCGCCTGCCCCAATCCAATCGTGCGGAACCTGAGACTGAGGTACATAGGGAAGCAGGCTACCCGGGCCTGATCTGGGGCACAAGTCCCTTCCGCTCGACTCGAGCCCCGAGCTACCTTGCCAGCAGAGTCGTGCCCAACACCCGCAAGGGCCCACACGGGACTCCCCACGGGATCCTAAGACCTCTGGTGAGTGGAACACAGCGCCTGCCCCAATCCAATCGTGCGGAACCTGAGACTGAGGTACATAGGGAAGCAGGCTACCCGGGCCTGATCTGGGGCACAAGCCCCTTCAGCTCCACTCGAGCCCCGGGCTACCTTGCCAGCAGAGTCTTGCTCAACACCCGCAAGGGCCCACACGGGACTCCCCACGGGACCCTAAGACCTCTGGTGAGTGGAACATAGCGCCTGCCCCAATCCAATCGCGCGGAACCTGAGACTGCGGTACATAGGGAAGCAGGCTACCCGGGCTTGATCTGGGGCACAAACCCCTTCCGCTCCACTCGAACCCCGGGCTACCTTGCCAGCGGAGTCGCCTGACACCCGCAAGGGCCCACACAGGATTCCACACGAGATCCTAAGACCTCTAGTGAGTGGAACACAACTTCTGCCAGGAGTCTGGTTCGAACACCAGATATCTGGGTACCTGCCCTGCAAGAAGAGAGCTTGCCTGCAGAGAATACTCTGCCCACTGAAACTAAGGAGAGTGCTACCCTCCAAGTCTGCTTATAGAGGCTAACAGAGTCACCTGAAGAACAAGCTCTTAACAGTGACAACTAAAACAGCTAGCTACAGAGATTACCAGATGGCAAAAGGCAAACGTAAGAATCCTACTAACAGAAATCAAGACCACTCACCATCATCAGAACGCAGCACTCCCACCCCACCTAGTCCTGGGCACCCCAACACAACCGAAAATCTAGACCCAGATTTAAAAACATTTCTCATGATGATGATAGAGGACATCAAGAAGGACTTTCATAAGTCACTTAAAGAATTACAGGAGAGCACTGCTAAAGAGTTACAGGCCCTTAAAGAAAAGCAGGAAAACACAGCCAAACAGGTAGAAATCATTAAAGAAAAACAGGAAAACACATCCAAACAGGTGATGGAAATGAACAAAACCATACTAGAACTAAAAGGGGAAGTAGACACAATAAAGAAAACCCAAAGCGAGGCAACGCTGGAGATAGAAACCCTAGGAAAGAGACCTGGAACCATAGATGCGAGCATCAGCAACAGAATACAAGAAATGGAAGAGAGAATCTCAGGTGCAGAAGATTCCATAGAGAACATCGACACAACAGTCAAAGAAAATACAAAATGCAAAAGGATCCTAACTCAAAACATCCAGGTAATCCAGGACACAATGAGAAGACCAACCTACAGATAATAGGAATTGATGAGAATGAAGATTTTCAACTTAAAGGGCCAGCTAATATCTTCAACAAAATAATAGAAGAAAACTTCCCAAACATAAAAAAAGAGATGCCCATGATCATACAAGAAGCTTACAGAACTCCAAATAGACTGGACCAGAAAAGAAATTCCTCCCGACACATAATAATCAGAACAACAAATGCACTAAATAAAGATAGAATATTAAAAGCAGTAAGGGAGAAAGGTCAAGTAACATATAAAGGAAGGCCTATCAGAATTACACCAGACTTTTCACCAGAGACTATGAAAGCCAGAAGAGCCTGGACAGATGTTATACAGACACTAAGAGAACACAAATGCCAGCCCAGGCTACTATACCCGGCCAAACTCTCAATTACCATAGATGGAGAAACCAAAGTATTCCACGACAAAAACAAATTCACACAATATCTTTCCACGAATCCAGCCCTTCAAAGGATAATAACAGAAAAGAAGAAATACAAGGACGGAAATCACGCCCTAGAACAACCAAGAAAGTAATCATTCAACAAACCAAAAAGAAGACAGCCACAAGAACAGAATGCCAACTCAAACAACAAAAATAAAAGGAAGCAACAATTACTTTTCCTTAATATCTCTTAATATCAATGGACTCAATTCCCCAATAAAAAGACATAGACTAACAGACTGGCTACACAAACAGGACCCAATATTCTGCTGCTTACAGGAAACCCATCTCAGGGAAAAAGACAGACACAACCTCAGAGTGAAAGGCTGGAAAACAATTTTCCAAGCAAATGGACTGTAGAAACAAGCTGGAGTAGCCATTTTAATATCGGATACAATCGACTTCCAACCCAAAGTTATCAAAAAAGACAAGGAGGGACACTTCATACTCATCAAAGGTAAAATCCTCCAAGAGGAACTCTCAATTCTGAATATCTACGCACCAAATGCAAGGGCAGCCACATTCATTAGAGACACTTTAGTAAAGCTCAAAGCATACATTGCACCTCACACAATAATAGTGGGAGACTTCAACACACCACTTTCTTCAAAGGACAGATCGTGGAAACAGAAACTAAACAGGGACACAGTGAAACTAACAGAAGTTATGAAACAAATGGACCTGACAGATATCTACAGAACATTTTATCCTAAAACAAAAGGATATACCTTCTTCTCAGCACCTCACGGGACCTTCTCCAAAATTGACCATATAATTGGTCACAAAACAGGCCTCAATAGATACAAAAATATTGAAATTGTCCCATGTATCCTATCAGACCACCATGGCCTAAGACTGATCTTCAATAACAACATAAATAATGGAAAGCCAACATTCACGTGGAAACTGAATAACACTCTTCTCAATGATACCTTGGTCAAGGAAGGAATAAAGAAAGAAATTAAAGACTTTTTAGAGTTTAATGAAAATGAAGCCACAACGTACCCAAACCTATGGGACACAATGAAAGCATTTCTAAGAGGGAAACTCATTGCTCTGAGTGCCTCCAAGAAGAAACGGGAGACAGCACATACTAGCAGCTTGACAACACATCTAAAAGCCCTAGAAAAAAAGGAAGCAAATTCACCCAAGAGGAGTAGACGGCAGGAAATAATCAAACTCAGGGGTGAAATCAACCAAGTGGAAACAAGAAGAACTATTCAAAGAATTAACCAAACGAGGAGTTGGTTCTTTGAGAAAATCAACAAGATAGATAAACCCTTAGCTAGACTCACTAAAGGGCACAGGGACAAAATCCTAATTAACAAAATCAGAAATGAAAAGGGAGACATAACAACAGATCCTGAAGAAATCCAAAACACCATCAGATCCTTCTACAAAAGGCTATACTCAACCAAACTGGAAAACCTGGACGAAATGGACAAATTTCTGGACAGATACCAGGTACCAAAGTTGAATCAGGATCAAGTTGATCATCTAAACAGTCCCATATCACCTAAAGAAATAGAAGCAGTTATTAATAGTCTCCCAACCAAAAAAAGCCCAGGACCAGATGGGTTTAGTGCAGAGTTCTATCAGACCTTCAAAGAAGATCTAATTCCAGTTCTGCACAAACTATTTCACAAAATAGAAGTATAAGGTACTCTACCCAACTCATTTTATGAAGCCACTATTACTCTGATACCTAAACCACAGAAAGACCCAACAAAGATAGAGAACTTCAGACCAATTTCTCTTATGAATATCGATGCAAAAATCCTCAATAAAATTCTCGCTAACCGAATCCAAGAACACATTAAAGCAATCATCCATCCTGACCAAGTAGGTTTTATTCCAGGGATGCAGGGATGGTTTAATATATGAAAATCCATCAATGTAATCCATTATATAAACAAACTCAAAGACAAAAACCACATGATCATCTCGTTAGATGCAGAAAAAGCATTTGACAAGATCCAACACCCATCCATGATAAAAGTTTTGGAAAGATCAGGAATTCAAGGCCCATACCTAAACATGATAAAAGCAATCTATAGCAAACCAGTAGCCAACATCAAAGTAAATGGAGAGAAGCTGGAAGCAATCCCACTAACATCAGGGACTAGACAAGGCTGCCCACTTTCTCCCTACCTTTTCAACATAGTACTTGAAGTATTAGCCAGAGCAATTCGACAACAAAAGGAGATCAAGGGGATACAAATTGGAAAAGAGGAAGTTAAAATATCACTTTTTGCAGATGATATGATTGTATATATAAGTGACCCTAAAAATTCTACCAGAGAACTCCTAAACCTGATAAACAGCTTCGGTGAAGTAGCTGGATATAAAATAAACTCAAACAAATCAATGGCCTTTCTCTATACAAAGAATAAACAGGCTGAGAAAGAAATTAGGGAAACAACACCCTTCTCAATAGTCACAAATAATATAAAATATCTTGGCGTGACTCTAACTAAGGAAGTGAAAGATCTGTATGATAAAAACTTCAAATCTCTGAAGAAAGAAATTAAGGAAGATCTCAGAAGATGGAAAGATCTCCCATGCTCATGGATTGGCAGGATCAACATTGTAAAAATGGCTATCTTGCCAAAAGCAATCTACAGATTCAATGCAATCCCCATCAAAATTCCAACTCAATTCTTCAATGAATTGGAAGGAGAAATTTGCAAATTTGTCTGGAATAACAAAAAACCTAGGATAGCAAAAAGTCTTCTCAAGGATAAAAGAACTTCTGGCGGAATCACCATGCCAGACCTAAAGCTTTACTACAGAGCAATTGTGATAAAAACTGCATGATACTGGTATAGAGACAGACAAGTAGACCAATGGAATAGAATTGAAGACCCAGAAATGAACCCACACACCTATGGTCACTTGATCTTCCACAAGGGAGCTAAAACCTTCCAGTGGAAGAAAGACAGCATTTTCAACAATTGGTGCTGGCACAACTGGTTGTTATCGTGTAGAAGAATGCGAATTGATCCATACTTATCTCCTTGTACTAAGGTCAAATCTAAGTGGATCAAGGAACTTCACATAAAACCAGAGACACTGAAACTTATAGAGGAGAAAGTGGGGAAAAGCCTTGAAGATATGGGCACAGGGGAAAAATTTCTGAACAGAACAGCAATGGCTTGTGCTGTAAGATCGAGTATTGACAAATGGGACCTAATGAAACTCCAAAGTTTATGCAAGGCAAAAGACACCGTCAATAAGACAAAAAGACCACCAACAGATTGGGAAAGGATCTTTACCTATCCTAAATCAGATAGGGGTCTAATATCCAACATATATAAAGAACTCAAGAAGGTGGACTTCAGAAAATCAAATAACCCCATTAAAAAATGGGGCTCAGAACTGAACAAAGAATTCTCACCTGAGGAATACCGAATGGCAGAGAAGCACCTGAAAAAATGTTCAACATCCTTAATCATCAGGGAAATGCAAATCAAAACAACCCTGAGATTCCACCTCACACCAGTCAGAATGGCTAAGATCAAAAATTCAGGTGACAGCAGATGCTGGCGTGGATGTGGAGAAAGAGGAACACTCCTCCATTGTTGGTGGGAGTGCCGGCTTGTACAACCACTCTGGAAATCAGTCTGGCGGTTCCTCAGAAAACTGGACATAGTACTACCGGAGGATCCAGCAATACCTCTCCTGGGCATATATCCAGAAGATGCCCCAACTGGTAATAAGGACACATGCTCCACTATGTTCATAGCAGCCGTATTTATAATAGCCAGAAGCTGGAAAGAACCTAGATGCCCCTCAACAGAGGAATGGATACAGAAAATATGGTACATCTACACAATGGAGTACTACTCAGCTATTAAAAAGAATGAATTTATGAAATTCCTAGCCAAATGGATGGACCTGGAGGGCATCATCCTGAGTGAGGTAACACATTCACAAAGAAACTCACACAATATGTACTGAGATTTGGGAACAAAACACCCATGGAAGGAGTTACAGAGACAAAGTTTGGAGCTGAGATGAAAGGATGGACCATGTAGAGACTGCCATATCCAGGGATCCACCCCATAATCAGCATCCAAACGCTGACACCATTGCATACACTAGCAAGATTTTATCGAAAGGACCCAGATGTAGCTGTCTCTTGTGAGACTATGCGGGGGCCTAGCAAACACAGAAGTGGATGCTCACAGTCAGCTAATGGATGGATCATAGGGCTCCCAATGGAGGACCTAGAGAAAGTAGCCAAGGAGCTAAAGGGATCTGCAACCCTATAGGTGGAACAACATTATGAACTAACCAGTACCCCGGAGCTCTTGACTCTAGCTGCATATATATCAAAAGATGGCCTAGTCGGCCATCACTGGAAAGAGAGGCCCATTGGACTTGCAAACTTTATATGCCCCAGTACAGGGGAACACCAGGGCCAAAAAGGGGGAGTGGGTGGGCAGGGGGGTGGGGGTGGTTGGATATGGGGGACTTTTGGTATAGCATTGGAAATGTAAATGAGCTAAATACCTAATAAAAATGGAAAAAAAAAGAAATCAAGAATATTTTGAAGGAGCTTTGAGGGCTGGAGCGATGGCTCAGTGGGTAAAGCCCTTGTCTTAGGTGCACTTGCCTTAGGTGTTCACATCTAGGACCTGAGTTCAATACCTGAAATCAACTTATGAAAATATTGGCACATTAGTGAGTACCTGTAATCCTAACTTTGGGGATATAGAAACAGCTGGATCATTGGAGCTTGCCAACAGCTAGTCTAGACAAACTGTTATTTCCAGACCAGTGAGCTGCCTTGTCCCAAAACAAATGGTAGATGGTACCTGAGGAAAGACATTGAGCTTGTCATTTGGCCCACACACACACATATATACCTATATACTGAACCCTCCCACACTTATGCACATGTACTCGAGCACACGCACATGTGCCCACATTTAAAATTTTCTTTTTTAGTGGGTTTGGCCTAATGCTGCTTGTATTATGTTAATTTAGGTTCCCCAAAATTGTTTGCATGAGAATTTGCATATCCAAAGGTAAGATTTTGAGGGACTCTGATCCTCAATGGATTATGATTGGTATATAAAGATGTTGCCAGCCAATGGCTTGGCAGAGCAGACAGAGGCAGAACCTTAGGATTTTTCAGGGCTTGGGATGTAAGAGGAGAGAGGTGAAGGAGAGGAAAAGACATTAGGCCTGAGAAGGTGCAAGAGAGAGATAGAGAGAGAGAGAGCATAGTCCATATAGGAGCCAAGGGATAGAGGCCCCAGAGTGCAGCACAATGGGTCCAGGGCAGCAAAGGTGGAATATAGGATTTAGTAGGTATATAGCTCAGGAATGTCTGAGGGAGGTGGATTAGCCACATGGAGGTTAGGAAGTGGCCTGGCCATTGAGCTGTTTTAGGCATATTGAAATGTAAAGGCTAAGTATGTATCTTTCATTTGGGAACCCAGAACACTGGGATGGGTATTGAGAACTCTGTCACTGCTGGGAACAATTTGAATATACAATTGGGTACTACTACATACATTATATTGTACAAGTAGAAACAAAGCTTTATTAACAAAATTAAATGTCACTTCTATAAAATTATGTACCTAAAACCCAGACTGACATTTTGTTTTCTAGTTGACTATTCACCGTCAATTTTTTCTGTCTTATTTAGTTGTTATTTCTTACAGTTTGTTTCATTCTCACAGAATTCACACTATTATGTCTTTTCTTCAACAGTTTCCGATTTATAACTACACATTCAGACTCCGTATTCCCCAGGCTCTGGGTGTGTGTGCAGTGGCACACATTTGAAAATCGTGCTTCTTTTGTCCTTGTCTTCAGTTGTTCAGTACAATGGCTGTGGCTTCTGGAGGTTTCTTAACTGATGAAATGTCTCATAAGATAAGAGTGGACTTAATGAACCCACTTAAAATACAAGAGCTGCACCTATCAATTAGCATAGCCTTTACACTAACCCCGGTTCTTGCTGTGTTCCTGTGGCTTATTTCAGTCATTAGTGCTTATCACGGCTGTGACAGGCTGGAATTCCTTACACACACAGATCATGCAAGCTCTAATTTCCTCTAGGAAGACCATGTTACCAGAGTTTTCATGCATTTGAAATCGGGCATCAGAAAAGCAGATGATTATTCCGAATTTGACGAGTCCTTACCGTTTAGCTATAGAACAAGGTGTTACAAAATGTGCTGTTTGCACAGGAATCTACATTTTGCAGTGAGTAACAGGTGTCACATGCTCAGCACTGATGTAGCTGACATTTTTAATTGTGATTAGATGTACTAACTGTGGGCTGATAATTGTTTGTTAAAAGCATTATTTTTCTGAATTTCTGTCTGATGTTAACAAATGAGTATTGAAAATGATTATTGCATGAATATAATTTATTGGGCGAGAAAGCCAGACAACAAAATCAAAACCAGTGCCTTATAGTTATCTGTGGCCTCAGGCCAGAACTATTACCACTCATTAGCAGCCATACACAAAAACCAACCTACAAACACAAGTTGTTAAGTTGTTCAAATATTTCAAAGATTGAAGGTCACTCACATCTCATATTTGCTTATGTTTGTCAACTTAAAATTAAAAAAATTTACAAAGATCTATTTAAATCTCCAAAGAACGATCTAAGAGAATGTATAACTTTAGTAAATTACCTATCACTGGAACTTCTTTGGGGGCTTTGGTTTCTTAGTAACTATCTGGGTGCTTAGAGCTTGCTAGACATGGGTCGCACTTAAACTCTCATCTATATGAAATTTTAAATGTGGGACAGGTTGCTAATTCTTTCAAAGTCTGCATGTCCTCACCCACATAGTCAGAAGACAATAAATTTCTTTTACCTGAAGTGAGGATGAAATGACTGATAGTGTGCAGGCCTCTAAACAGAGTTCTTGGCATACAATACAATTTGAAATAATAAAAATGCTTAAAGTGGGGCTATTCTATCTATAAATTTACATTAGACATATTTAAATATGCACATTTAAATCTTATTTCATAAGTAGTCTTAATTTGTGTCACAATTAGGAAGACAATGCCTGGCTAACTAAATTTTATCATTCCTACAAAGGACTCCCACCCCACCTCCTCGACATACACACACACACACACACACACACACACACACACACACACGCGCGCGCGCGCACGCACGCACACACACACAAGGAATGCTTTTCTGTGAATTGTAATCACTAATTTCCTCTATGTTTGTAGATATTCCCAGAAAAATCCTCAGAGGACAAGAAGATTTCAAGCTCTTCTTCACTCAGTCAGGATTTTACTTCTGTAACAAACAATTCGATCAGCCTAACCCAGAAAATACCAGTTTTGCCTCTTCCCTCAGGTTTCTTCAGAATTTAAGAAGGTAGCTGGAGATTGTTTTCACCTTTTCTCAAATATGTCGAGCCTTTATTAAAGTCCAGCCGTACCTCTCACACTTTTTGGTTGGTGACTAGAGCTTCAGTTTCTCGTTTGTGAAATGATGCCTCAAGGGTTTAGTGTGAAAGTTAAGCGAGAAGCTCACTTTAAAGTGGACTCTTATTTCTTAGCACCATAGATTACAGTCCTTAAAACGATTAGTATCTGCAGTGTCAAGACAAGCAACGTAACTGAGGGACTCAAAATTCTTTTTTGCTACTTGTCAAGATGTGAGGGCCAGAGACCCCAGACTGCTCCCTCTCTACCCGCTGTACACTAGGATTCCTTGGCTTCCCACAGCCAGACACCCACCCGGGCCTCGTGGAGAGCACGCAGCAGTCCCCCGAGTCTGCCTGCCCAGAACCCAGGAGATCTGACAGATCGCGAATTCTCTCCCAACCCCTTTATTTCCCAGCACCCGCTGCCCGACATGAGGTAATAGATAAAAGCCAAGCTCCAGATTCACAATTCCTGAATTGTATAATACACCTAACACGTGGAAACACCAGGAAGTCTACAAAAGCACAGACTCCCAGTTCTGAAGAATGTGATTCTGCTATGGAGAAGCTGAGATGACAGGTTTCTTCTGAGGCCTCTTTCCATGGCTGTCAAGTAAGTGCCTTTCTCTGTTGTCCTCACTGACACTTTCTTCTCTTCGAGTAAAACCCCAGCCCTGAATGTACAGGCCTTCTCTCCTCATACAGTCACAATCAGTCATTCGTTTGTGACCACCCTGCCAACTTCATTTTGGCTCAACCAGCATATATACATATATATATATATATATATATATATATATATATATATATATATATATATACATATACATATATATATGTATATTACATATACATATATATATAATATGTATATATATGTGTGTGTGTACATATATTAAGTATAGACATTATTTTTAATTTATTTAGTAAAATAAACTTAACATATATATGTTTTTTATTTTTAATTTATTTTTAACTTCATATTTCAGTCCCAGCCCCCCATCCACCCTCTGTCTGCTCCACACCCCACCCCTTTTCCATATAGATGCCCCTATACCCTACCCCACATAACCTCTAAACACCCTGGGGCCTTCAGTCTCTTGAGGGTTAGGTGCATCATCTCTGAATGAGAACAGACCCAGAAGTCCTCTACTGTATATGTGTTGGGGGCCTCATATCAGCTGGTGTATGCTGTCTGTTTGTTGGTCCAGTGTTTGAGAGATCTCAGGGGTCCAAATTAATTGAGACTGCTGGTTCTCCTCAGCCTTCCCTAATTCAATAACAGGGGTCAGCTGCTTCTCTCCATTGGTTGGGTAAAAATACCTGCACCTGACTCTTTCAGCTGCTTGTTGGGTCTTTAAGAGGGCAGTCATGATAGGTCTCTTTTTGTGAGCACTCCATAGCGTCAGTAATAGTGTCAGGCCTTGGGACCTCCCCTTGAGCTGGATCCCACTTTGGGCCTGTCTCTGGACCTTCTTTTTCTCAGGCTCCTCTCCATTTCCATCCCTGTAATTCTTTTGGACAGGAACTATTATGGGTCGGAGATGACTCAACCAGCTCTTTACTGTGTCTGTTTCCAAATGGAATCACAGCATGAGGTAATTCTGGTTAGAGTTTCAACACATGGCTTTATGGAGGGGGACACAATTTACCTTTCAATACCCATTATGATTTAGAGCAATTCTCAAATTGATCTGGAAAAGCAAAAAACCCATAATAGTGAAAATAATTCTTAACAATTAAAGAACTTCTGGGGGAATCTCTGACCTTAAGCTATACTACAGAACAATAGTGTTAAAAACTGCGTGGTATTGGTACAAAGACTAACCCGTTGATCAATGGAATAGAATTGATGATCCAGAAATAAAACCACACACTTACTGGCACTCGATCTTTGATAAAGAAGCCAAAAATAAACAATGGAAAAAAAGAAAGCATCTTCAATAAATGGTGCTTGTCTAACTGGCAGTCTGTATATGGAAAAATGGAAATAGATTCATATTTTTCACGTTGCACGGATCTCAAGTCCAAGTGGATCAAGGAACTCAACATACATTTAATACATTGAATCTAATAGAAAAGAAAGTGGGAAAGAGTCTAGCACTCATTGTCGCAGAAGGAAATTTCCTAAACAGAACTTCAATGGCTCAGGCTCTAAGATCACGAATTCATGAATTGATAAATGGGACCTCGTGAAACTGGAAAGCTCCTGTAAGCAAAGGACATAGTCAATAAGACAAATCAGCAATTTGAGAAAAAAAAAAGTCTTCACTAACCCCTCATCCTGCAGAGTGCTAATATCCAAAATATATAAAGAATTCAAAAAAACTTGTCACCGAGAAACCAAACAACCAAATCAAAAATGGGGTATAGGACTAAACCAAGAATTCACAACAGAGGAATCTCAGATGACTGAGAAGCTCTTAAAAAAATGTTCGAGGCAGACGCAGGCAGATTTCTGAGTTCGAGACCAGCCTGGTCTACAGAGTGAGTTCCAGGACAGCCAGGCCTACACAGAGGAAACCTGTCTCGAAACCCCCCCCCCAAAAAAAAAGTTCAAAGTCCTTAGTCATCAGGGAAATGCAAATCAAAATGACCCTGAGATTCCATCTTACACCAATCAAAACGGCTAAGATCAAAACCTCACGCAACAGCAAAAGTTGGCTAGGATGTGGAGAAAGAGAAGCACTCCTATATTTCTGGTGGGATTGCAAACTGGTACAACTATTCTGGAAATCAATCTGTAGGTTACTCAGCAAATTGGAAATATATCTACCTGAAAACCCAGCTATACCACTCTTGGGAATACATCCAAAAGATGCCCCATCATGCCACAGGGATACATGTTCCACTATATTCATAGCAACCTTATTTGTGATAACCAGAAGCTGGAAAAAATCCAGATGTCTCACAACAGAAAAATGGATACAGAAAATGTGGTTCATGTACACTATGAAATACTACTCAGCTATTAAGAACGAGGACATCATGAGTTTTTGTATTATTGCTAAAATGATCTATCTACGTAGAGCACTGTGTAAATGTATAGGACTTAGCATATGGAAAAATTTAACAGCTAAATCCATACTATGTTGGCACCTCAGACCATTCTGTAACCCTAATTTTGAAAATTGTAGACTTTTTATTTTGTGCTTTATCAATACGGCATTTTATTCAGGGAAATTTAGGAAGCTGCACAGCTGGTTTTATTTGGTGTTGATATTTTGTGGAATAGCCAGACAAAAATATTCTGCTTTCACCTAAAGAAAAAACCTTATAAACCCACAAGTTTCAAGGATTCCATAACGTAAATCAGTGCCTGAAAGAGTCCAATGAATTTTTTCATAAGAGAGTGAGAAGCAAGGTGAGGGGTCTGTAAGGAGCAAGGCAACATGAGAGCAGAGTATTGCTCAGGATGGGTTGGCAGCTGGGGTCAGTGATTGGAAGCCACAGAGGTCAAGGGAACAGAACATTTCTTTAACTAGCAAACTTGCACACATACAAAACTATACAAGGTACCGCTTTCCTTCACTCTTCCAGTTCTCAAGTGTTTCCTTCAACGAAAGGCCAAATTAACATCAGCAAGTGGCCTTTTGTTTTGCAGAGGGGCAGAACAAATATAACATTCATATCTGACAACATGCTAAGAAGGTCTTTGTTTGCTTGGTGTTTAAAAAAAAATAAAAACTTAAAACATGTCATGAACACCAGGGAGGACAATTTAAATGTCTTCATAATAGACAGAAAAGAGAGACATTCCCAATTAGTAAACACCTGATATATATGTCAAAGCACCTGCTAGTCATTGCATATTTAATATTTGTGGTCACTGTTTTTATGGACTTGATCATTTATCTTCACAAAAGGCTGATATTTATGCTTCTTTTATAACTCCAAGTTTATGTATGGAGACAAGATCCCAGGAAAGCAAACTGTGGAGTAGGATGCAAGCAGGATTTGGGTGCATGCAGTATATGGTGTTTAAAGACTATTAAGACCAAGGTCCCACCAATCTTGTTCCTCTCATCAGCAGTAGGATATGCAGCTCCCACTCCTCCATTCCCACTGACCTCTGCATAGACATAGGAATGGCTGGGGAGGTGGCTGAGAGCAGAAACAACACCCAGAAATGTCTGAGAAACAATCTGATATGGGTTGTAAGGCTGGCAAGTCCCAGGTCCACCAAGCAACTCTTCCTTTTATCCAAGAATGCCACACCAGCCTTGCCTATTTTTCCCTGAGGAAGCACTATGAAGGGAAATGACACCAATAGGAAAACATTCTTTAGTTCTTTGAAAAGGAAAGCATCATTCTTAAATAAAAGAATACTTTTCTGATTAGAATACTTATATAGGTTAATGAGAAACAAAATGAATTGAGAACCAGCAGGGAAATATTCCCAAATGTAAATAACAAACGTCTACAGTTCTAATTATATAAGAAAATATCCCAAGCAGAAAGTCAATTTATTTTCATCAGATTCACAGAAACCAGATTCCACTGCTTTCTGTCTATACTTTGTGCATTCTGATGCTTGGATCCCAAGGCCCTCTGCATAGGCAGAATTATGGATTTCTGGGGTGGTGGCTGAGAGCCAAATGACACTCACCACTGTTACCTTAAAGAACTTAAATCAAGGAAGACTTCTGGGGAATCTTTGAGGTTTCTTTATATTTTTATCAGCCAGTAGAAAAGAATAAAAATGAGTGGTGTTGATTCTGCTCTCTGATTGAAAACTAGTTTTGGAAACCTGAGATCCTATATCCTCTAGAGGGTTATGTTACAGAGTTACGGTTCCTGAAGCAAAGGTTCTTCATATATGACCATCACCATAGGCAAGATTTGTGGTCCCAGTGGTTAACAGATCTCATTGAGGATTGAGAGAAATTATAATATGACATAAACATGCTCTGCTCAGTAGAGAATCTAGGAATGATCAATCCCTTTTGCCCATAAAAGCTCTCTCATCAAGCTTAATCTCTCTCAAATCTACCAGGTCAATCTTCTCTTAAACTGGTAAGGAGAATACAAATTAAATGTGGTCTGATACAGGCTTCCCCTATGTCAGAGAGCTCACAAGATAGCATAGACTTCATGCAAGACTCATGCCACCCTGTGATTTTCACACTAGCTTCTTTTTCAGTTTCCTGGATTTTCACATCATCTCAAACTCTGGACAAAGATATGCCATGAATGACATAACCTTCCTCTTGTCCCATGCCCAAATCATATCCTTCCTTTCTATGTCTGGCAGTTATGATTGTTCCTCAGGGTTAGAGCCCATATCAGACTCAAGCTAAACCCCTTCTTGCTTACTCCTGTCAAATCTATGTTCACAGCATCCCGGGACCCAGTACCCTCTTTGGAATTGAGTGCCCAATTTTGCCAACAAGAATTTAAACCTTACAGCATATCACTGTAAACTGTGACTTGTTAGGTTAGGTACCTAGGATGGGAAAGGAAGGGTCCTACTCTCAAGCAGCTTCTCCTACAAGAAGAAACTAACAAGGTATGACTATCAGGCAGATAAGAATGGTAAGTAAGTCACACTCAAGGAAAGGAGACAGAGGCCAACCATAAGCAAAGACAAATGACAGCTTGGCTTTCTTTACACCAGTCCTGACAACTGACCTGTTTTTTCTTAAGGACCTAAGAATATGTAATACTAGACTTCTAGTGAATGCTCATTGTCAAGGCAGTGCCTCGAGCTTACAACTTACCTTCATGTTCTCTTCTTGTGAATAATCAAAAGTGTCATTCCCTGATCAAGTTAAGCAACATGCCTTGATTGCATGAGCCATTGCAGAAAGAAACATGGATGATAAATACAGAAGTGGATGCTCACAGCATCCATTGGACTGAGCACAGGGTCCCCAATGAAGGAGCTAGAGAAAGTACCCAAGGAGCTGAAGGGGTTTGCAGCCCTATAGAACAATAAGAACTAACCAGTACCCCCAGAGCTCCCTGGGACTAAACCACCAACCAGAGAAAATGCATGGTGGGACACATGGCTCCAGCTGCATATGTAGCAGAGGATGGCCTAGTCAGTTATCAATGGGAGGAGAGGCTCTTGATCCTGTGAAGTCTCTATGCCCTAGAGTAGGAGAATGCCAAGGCCAGGAAGCAGGAGTAGGTGGGTTAGTGAACAGGGGTAGGGGGATGACATAGGGGGTTTTCAGAGGGGAAACCAGGAAAGGGGATAACATGTGAAATGTAAATAAAGAAGAAAAAAATCACAGAGGAGAACAGTCTCCCAGCACAGATAATTTCACCCTTAACAGATAATATACAGTGAAAGCTTATAAAGGGGAGGGGGGCAAGGAAAAGAACACAGCAGAAATAACACAGCAAGGAGGTAATTTAAATGGTTTGTGTTAAAATGGAAATCACATAAATATTAGAAATGTGCTGTTCTGGGCAAAGGCTCTGCAGACCAAATTGCCAATAGGAATGAATTTTAATGACTAGTTTATAACCTCTGAGATGTTTGAGAACTTAAAAGACATGTGGTTAAAATGGAGTGCTGTTGTCACATCAGAGCAATTAAGAATTCTGCAGGGGACATTTTCTACTGGAAAAGTAAAGTTTGCCTCACATTGGGAAACCATGCTCTTTCTAATAGTTTAACATAGAACTCATCTAATTTATTTATCTGTAAATGTTAACAAAATATTTAAACCCTAACTTTGAATGACATTAATAACAATTTAGTCTCTCTATGGAGTAAATGAAAATACCAACATGAAATCTGATATTTGTGCTAATTGACATGGTTTTCTTCCTCCATTTTTATGAATGTAGTAATTTCTTTTTAAATCACTTGGGCCTTGAAAATACAGTTAGGCTAATATAAAGAAAACCAGTGTGCGGGTACCCATAGGAGTGTCGACACAGAAAAGCTGTTGAGTGGTCTCCACACAGCTTCCCTTTCCAAGTTTCAGTACTTCACTAGCCCCTCCCCTGGTCAATTCTTTAGAAAGTATGCCTCAAGTAGTGGTTTGCTCATTAGTTGAGTAACAGCCTTTAATATAAAGAAGACAAAAAATTAGTCACTCTTGATGTTGTTTTTAGTTTTTACTAAGCTAAACATCTACATATTATAAGCCTCTGAATGATAGGGAGAAAAAAAATGGCCTTTATATGCAGACCTCAGAAGTATTCCTTTTCTTTTTAAATAGCAAAAAGGCTTTAGATAAAATCAAAACTGAATTTATTTCCTAGACTAAACACAGAGGAAGCTGTAGGTACTCATGAAATCACCAGTTCCCAACATCTAGTTTTTGCTTGGTTAAAATAGCAGGTCTTCAAAAGATCTCTCCTATAATCAAATATTATTTTCTCCAGAGAATCATTTTTATATGGATTAACATAACATGTTCCAATTTAAGTGCTGTTTTAAGAAAGCTGGAAGGGATGAGCTGAAACATGGCATAGTGAAGACTAAGAAGAAGGGCACACACACACACACACACACACACACACACACCCGCGTGCGCACACACACACAAACATCAGAATAGGGCAAATTATAGTACAAGCCTTGGACATGGACAGACACTCAAAGGAAAATAATGACTACTACCACTATAACAGAAGGATACAGTAGGATAATACACCATAACAGTGGTATCACCTAAAGGCCACTATGAGAAATCCTCCTTGCAACACTAACAAGCCCTAAAGAATAACAATGAATCTGGAATATCAGCTACTCATACATTAGCTATATGAGTTCCTAGAAGCCAAGATTATAGGAGGCAATGAACCTTGAACCCTTGAACCTCTTATGACCTTAACATCCTGAATGGCCTTGATCAAGGTGATCTTCAGAGCTATGTCTGCATCAACCAGTCTAGAAAGATGAAAGAATGTGTCCCACAGGCACCGAGAGCCTCCATCACTGAGCAATACAAGATTGAAGGCTTCCTTCATATCTATGTCTTCAATGACAACCATGAGCACAACATCCACATGGGGCCCGTTGTGGCCCATGATGTCATCTGTGTGATCTGAGAGAGGAGGCTGAGGGAGCACAGAATAATATTTGAGGCTTACTGCCCCATGAGTAATAAATTCTTTTGTTTCAGAGCTGGTTAAAAGATTCAATATGTATAGTACTTCCTTTGTAAGCATAAAAACCTGAATTCAATCTCTAGTATCCATGTCAGAGTGCTGGGCACAGAAGTAACTGACTAATTCCAGGACTGGGAAGAAGGAGACAGACAGGTCTCAGATATTTTTAGCTGGGCAGCATAGGGGAATCAGTGAGCTACAGGTTCAGGGAGATTCTCTGTCAAAATATGAGGTGAAGAGTAATTGAGGAAGATGCCCTGCCTTGAACTCTGGTGGCTTCCAGGCATGTGCACATGTGCACACACACACACACACACACACACACACACACACACACACACACAAACTAGGAATGGAATGTGTGCATCTGGAGAAAGCAGTGGAAGGTCCTAACTTCAAATCAAGGATGAAGTTGTGCTGTAGAGCAGTTCAATCAGGGAGCCCAACACAAAAATCAGCCCATCCTCTATGTGGTCTAGAAACTTAAGTCAGATTTTCCTTTAAAATGTATTCATGCTTGTTCATGACTTCATGACACTAAGAATGTGCTACTAAAATATATTACATACCATTCTTAGAAGTAACAGCTGATATGACTCCTTGTCCTGGAACTCATCTAAAAGAATCTTGTTAATATTGACAATCCATCAAACAGTGTCTTTGTAGGTAGGTACTTTTGTTTGTTCTTTTATAGAAGAAACAGGCACAAAGGCATGAAAAACTTGCTAATAAAGCATACTGATCAAGAATTTGAACTCACAAGTAGCCTGCAAAACAGTGCCATTAATGGGCACATTCTGAGGACTTCCATAAAGTAATGATCAAGGATGCCCTGTGAAAAGGAAGGTACTATTTTAATACATCTTGTTTCCAAGCATTTTTACAGTTACCTTACATTCTCCTGGCAGGAGGAGCATTGTCAGCCCCATTTAACTGATAAGGAAATGGGGACTCTGAGAAGACACATAACTCAGCTAACACCAGCAGACAGGAAATGGAAGAAACCAGAATTTAGAATTTAGGGGGAATATATTCCAAACTCTTTTCTTACAGTTACAATGTTTTCCAAAGGACAGTTGGTGGAATGTCTGTGGAAACAGACAGCAAACTTGCCTAATGAACGCTTTTGCCTAATGTAAGTTCTTTTGTGCTAAACGGTAACTTGAAATGAACAGAAACTGTCTGAATTTATCATCTGGTCATTATCTGCTTCCTGTATTATTTACATAATTTTGCTTAGTTTTACTATCCTTTGTGTTTCACAAAGTAACTGATTTCCATGAACATTTCCTAGTTAAACTTTCATTATTTTATATCTTAACTCTATTCTTAACCATTATAAAATTAATTTTTATTATTATTAATTTTTATTATTTATTTTAACACTTTTAAAATAATGTAAATAAATAAATTTAAGTACCAAAAATGAAATTGAATACTACATAAATTAAAACTACGTATTTCTATTTACAATTCAATTTTATATTTTACTTAATATTTAAAATATCAGACAACTACTGAATTCAAGGAGCTTCTGGCACATCTCCCAAGGTTGCACTGTGTGGTTGCACTGTACCCATCTTTATCAAAGCACAACCTATGTACTTTGTCCTGCATGTGGGACCACACCTGCCACATCCCAGAAGCATGCATGACACCTAAGTTCCCATGCCAGTTTGAGCATATGTTTTCTGCTATTCTAGAAACATAATAGCTTAAGTATGCACAAAAAAAAAGACTTTTAATGTCTTTCTACCATCATTCCTTACAATGTCTGTATCACATTAGTGTGGTTTTAGATTTTGTCCTGTTAGAATTGATGCTTAAAATGTTGCTTGTGGTGCTGACTTGCATTTCATTAAAAAAAAAAAAGTTTAAATGAATTTAGGTCTGGAGATTAAAACAGAATTTATAACAACTTTGGAGTGACCATAAATATATTGCACTATATATTCAAATGAAGCTGAATTCTAAGTATGAATGATTTTTGAAAAATCAAAATATCAACAAAGTCCAAAGAGAAATGCAGATGCTCTATGTCATACATTGTTAAACATTCAACCATGATTTAATTCCTTAAGTAAAATAAAGACACATTGTCATCTCATTAGTATGCCAGCTCCTTTTATTCTTATTTGATGATAATGTATGAGTAACAAATACTTTAATATTAAGTATTTCTTTATAACTTTTGTCATTAAGTAACTGATATATTTATTTTATAAACCTGTATTCTAGGATAACACATTTCAGGTGGGAATGTAGAAGACATTGCTGTGAAATTTTAAGAACTCTGATTTAAGATGACAGAACAATGGATCTAAAGTTATTGTGGAAGCAAATTAATCTTCTCCAGACTTCATTTAACTTCTTTTTAAAATTTTTCATTTACTCCCCTCTCTTTGAGGATGAACTTTCAGAGAAGCAATTGACCTAAGATTATATACACGAGTTTAGAGTCAGCAGTGAACCTGAAAAAGGTTTTTGTTGTTTTTTTTTTTTGTTTTGTTTTTTGTTTTTTGTTTTTTAGTTTTTGTTTTTTTGTTTTGTTTTTTGGGTTTTTTTTTTTGTTGTTGTTCTTTGTTTTTTGTTTTTGTTCTTGTTTTGTTTTGTTTTGGAAGAAAGGAAGAGCCAAGATAGGTCCTCACTCAGGCCTCAGCAAATGTGCCTTTCTGGACTTCTTTGAGTCTGGAAATTAATTAGGTCCAAATGCTAAAAGTTCATGAATTTCTTAAACTGGCATTCCCCACTGCCTCTACTTTATTTTTTTTTTTTTTTTTTTTTTTTTTTTTTTTTTTTTTTTTTTGGTTTGTTTTGTTTTTTTTTGTTTTTTTTTTTTTTCCATTTTTTATTAGGTATTTAGCTCATTTACATTTCCAATGCTATACCAAAAGTCCCCCTTACCCACCCACCCCCACTCCCCTACCCACCCACTCCCCCCCTTTGGCCCTGGCGTTCCCCTGTACCGGGGCACACAAAGTCTGCGTGTCCAATGGGCCTCTCTTTCCAGTGATGGCCGACTAGGCCATCTTTTGATACATATGCAGCTAGAGTCAAGAGCTCAGGGGTACTGGTTAGTTCATAATGTTGTTCCACCTATAGGGTTGAAGATCCCTTTAGCTCCTTGGATACTTTCTCTAGCTCCTCCATTGGGAGCCCTGTGATCCATCCATTAGCTGACTGTGAGCATCCACTTCTGTGTTTGCTAGGCCCCGGCATAGTCTCACAAGAGACAGCTACATCTGGGTCCTTTCGATAAAATCTTGCTAGTATATGCAATGGTGTCAGCGTTTGGATGCTGATTATGGGGTGGATCCCTGGATATGGCAGTCTCTACATGGTCCATCCTTTCATCTCAGCTCCAAACTTTGTTTCTGTAACTCCTTCCATGGGTGTTTTGTTCCCACTTCTAAGGAGGGGCATAGTGTCCACACTTCAGTCTTCATTTTTCTTGAGTTTCATGTGTTTAGGAAATTGTATCTTATATCGTGGGTATCCTAGGTTTTGGGCTAGTATCCACTTATCAGTGAGTACATATTGTGTGAGTTCCTTTGTGATTGTGTTACCTCACTCAGGATGATGCTCTCCAGGTCCATCCATTTGGCTAGGAATTTCATAAATTCATTCTTTTTAATAGCTGAGTAGTACTCCATTGTGTAGATGTACCACATTTTCTGTATCCATTCCTCTGTTGAGGGGCATCTGGGTTCTTTCCAGTTTCTGGCTATTATAAATAAGGCTGCTATGAACATAGTGGAGCATGTGTCCTTCTTACCAGTTGGGGCTTCTTCTGGATATATGCCCAGGAGAGGTATTGCTGGATCCTCCGGTAGTACTATGTCCAATTTTCTGAGGAACCGCCAGACTGATTTCCAGAGTGGTTGTACAAGCCTGCAATCCCACCAACAATGGAGGAGTGTTCCTCTTTCTCCACATCCTCGCCAGCATCTGCTGTCACCTGAATTTTTGATCTTAGCCATTCTCACTGGTGTGAGGTGGAATCTCAGGGTTGTTTTGATTTGCATTTCCCTGATGATTAAGGATGTTGAACATTTTTTCAGGTGCTTCTCTGCCATTCGGTATTCCTCAGGTGAGAATTCTTTGTTCAGTTCTGAGCCCCATTTTTTAAGGGGGTTATTTGATTTTCTGAGGTCCACCTTCTTGAGTTCTTTATATATGTTGGATATTAGTCCCCTATCTGATTTAGGATAGGTAAAGATCCTTTCCCAGTCTGTTGGTGGTCTTTTTGTCTTATAGACAGTGTCTTTTGCCTTGCAGAAACTTTGGAGTTTCATTAGGTCCCATTTGTCAATTCTCGATCTTACAGCACAAGCCATTGCTGTTCTGTTCAGGAATTTTTCCCCTGTGCCCATATCTTCAAGGCTTTTCCCCACTTTCTCCTCTATAAGTTTCAGTGTCTCTGGTTTTATGTGAAGTTCCTTGATCCACTTAGATTTGACCTTAGTACAAGGAGATAAGTATGGATCGATTCGCATTCTTCTACATGATAACAACCAGTTGTGCCAGCACCAATTGTTGAAAATGCTGTCTTTCTTCCACTGGATGGTTTTGGCTCCCTTGTCGAAGATCAAGTGACCATAGGTGTGTGGGTTCATTTCTGGGTCTTCAATTCTATTCCATTGGTCCACTTGTCTGTCTCTATACCAGTACCATGCAGTTTTTATCACAATTGCTCTGTAGTAAAGCTTTAGGTCAGGCATGGTGATTCCACCAGAGGTTCTTTTATCCTTGAGAAGAGTTTTTGCTATCCTCGGTTTTTTGTTATTCCAGATGAATTTGCAAATTGCTCCTTCTAATTCGTTGAAGAATTGAGTTGGAATTTTAATGGGGATTGCATTGAATCTGTAGATTGCTTTTGGCAAGATAGCCATTTTTACAATGTTGGTCCTGCCAATCCATGAGCATGGGAGATCTTTCCATCTTCTGAGATCTTCTTTAATTTCTTTCTTCAGGGACTTGAAGTTTTTATCATACAGATCTTTCACTTCCTTCGTTAGAGTCACGCCGAGATATTTTATATTATTTGTGGCTATTGAGAAGGGTGTTGTTTCCCTAATTTCTTTCTCAGCCTGTTTATTCTTTGTGTAGAGAAAGGCCATTGACTTGTTTGAGTTAATTTTATATCCAGCTACTTCACCGAAGCTGTTTATCAGGTTTAGGAGTTCTCTGTTGGAATTTTTAGGGTCACTTATATATACTATCATATCATCTGCAAAAAGTGATATTTTGACTTCCTCTTTTCCAATTTGTATCCCCTTGATCTCCTTTTGTTGTCGAATTGCTCTGGCTAATACTTCAAGTACTATGTTGAAAAGGTAGGGAGAAAGTGGGCAGCCTTGTCTAGTCCCTGATTTTAGTGGGATTGCTTCCAGCTTCTCTCCATTTACTTTGATGTTGGCTACTGGTTTGCTGTAGATTGCTTTTATCATGTTTAGGTATTGGCCTTGAATTCCTGATCTTTCCAGAACTTTTATCATGAATGGGTGTTGGATCTTGTCAAATGCTTTTTCTGCATCTAACGAGATGATCATGTGGTTTTTGTCTTTGAGTTTGTTTATATAATGGATTACATTGATGGATTTTCGTATATTAAACCATCCCTGCATCCCTGGAATAAAACCTACTTGGTCAGGATGGATGATTGCTTTAATGTGTTCTTGGATTCGGTTAGCGAGAATTTTATTAAGGATTTTTGCATCGATGTTCATAAGAGAAATTGGTCTGAAGTTCTCTATCTTTGTTGGATCTTTCTGTGGTTTAGGTATCAGAGTAATAGTGGCTTCATAAAATGAGTTGGGTAGAATACCTTCTACTTCTATCTTGTGAAAAAGTTTGTGCAGAACTGGAGTTAGATCTTCTTTGAAGGTCTGATAGAACTCTGCACTAAACCCGTCTGGTCCTGGGCTTTTTTTGGCTGGGAGACTATTAATAACTGCTTCTATTTCTTTAGGGGATATGGGACTGTTTAGAAGGTCAACTTGATCCTGATTCAACTTTGGTACCTGGTATCTGTCCAGAAATTTGTCCATTTCGTCCAGGTTTTCCAGTTTTGTTGAGTATAGCCTTTTGTAGAAGGATCTGATGGTGTTTTGGATTTCTTCAGGATCTGTTGTTATGTCTCCCTTTTCATTTCTGATTTTGTTAATTAGGATTTTGTCCCTGTGCCCTTTAGTGAGTCTAGCTAAGGGTTTATCTATCTTGTTGATTTTCTCAAAGAACCAACTCCTCGTTTGGTTAATTCTTTGAATAGTTCTTCTTGTTTCCACTTGGTTGATTTCACCCCTGAGTTTGATTATTTCCTGCCGTCTACTCCTCTTGGGTGAATTTGCTTCCTTTTTTTCTAGAGCTTTTAGATGTGTTGTCAAGCTGCTAGTATGTGCTCTCTCCCGTTTTTTCTTGAAGGCACTCATAGCTATGAGTTTCCCTCTTAGAAATGCTTTCATTGTGTCCCAAAGGTTTGGGTACGTTGTGGCTTCATTTTCATTAAACTCTAAAAAGTCTTTAATTTCTTTCTTTATTCCTTCCTTGACCAAGGTATCATTGAGAAGAGTGTTGTTCAGTTTCCATGTGAATGTTGGCTTTCTGTTATTTATTTTGTTATTGAAGATCAGCCTTAGTGCATGGTGATCTGATAGGATACATGGGACAATTTCAATATTTTTGAATCTGTTGAGGCCTGATTTGTGACCTATTATGTGGTCAATTTTGGAGAAGGTACCATGAGGTGCTGAGAAGAAGGTATATCCTTTTGTTTTAGGGTAAAATGTTCTGTAGATATCTGTCAGATCCATTTGTTTCATCACTTCTGTTAGTTTCAGTGTGTCCCTGTTTAGTTTCTGTTTCCATGATCTGTCCATTGGTGAAAGTGGTGTGTTGAAGTCTCCCACTATTATTGTGTGAGGCGCAATGTGTGCTTTGAGCTTTACTAAAGTTTCTTTAGTGAATGTGGCTGCTCTTGTATTTGGAGCATAGATATTCAGAATTGAGAGTTCCTCTTGGAGGATTTTACCTTTGATGAGAATGAAGTGTCCCTCCTTGTCTTTTTTGATGACTTTGGGTTGGAAGTCAATCTTATCAGATATCAGGATGGCTACTCCTGCTTGTTTCTTCATACCATTTGCTTGGAAAATTGTTTTCCAGCCTTTCATTCTGAGGTAGTGTCTATCTTTTTCTCTGAGATGAGTTTCCTGTAAGCAGCAAAATGTTGGGTCTTGTTTGTGTAGCCAGTTTGTTAGTCTATGTCTTTTTATTGGCGAGTTGAGACCATTGATGTTAAGAGATATTAAGGAAAAGTAATTGTTGCTTCCTGTTATTTTAGTTGTTAAAGGTGGCATTCTGTTCTTGTGGCTGTCTTCTTTTAGGTTTGTTGAGGGATTACCTTCTTGTTTTTTCTAGGGCGTTGTTCCCGTTCTTGTATTGGTTTTTTTCTGTTATTATCCTTTGAAGGGCTGGATTCGTGGAGAGATAATGCGTGAATTTGGTTTTGTCGTGGAATACTTTGGTTTCTCCCTCTATGATAATTGAGAGTTTGGCTGGGTATAGTAGCCTGGGCTGCAGTTTGTGTTCTCTTAGTGTCTGTATAACATCTGTCCAGGCTCTTCTGGCTTTCATAGTCTCTGGTGAAAAATCTGGTGTAATTCTGATAGGCTTGCCTTTATATGTTACTTGACCTTTTTCCCTTACTGCTTTTAGTATTCTATCTTTATTTAGTGCATTTGATGTTCTGATTATTATGTGTCGGGAGGAATTTCTTTTCTGGTCCAGTCTATTTGGAGTTCTGTAGGCTTCTTGTATGTTCATATGCATCTCATTCTTTAGATTTGGGAAGTTTTCTTCAATAATTTTGTTGAAGATGTTTGCTGGACCTTTGAGTTGAAAATCTTCATTCTCATCCACTCCTATTATCCGTACGTTTGGTCTTCTTATTGTGTCCTGGATTTCCTGGATATTTTGAGTTAGGATCTTTTTGCATTTTCCATTTTCTTTGATTGTTGTGCCGATGTTCTCTATGGAATCTTCTGCACCTGAGATTCTCTCTTCCATCTCTTGTATTCTGTTGCTGATGCTCAAATCTATGGTTCCAGATTTCTTTCCTAGGGTTTCTATCTCTAGTGTTGCCTCGCTTTGAGTTTTCTTTATTGTGTCTACTTCCCTTTTTAGGTCTAGTATGGTTTTGTTCATTTCCATCACCTGTTTGTATGTTTTTTCCTCTTTTTCTGTAAGGACTTCTACCTGTTTGATTGTGTTTTCCTGTTTTTCTTTAAGGACTTGTAACTCTTTAGCAGTGTTCTCCTGTATTTCTTTAAGTGATTTATTAAAGTCCTTCTTGATGTCCTCTACCATCATCATGAGATATGCTTTTAAATCTAGGTCTAGGTTCTCAGGTGTGTTGGGGTTCCCTGGACTGGGCGAAGTGGGTGTGCTGGGTTCTGGTGATGGTGAGTGGTCTTGGTTCCTGTTAGTAAGATTCCTCCGTTTACCTTTCGCCATCTGGTAATCTCTGGAGTTAGTAGTTATAGTTGACTCTGTTTAGAGATTGTTCTTCTGGTGATTCTGTTACCGTCTATCAGCAGACCTGGGAGACAGATTCTCTCCTCTGAGTTTCAGTGCTCAGAGCACTCTCTGCTGGCAAGCTCTCTTACAGGGAAGGTGCGCAGATATCTTGTATTTGGACCTCCTCCTGGCCGAAGAAGAAGGCCCAAAACAGGACCTTTCTCAGACAGTGTGTTGCTTTGGCAGTTCCCAGGTGGTACAGACTCTCACCTAAGCAGACTAAATTCCTAAGTTCCTTGGAGTCCCGGGACCAAGATGGCGACCGCTGCTGCTGTGGCTTAGGCCGCCTCCCCTGCCGGGTGGGCACCTGTCCTCCGGTCCGGAAGGTGGCCGGCTGTCCCCGGCCCACACAGGGTGCTGCCTCAGCGCCTCTGTGCTTCTGCCTGTTCCAGAAGCTGTCAGGTTCTCTGGCGCACCCTCTCACCTGTTCAGACTAATTTCCTAAGTTCGGCGGGTCTCGGACCAAGATGGCGACCGCTGCTGCTGTGGCTTAGGCTGCCTCCCCAGCCGGACGGGCACCTGTCCTCCGGTCCGGACGGTGGCTGGCTGTCCCCGGCCCACAAAGGGTGCTGCCTCAGCGCCTCTGTGCTTCCGCCTGTTCCAGAAGCTGTCAGGTTCTCTGGCGCACCCTCTCACCTGTTCAGACTAATTCCCTAAGTTCGGCGGGTCCCGGACCAAGATGGCGACCGCTGCTGCTGTGGCTTAGGCCGCCTCCCCAGCCGGGTGGGCACCTGTCCTCCGGTCCGGAAGGTGGCCGGCTGTCCCCGGCCCACACAGGGTGCTGCCTCAGCGCCTCTGTGCTTCCGCCTGTTCCAGAAGCTGTCAGGTTCTCTGGCGCACCCTCTCACCTGTTCAGACTAATTTCCTAAGTTCGGCGGGTCCCGGACCAAGATGGCGACCGCTGCTGCTGTCCTGCCTCTACTTTAAAAATGCTTTCTAACATTGAGGGAGAAAAAGCAGAACAAATAAGAAGAGGAGAAGAGAGGAAGAAAGAATGAACTAAAATCACAGTTGAGGGGCATCTCAAGGGCACTCATATATCCTGCATCCCAAGGCCCTGGCTGCTAACATTGCTATTTTTCACATTTGCTTTCAGTTTGTGTCCACATGAATGTGTTTATATGTATGTATGTAGTCAGGTCAGAGCATATATAGTGTTTTTTCAGTGGTTAAATTCTATGAAGTCACCCCAAATACTGAGGTAGAGAGTACTGAACAATTGCTCCAAATGAAAGCCACACTTCAGATGGGTTTCCTGTGAGCCATTTTTCTCAGTAGTTACTTAGACCAATCAAATTATAGCCTGCTTCTTTATGTGTCTGCTGTAATTCAACTCATTCTGTATTGGCATCTGATGAACACTGGGCTTGTAACCAACTGCATGTCATTTGTCCCTGAGGTTTTTCTAATATACATGTTCTTTGCATAAGGCTCAATAGAATACACTGTGCTTGGGAATATTGGACAAAACTATTTACATTACACTTGAATGTCATTTAAGCATCAAAAACACTAAGAAAAATTATTTATGTGAAAAACATGACTTAGACAGACAGAAGAGAACACTTGTTAACACGTGAGAGCTGAGACAAGACCAAGTATCATTTCTTGGGACCCAGAGGGAATGTGCGTGTCATTCTTAGTGCATGACTAAGGCTTTCCACCCCACTGCACAGGGCTGCAAATGACCAAGGTCCCATGAAGTCTTAGGGCTGCACATAGATGTCCATGGAGAGCCAAAATGAAAAGCACAAAATCCATGAAAAATGAGATTTGGTTCCACATATAAATGGTCTAAATGGCAAACCTCATGATGTTTTATAACAAATATAACTGGTGAACTTTGAACAGTATAGATAATGGAGTGAAAATATATAAAAGTGTTTTGGAAATGTGTATAGGCAGAGAACTAGAGAAGTCAGGAGTTTGGGAACTAACAGTTACTTTTCAGTTTTCTTTGACTAGTTTAGTTTTCTTTCTCAAGTTGAAGACTATCTACTGTAAAGTCCTACTGGCACAGCTTAATTCAGAGGTACCCAGCTCACTTGCAAAGCTCTCAGTTGTCTGGCATCTTTATTTCTCTAGCAGAGATGTACACACATCCCTTTGACAATGCCCTTTTATGCCAATAACGGAATTGCCTTCTAACCACACTGTTTTCTTCGGTAGGCTTCACTCTTGCTCCGGAATTGATGCTTTTCAGAATTATTGTAAAATGTCTCCATGCAGCAGTAGTACTGTAAAGGAGCAACACAGAACACATCTTCCCCATGCTCAGTGTTCAGGGCTGCAGTGCTAAGCTGCTGAGCTGTGGCTACATAGCTAGAAGTCAAAAACAAAAGCATCAGGACAGACTTCAGGGAGAATTTTCATGTTGTTGTGACAAAATATCACAGGCTAGGCCTTCATAAGAAAGCCTTCCTTAGCTGATTATGTTCCTTTCGTACTCTATTCTCACACCTCAGGAAAGACCTTCTGGACTATGGCTCAGATTTCCTCTCCACATCAGCTCTTGTCTGTGAACTTTATGTTCCTGTCTATTACAACATCCCTTGTTGAGCTGTAATTTATCCACAGTCCTAAAAACTACCTTAGACCATGTGCCTTGAGTCCTTCCAGAGACCTCATTTTGTCTCCCATGGCACAGTACTTATTACAGACAAGAAACAAATGTCATGAAAGATTGAATAAATGAATGAGTGAATTTTCATTTGTTCCAGTAGGAAATACCATGTTTCCGTTCAGAATATTTAACTTCTTATTTTATAAATTTGGAATTCCTACAATTCATAAATTTGGTTTTCTTTAACTGTTTCCATATTTCTCCTGTCTTTTTGGTTTTCTTCAGTTCCTGTATTCAGGAAAGAGGCCAGAAATTCATTTAAACCAATTTATTTTAATTATCTGCAAAGTGCAAATTTTCCATAATGGCTTAACCTCCCTGTAGGGATGAGAGTCTCTGACAAGCACAGCTCAGAGGCCCACAGGAAGGAACAGGAAGGAAACAGCTGTTAATAGCTCAGTAGTTGCCCTGTACCTCCATTACCTGGGAGAGTATGCACTCTGGTGCCATTTCCTCCAGAGAGGTCACATATGTCCTCTCAAACCTCTGCACATATGAGCACAGGCTTCCCTCATCAGGGAGCAGATGAAGGTCCTCCAGAATCCTTTTGGTATGTGGAGGAGTATGCTATGTCTGTCTTTCTTCACTCAGTTTTAGCCACACTTCATATTTGATATATCACAAAAGAAGTAAGACCAGCTTAGCTTTTCTTCAAAATAATAAAATGTCCTTAGCCCACTGGAACAAATCTGTATGATCAGCCTTCTGAGACTCAGACTTTCAGTTCATTCATCACAATCTACAATTAAACCCCAAACCTACTTAGAATGATAAAGAATGAGGTTTTGTACATATTCAACATTAGCACAGGGTAACTAAACAGTAAAACAAGATACAGAAAACACACTTCTCAAGGTGAAGAATCACATGGAATGACTTTTCTGGCCAAATATCTGGATCTGGGAGCAGTTAAAAACATTAATTACTTGCCTGGTTCCTGGAAGCATTGAGGCAATAATTAAATAAGCTAAAGAAAAATCATGTTAAAGTGAGTAAAAAAAAAAAAAAAAAAAAAAAAAACTAATGGATTCTCCATGACAGGCTGCTGGTGCTCATATGTTTTCACAAGACAGATTTTAATAAGTAATTGATAATGGTCATCACCTAATTCAACCAGCTATTGTTTGCCAGGTGTCCTGGCAATTGACTGCATAAGTAGTATCCCATGCAACACTACGGTAATTGTGTAAGTAGGTATTGTGAGTATTCTCTTCTTGCAAATGAAGAAACAAGCTCTGAAAGGGGGTTGGCTTGCCCATGATTTAAACCATCTGTGTTGCCCTGTATTAACTAGAATGTGTTGCATCAGGCTTGCTGGAAAGTGATCTTAGTATCTGTAAGAATGAAGACTCCTTCAGTATAGGTAGACAGCAAAAGAAACTGCTTATTCTGGGGAAGACACCAACACCTGCTGGTAAGCTAAAACACTTGGGAACGATGTGCAAACACATGTATAGTGACCTACTATGTCACCAGCTCTATCTCCTATAGAAGGCTAGCTGCTTAGAAGTCAGTTCCATGCATGGCATGTATCCATTTTCTAAGTCTTACAGCTGTAACCTCACTTAACTTGATGAACTTCTTAATATCCTTTCCATAGCAAAAGAGGTAATCTCTCTCTCTCTCTCTTTCTCTCTCTCTCTCTCTCTCTCTCTCTCTCTCTCTCTCTCTCTCTCTCTCTCTCTCTCTGTCTTTCTCTCTCTCTCTCCCCCTCCCTGTCCTTCCTGGGAGGGGCAGAGAAACCAATCACAAAAATAAGAAGGCAAGAAAATGATCTAGAAATCACGTTGGCAAAATACAAATTATTCAAAGATGATCAATCAGTGGCTACAAGGACTTTCTCTGAAATCATCAAACCTGAGATCAAGTTCCCAGCACCACCTATGAAAAAAAGCCCAATATGGATATATGCTATGTATTCCCAACATTGTTATGCACAAGGAAGACAAATCCCAGGAGTTCCCTGGCCATCTGGTCTACCTGAAACATTGAGATTTCTCTTCACTGAGAGACTGTCTTAAAGTAATAAGGCAGACAGCAATAGAGGAAGACACTGCTATCGTCTCTGAATGGGAATACATACAGGCACATTTACATACAAGCAACATCACACACACACACACACACCACATATATACATATATACAAACACACATATAATATGAATACAAGCAATATCATACTCACAGAGAGAGAGAGAGAGAGAGAGAGAGAGAGAGAGAGAGAGAGAGGAGAGAGGAGAGAGAGAGAAACATAAAACAAGGCAAGATGCTAGCCTTTCTCCAAAGATTTTCATCACTCATCTGACTGAAGTTCTCTATGTTTTCATGTCTGTGTCTCCTCCCCTATATCCTAATTATGAGATCTCCAGTGTCTCAGTTTATTACCTTGGTTTTAACACAGACTATTAAGAATCTATTGCCTCAAAGACACTGCCAATAAAACAAAAACGCCACCAACAGTTTGGGAAAGAATCTTTACCAATCCTAAATCAAATAGAGGACTAACATCCAATATATATAAAGAACTCAAGAAGGTGGACTCCAGAAAATCAAATAACCCCATTAAAAAATGGGCACAGAGCTAAACAAAGAATTCTCACCTGAGGAATACCGAATGGCTGAGAAGCACCTGAAAAAATGTTCAACATCCTTAATCATCAGGGAACTGCAAATCAAAACAACCCTGAGATTCCACCTCACACCAGTCAGAATGGCTAAGATCTAAAATTCAGGTGACAGCAGATGCTGGTGAGGATGTGGAGTAAGAGGAACACTCCTCCATTGTTGGTGGGATTGCAAGCCTGTACAACCACTCTGGAAATCAGTCTGGTGGTTCCTCAGAAAATTGGACATGGTACTACTGGAGGATCCTGTAATACCTCTCCTGGACATATATCCAGAAGACGTTCCAACTGGTAATAAGGACACATGCTCCACTATGTTCATAGCAGCCTTATTTATAATAGCCAGAAGCTGGAAAGAACCTAGATATTCCTCAACAGAAGAATGGATAGAGAAAATGTGGTACATTTACACATTGGAGTACTACTCGGCTATTAAAAATCAATGAATTTATGAAATTAGTAGGCAAATGGATGGATCTGGAGGGTATCACCCTGATTGAGGTAACACAATCACAAAAGAACTCACTTGATATGTACTCACTGATAAGTGGATAGATATTAGCCCAGAAACTTAGAATACCCAAGATATAATTTGCAAAACACATGAATGAATGAAGAATGAAGACCAAAGTGCGCACACTTCGCCCCTTCTTAGAATTGGGAACAAAACACCCATTGAAGGAGTTACAGAGACAAAGTTTGGATCTGAGACGAAAGAATAGACCATCCAGAGACTGCCTCACAAGTTGATCCATCCCATAATCAGCTACCAAACGCAGACACCATTGCATACACCAGCAAGATTTTGCTGAAAGGACCCTGATATGGCTGTCTCTTGTGAGGCTATGCTAGTGCCTGGGAAACACAGAGGTGGATGCTCACAGTTACCTATTGGATGGAACACAGGGCCCCAGTGGAGGAGCTAGAGAAAGTACACAAGGAGCTAAAGGGGTCTGCAACCCTATATGTGAAACAACAATATGAACTAACCATTACCCCCAAAGCTCTTGTCTCTAGCTGCATATGTAGCAGAAGATGGCCTAGTTAGCCATCATTGGGAGGAGAGGCCCCTTGGTCTTGCAAACTTAATATGCCACAGTACAGGGGAACACCAGGGCCAAGAAGTGGGAGTGGGTGGATAGGGGAGCGGGGGTGGGGGGAGAGTATGGGGGACTTTCTGGATAGCATTTGAAATGTAAATGAAGAAAATACCTAATTAAAAAATTGGGGAAAAAAAGAAGTTATTGCCTCTTTTTCCCTCACCTCTCCTTTAATGCTGGTTGCATACATTTTGGAGATGGTAAAATTGAGATTTAGAGAAGGCAAACAAAATTTCCAAGGTCAGATAATCTAAGTGATAAATAAAGAAAGCATGCTGTCAATACAACCCCATTCATCCTGTCTATGCAGCTCACACTGATAAGCTTATAACCCCTCCATTGAAAGTAAGCACAAAAGCATCAAAACTTCTCACTGGAATTGGTGGCTGTAGTGCAATATTGCAATAATTTCTCCAGAACCCCAGGGCGACTGCCTGAGATATCTTTGAACCAAATCTCTTCTCCATTTCTGATAATTATTTGTCACCTTGCATTATCAATTTCTTCTCTCCATTATGAATTTTTCTTTCACTTTTCTCTAACCAATATTGCAAGATGATACTCTAACTGGTTCACAGTTTCAGTTCTTTTCCTGACTGTTACTAACTGGTTTCAAAATTGATGTATGAAAATGTCTATTCCTTTAAAGAGAAGATCAATAGAGCTATGCTAACTACTTTCAGAAGTGTTTTGTTGTGTTTTCATAGAATAAATTAGGATGATCTGAAATGAGTTGAGGAGTAGAACTTTAAAACTAATAATCTTGCTATGAAGTAAATGAGCCATTGAAAGAACAAACACCTTGCCCATTAAATTGTGATTTGGGGCTGGAATTGGTGAGCATTATGGGGATGGTGTGGAAACCCAGTTCAGAGGAAACTTCCTGGAATGTATGTAGGTTAGCATAGTGAGGACTCCTATAAATGGAGAATATGGCATCTGAATTGTCCATCTCTTATAGCCAGTGAAGTCTACCAGAGTCAGATCTGGCTTGCATTTGGTTAAGTAGTTGGCTGAGGGGGTCCTGTGGTGCTCCCCAAATTACCCGCTTGATGCTAGAACAGAGAGTTGCTCTCTAAAAACTGACAGTGGACAATATTGATGAGGACAATATCCACACAGCTCATTGAAAATGGAGAGCACAAACTGGTGTCTACGTGGCTTCACAGCTATGTTCTAGTCTCTTTGGTGTGGGAAGTTATTCTTAAAGTTTTCAAAGGAGAAACCTGGACAGGAACCTGGACAAAAAAAACTTTGGTTTATACTCTTTACTGGCTGCAAAATGTGCTAAGGCAATGGTAGTTCAGAACCTGAGGTAGTGGCAAATTGATGTCTGATATAACCTGAGATGCACTCCAAAACATGGAGCCCGTCCCTTATACTACCTGGATTCTCAGGAACCAAAGACTAGATCTCCCAGAGACCCAAACACTACTACCCCCAAAAAGTCAATGAACTTATTCCTAATAATTTCCTGCAATGCTCTTTGATTGGTGCCTTATCTAAAAACCATCAGAGAGGCTTCCTCTAGCAGCATATGGGAGCAGATGCAGAAAAACATAGCTAGACACACACACAGAGAGAGAGAGAGAGGAGAGAGAGAGAGAGAGAGACAGAGACAGAGACAGAGACAGAGACAGAGAGACAGAGACAGAGATGGAGAGAGACAGAGAGAGACAGAGAAAGACAGAGAGACAGAGAATCTAAAATGGAAGTCACCATGGAGACCCTCCTTTCTGATCTCAGAGAATTCCATGGAAGGGGACGGGGTCAGAAAGATTTCAGGAGTCAGAAGAGATTGAGGACAACAATTGGTCATGTCCAACCACTAAATTAACTAAGCAGGGTGCATATGTTCTCCCAGATACAGAAGCCATAAGCACAAGGCCAGCCTGGATTTGTACTAGGTTCACTGTGTCCATGTTGTGACTGTTATCTTGGAGTGTTTGTGAGATTCCAACCATGGGATTGGGGGTGTCTTTGGCTCTTTTGCCTCATCCTTGTGTAGTTTTGTTTTGTTGTGTTTGTTGTCTAGTTAGATGGATGTTGGGGACAGAAAACAGGGAGAAGAAACTATAGTCAGGATGAGAGAAGAATCTGTTTTCAATGAAAATAAAAAATAAAAGAAATTGAGATTTCCTAATCATTAATGTCTTTAAGTGCAGATTAGTCATCATCTGTGGGGTATGAAGGCATCATGAAGCCAAGAGAAGAGATTGGGACTTTTAAAATAATGAATTTATGTCCAATGATGACTCTCAAATTCAGAGATCACTCTCCACTTAAAAACCTGTCTTGGCACTTCTGTGCATGAATCTTTATTCTAGGACAGTGAAGTGTACTTGTATTCAGCTTATCTGACACTCTTGACTTTTGTTTAACAGAATAATCTAGGCAGAATCTCTGAATCCATACTCTTGGGCAACACACACCCCAAGAGAAAACAAATGCCAGGAAAGCTACTATACCTAGCAAAACTCTCAATTATCATAGATGGAGAAACCAAAGTATTCTATGACAAAATCAAATTTACACAATATCTTTCCATGAATACAGCCCTTCAAAGGATAATAAAGGGAAAACTTGAACACAAGGACGGAAATTACACCCCAGAAAAAGCAAGAAAGTAATTATTCAACAAACCTAAAGAAGACAGCCCCAAGAACAGAACCCCAACTCTAACAACAAAAATAACAGGAAGCAAAAATACTTTACCTTAATATCTCTTAATAGCAATGGACTCAATTCCCCAACAAAAAGACATAGAATAATAGGCTGGTTATATAAACAGGACCCAGCATTTTGCTGCTTACAAGAAACCCACCTCTGGGAAAAAGACAAACACTACCTCAGAGTAAAAGGCTGGAAAGCAATTTTCCAAGAATATCGTACCAAGAAACAAGCTGGAGTAGCCATTCTTATATCGATTAAAATCAACTTCTAACCCAAAGTTATCAAAAAAGACAAGGAGGGGCACTTCATACTCATAAAAGGTAAAATCTTCCAAAATGAACTCTCAATTCTGGATATCTACACTCCAAATACAAGGGCATCCACATTCATTAAAAAAACTATAGTAAAGCTCAAAGCACACATTTCACCTCAAACAATAATAGTGGGAGACTGCAACAACCCATTCTCATCAAAGGACAGATACTGGCAAAAGAACCTAAACAGAGACACATTGAGACTAACAGAAGTTATGAAACAAATAGATTTAACAGATATCTACAGAGCATTTTATCCTAAAGCAAAAAGTAAATATTATCTTCTCAGCACCTCTTGGTACATTTTCCAAAATTGACCATATAATTGGTCACAAAACAGGTCTCCACAGATACAAGCATATTGAAATTATCATATGCATCCTATCAGATCACCACAAACTAAGGCTTATTTTCAATAACAACATAAATAATAGAAATCCAACATTTATGTGGAAGCTGAACAACACTCTACTCAATGATTCCTTGGCCAAGGAAGAAATAAAGAAAGAAATTAAGGACTTTTTATAATTCAATGAAAATGAGGCCACAACAAACCCAAACATATGGGACACAATGAAAGCAGTGCTAAGAGGAAAACTCACAGTTCTAATTGCCTCCAAAAGAAACTGGAGAAACCATACACTAAAATAGTGGAGCATGTGTCCTTATTACAAGTTGGAACATCTTCTGGGTATATGCCCAGGAGAGGTATTGCTGGTATGTCCAATTTTGTGAGAAACCTCGAGACTGATTTCTAGAGTGGTTGTACTATCTTGCAATCCAACAAACAATGAAGGAGTGTTCCTCTTTCTCCACATCCTCACCATCATCTGCTGTCACCTGAATTTTTGGTCTTAGCCATTCTGACTGCTGTGAGGTAGAATCTCAGGGTTGTATTCACTTGCATTTCCCTGATGATTAAGGATGTTGACTATTTTTTCACATGCTTCTTGGCCATTCAATAATCATCAGCTGACAATTCTTTGTATATCTCTGTACGTCACTTTTTAATGGAGTTATTTGATTTTCTGGAATCCATCTTCTTGAGTTCCTTATATATATTGGATATTAGTCCCCTATCTGATTTAGGATTTGGTAAAGATCCTTTCCCAACTGTTGGGGGCCATTTTGTCTTATTGAAAGTGTCTTTTGCCTTACATAAGCTTTGCAATTTTATGAGGTCGCATTTGTCTATTCTCAATCTTACATCACAAGCCATTGCTGTTCTGTTCAGGAAAATTTCTCCTGTGCCCATATCTTCGAGGCTTTTCCCCACTTTCTCCTTTATATGTTTCAGTGTATCTGGTTTTATGTGGAGTTCCTTGATCCACTTAGACTTGAGATAAGAATGGGTCTGTTTGCATTCTTCTACATAACTGCCAGTTGTGCTATCACCATTTGTTGAAAATGCTGTCTTTTTTCCACTGGATGGTTTTTGCTCCCTTGTCAAAGATCAAGTGACCATAGGTTTGTGGGTTCATTTCTGGGTCTTCAGTTCTATTCCATTGATCTACCTGTCTGTCCCTGTACCAAACCATGCAGTTTTTTCCACATCTGCTCTGTAGTACAGCTTGAAGTCAGGCATGGTGATTCCAACAGAGGTTCTTTTATTGTGAATAGCTTTTGCTATCCTAGGTTTTTTGTTATTCCAGATGAATTTGCAAATTGCCCTTTCTAACTCAGTGAAGAATTGAGTTGGAATTTTGATGGAGATTGCATTGAATCTGTAGATTGCTTTCGGCAAGATAGCCATTTTGACTATATTAATCCTGCCAATCCATGAGCATAGGAGATATTTCCATTTTCTGAGATATTCTTTGATTTCTTTCTTCAGAGACTTGTAGTTCTTGTCATACAGATTTTTCACTTCCTAAGTTAGAGTCATACCAAGATTTGTTATATTTTTTGTGACTATTGTGAAGGGTGTTGTTTCCCTAATTTCTTTCTCATCCTGTTTTATCCTTTGTGTAGAGAAAGGCAATTTATTTGTTTGAGTTAATTTTATACCCAGCTACTGCATTGAAGCTTTTTATCAGGATTAGGAGTTCTCTGATAGAATTTTTAGGGTCACTTATATATACTAACATATCATTTGCAAATAGTGATATTTTGACTTCTTCCTTTCCAATTTGTATCCTCTTGATCTCCTTTTGTTGTCGAATTGCTCTGGTAGGACTTTAAGTGCTATATTGAATAGGTAGGGAGAAAATGAACAGCCTTTTCTAGTCCCTGATTTTAGTGGGATTGTTTCAAGCTTCTCTATATTTAGTTTTATGTTGGCTATTGGTTTGCTGTATATTGCTGTTATTATGTTTAGGTATGGATCTTGACCTCCTGAACTTTCCAAGTCTTTTATCATTGTTGAGTGTTGGATTTTGTCAAATGCTTTCTCAGCATCTAATGAGATGATTATGTGGTTTTTGTCTTTGAGTTTGTTTATATAGTGGATTACTTTGATGGATTTCTGTATATTAAACCATCCCTGCATCCCTGGGATGAAGCCTATTTGATCATGTTGTATGATGGTTTTCATATGTTCTTGGAGTCGGTTTTCAAGAAATTTATTGAGTATTTTTATATCGATATTCATAAGGGAAATTGGTCTGCAGTTCTCTATCTTTGTTGGGTCTTTATGTGGCTTAGGTACCAGAGTAATTATGGCTTCATAGAATGAATTGGGTAGAGTTCCTTCTGTTTCTATTTTGTGGAATATTTTGAGGGGAATTGCAATTAGGTCTTCTTTGAAGGTCTGATAGAACTCTGCATTAAACCCATTTGATCCTGGGCTTTTTTTTGGTTGGGAGACTATTAATGGCTGCTTCTATTTCTTTATGGGACCTGAAACTCCTTAGATCCTTAATCTGATCCTGATTTAACTTTGGTACCTGGTATCTGTCTAGAAATTTGTTCATTTCATCCAGATTTTCCAGTTGAGTATAGCCTTTTGTAATAGGATCTGATGATTTTTTTGTATATCCTCATGTTCTGTTGTTATGTCTCCCTTTTCATTTCTGATTTTGTTAATTAGGATTACTCTCTCTGTGCCATCTAGTTAGTCTGGCTAAAGGTTTATCTATCTTGTTGATTTTCTCAAAGAACCAGCACCTGGTTTGGTTGATTCTTTGAATAGTTCTTTTCATTTCCACTTGGTTGATTTCAGCCCTAAGTTTGATTATTTCCTGCTGTCTACTCCTCTTGGGTGAATTTGCTTCCTTTTTTTCTAGAGCTTTTAGATGTGCTGCCAGGCTGCTAATATATGCTCTCTCTAGTTTCTTTTTGGAGGCACTCAGAGCTATGAGTTTTCCTCTTAGCACTGCTTTCATAAATTTCTCTACAGTATATAGACAAATAAATGACCATGAGAAAGGATTCCTATTCTTGCTCATCATTTCTAAAATGCAAGATAACATGTAAAGGGTCTTCCACTACATTCGAATAGTAATGACAAACCGTAAAATTGTTACCAGTATATGAAATATCTTTTGATATATATACAAATGTGGATATTTAATAAGTATCATAGATTGATTTCCTATGACTTGAATAGAAAAAGCTCAAAACAAAGACAGTTGATTCAATGTCTGATGAGGGCTGGCTCATTAGTAAATTGTCCCTTTGTTCTCTTGTCTCAAGAAATGTGAAAGGCAAAAATTATCTCTAATCTTCATTATAGAGCTACTTATCTCTTTCATGGGGGCTGTACCCTGAAGGTTTCTCAGTCTCCTAAAGACACCACTTATTTTCACCATCACATTGTTAATGACTTTTAAGTCTATAAATTATGAGAAGGGACTCAACATTAAACCCATAAAATAGACATTGCTGGTGGAATATCAAATTTTCTAACAATTTTGAAAGACACTTTGGTAGTTCACTGAAAAGTTACTATGTGGCGTTATCATATCCCATAAGTCTCACAATTCCATGAAGGTTGAAATACTTATACAAAAGCACTTACATGAATTCCTTAGTGCTGTTCATAATCACCAAAGGATAGGGAAAAATATATTGCTATCAACTAATAAATGAATGGACAGAATATGAAACTGTTCAGCAATGAACCTCCCACCCATACTCTAATTAAAGCAACTCTAATTGAGCTCTGTGAGCCACATACAAAACAAAGAGGTGAAGGTAGGGAGGGAACTTGTTGCAAAGAGATTCAGTGGGAAAAGGAGGAGGGAGAATGAGAGGAGAGAAAGAAGGGTGTGAACTGAGTAGAAATTCAGTGTATAAATATCTGAAAGTGTTAAACAATAAAAAATAAAGAATATCACTTAAAAGGGAATTAAGTGCAAACAAAAGCTATAACAGATAAACCTCAAAACTATGCCAAACGAATTGTATCTTATATCTTGGGTATTCTAAGTTTCTGGGCTAATATCCACTTATCATGAGTACATGAAACTCAAGAAGAATGAAGAGCAAAGTGTGGACACTTTGCCCCTTCTTAGATTGGGAACAAAACACCCATGGAAGGAGTTACAGAGACAAATTTTGGAGCTGAGACAAAAGGATGGACCATCTAGAGACTGCCATACCCAAGGATCCATCCCATAATCAGCCTCCAAATGCTGACACCATTGCATACACTAGCAAGATTTTGCTGAAAGGACCCTGATATAGCGGTCTCTTGTGGGGCTATGCCAGGGCCTAGCAAACACAGAAGTGGATGCTCACAGTCAGCTATTGGATGGATCACAGGGCCCCCAATGGAGGAGCTAGAGAAAGTACCCTAGGATCTCAAGGGATCTACAACCCCATAGGTGGAACAACAATATGAACTAACCAGTTCCTCCCCCCCCCACCCCCAGAGCTCGTGTCTCTAGCTGCATATGTATCAGAAGATGGCCTAGTTGGCCATCACTGGAAAGAGAGGCCCATTGGTCTTGCAAACTTTATAGGCCTCAGTACAGGGGAATGCCAGGGCCAAGAAGTGGGAGTGGGTGGGGGGGTATGGGGAACTTTCGGGATAGCATTTGAAATTTGAAATGTACATAAAGAAAATATCTAAAAAAGAAAAAAAAAAAAAAAAAAAAAAAAAAAACAAGTAGCATAGCCACAGTCACATGGCCATCCATCTTCCAGGGAGTCTTCCTCCCATTTCTCCCTTCTCGCTGTCTATTGCTGTCCATCCTTTTCTTTTGCACTTATTCCAGTGTTTACAAGACATGAGATTTTTGGTGATAAACTGTAATACAGGTACACAGTTCACAAAACAAAACAAAACAAACTATGCCAAACAAAAGGCATAATCACAGAGAACCACATACTATATGTTTGTATATATATGACAGGAGATTCACACTTAAATTCAGGGAAAAATGTTAGAAGCCTGGATGCTAGGGTTAAAGTGTGGAGGATCCAGGGAATATCCATGACAACGTTGTGCCAATGAAGATATCTTGACAGTAAGTGATGTGACAATGGTCATAGAATTCTTTGAACACTGACATACCCATTTTAGGCAGACTATTACAGCACTTAAATCATTTCTCAGGTTAAAAAAATCAGAGTTTCTTCTAGTTGAGGTATTGGCAACACAAGGTGATCAAGGGGAAGACATTATTCCTGCAAAATATGAAACAATGATGTTTCAGTACAGCAAAGTCTACCTGATTTGGCCATAAGTATATGAAATTTCTGAGATGTAAAATAATAGACAATGAAATCTTGCTAGTGTATGCAATGGTGTCAGCGTTTGGATGCTGATTATGGGGTGGATCCCTGGATATGGCAGTCTCTACATGGTCCATCCTTTCATCTCAGCTCCAAACTTTGTCTCTGTAACTCCTTCCATGGGTGTTTTGTTCCCAAATCTAAGGAGGGGCATAGTGTCCACACTTCAGTCTTCATTCTTCTTGAGTTTCATGTGTTTAGCAAATTATATCTTATATCTTGGGTATCCTAGGTTTGGGGCTAATATCCACTTATCAGTGAGTACATATTGTGTGAGTTTCTTTGTGAATGTGTTACCTCACTCAGGATGATGCCCTCCAGGTCCATCCATTTGGCTAGGAATTTCACTAGCAAGATTTTATTGAAAGGACCCAGATGTAGCTGTCTCTTGTGAGACTATGCCGGGGCCTAGCAAACACAGAAGTGGATGCTTACAGTCAGCTAATGGATGGATCATAGGGCTCCCAATGGAGGAGCTAGAGAAAGTAGCCAAGGAGCTAAAAGGATCTGCAACCCTATAGGTGGAACAACATTATGAACTAACCAGTACCCCGGAGCTCTTGACTCTAGCTGCATATATATCAAAAGATGGCCTAGTCGGCCATCACTGGAAAGAGAGGCCCATTGGACTTGCAAACTTTATATGCCCCAGTACAGGGGAACACCAGGGCCAAAAAGGGGGAGTGGGTGGGCAGGGGAGTGGGGGTGGGTGGATATGGGGGACTTTTGGTATAGCATTGGAAATGTAAATGAGCTAAATACCTAATAAAAAATGGAAAAAAAAATAGACAATGTTTACTAGGCACTCATCATATGTCAATTTAAGATGCTCTTTATCAGTACTCCAATTCTTGTGAAAACCCTGGGAGCTATGCAATATTTTCCTTCTATTTTTTAGATAAGAAGCTAAGACAGAAAAGGCAAAGAAGCTTGTTCAAAGTTACTCTGAGGATGACTGGAGAGCTAGGTTGGGAGCCTGGAAGACATCTTACAATTATTATTAAACACTAGACTATAGTATGTCTTTATAAAACAGAGCACATACTGTTTTGATGTGAATCAAAATGCTTATCTGGGGAGGCTGGTGAGATAATTCAAAAACTAAAGCACTTGTTCTTCCAGAGGCCTCGAGTTTGGGTCTTAGTACCCACATGGAGCTGCTCAAAACTAACTGCACCTACAGATACAGGGGATCTTACTATTTTTTCTGACTACTTCAAGAGCCCATACACATACACCCTCCACATATGTCATGCTCTCACACAAGAAACAAACATATAAATAAAAATAAATTGGAGTTTACTAGCATGCATTGATTCACAGGATCAATAGACTTTTATTTCAGAATCGTTTGCTTCTATTGTGTATGAGTAATTTCTTGCATGTATGTGTATGGATCAAATGTGTAACTGATTCCAGCAAAAGTTCATTGTAACAGGAGTCACTGAAGATCATGGATACTGGGGACTAAACTGGTGTATTTTGCAAGAGCAACAAGTGCTTTCAATAATGAACCATCTCTCCAGGAAAGACCATTTAATCTTAAGCTTAAATGTCTATGTATTGCCTTTTTCTAGCTCCTGCCTGAAGTATGTGGACAATGTTGTATATGAAGATCTTGCATATAACCTAGAAGAGGTAGGTCATTATTGGCTAGATGCTTTGTACATTTGAATGTCACTTGTTTTGGAATTTTGCATTGAGATTCCATGCCTCATAGATGAAGAGGATATTCAAGGCTTTTCTCAGGTCAAACTAATGACAAGTAGAACTTCAGATGATAACTTGACAATTGGATGCTGGGATGAGTCTATAGTGGATGGAAATTAGATAGGAAAGAAAAAGATACAACCAAAAGAATATTCTAATCAAGTATATTCTTGTATCTTTACACAAAGTTTAGTCTGTCTGGAGGGTCGTGCCCAAAAGTGCCAACCAGAAGCCTCAATGTATCATGAGCTGAGCAGGTAGGAGATTGATGACCACCACTCGAGGCAAAGAGGCTGAGCAAACACCACAGAGAAGCTCTAGGATATGTGCACAGGAGTCCAGAAGTATGAGAGTTGGAAGCAGGAAGAGTATTTTAAAACTGAACTTAAGCCTCTAGTAGCTATTACACTGTAGCTGTGAGAATGCAGCTTCCCCCAGCCTTTCTTTGTTTGTCTTGTTATGATTATGGTGTCAAAGCCCCGTATCAGCATCTTGCTAGAAATTCACTAGATATTGCAGCCTAAACTTGAACTTATGATTCTCCTGCATTTACTCCAAAATGGTAGGATAACAGGCCTGCACTACCATGCCTGGCTAAGTCTGTATTTATTTTTTAACTATAGCATAAGAATGCTGACTTTCTGAGGGTATAATGAAGATCAAGAAAAGTAACACAGACATTAAATATATTTCTGTATTTATTACAGAGTGTTCAATGTGCAGCAGTTATTCCAACAGTAAATATATACCAGGCTCAAAAAGACATGCAATTCTGCCAGTTTCCATCCAGAGAGGAGAAAAAGGGCTTGGGCTACTTATTAAGCCCACCATCAATTTTCAACCCCACAATTTCTTATTTTATTTCCAACCTCTACAATATAAGATCTTTATGTTTTCTTGCAAAAATTTGAATTCACAGAAGAGGAATAAGAATGTTTTCAAAAACATCTCCATGCTACTCTGTGAGGCTTTCTCTGCTGGGGTAGCAGTTTTGGCTTAGCTTGACTTTTTTTTTTCTTGTCTCAATCTAGTTTTCAGTCAGGACTATCATCAACCATTAGTGTCTGATATTTTCCTTTGTGGTGGTAAACACCAAAGCTCCTCTCTGAACCATACCCTGCTGTTATGACTTCAAATGCATTTCTGATGGCAAGGTCATCCTTGATAAACATATTTTTAAAAGAATTTTCTATTTTTCCAGAAAAACAAAACAACAACAACAAAAATTAATTATGATCCATCACTGGTGTCTTTAGAGGGAATTTCCACCATCCACTGTAGGGACAAACAGACTGGAAGCTGACATTAGATGGGGGGGGGGGTGGTTCAAAGAAGCTTCGGGACAAAATCCCATTTTCACGAATCTTGATTCTCAGTAGGAAAAGTTACAAGTATTGTGGAAGCACCACACAAGTTTCACTTCCAAAATACTGCTAACATTTGGTACTAATGGAAAGAGGCTAGCCCTCCGGCAGCAGGTTTGCTTCCTTTTCTCTCAACTCTCCTCTCCACCTTCTCTCTGCTCTTTCCATGCCAAGGGCATGGCTCTTCACAAGGGTTCTTTTTATGGAGGTCAGTAGTGACTCCTATTGTGGTGATCTGAATTAAGAATGTCTCCATAGCCATGTGTATTTGAACACCTGATTTCTTATTAGTGACACTGTTAGGACAGATCCTAGAATACTTAGGTAGTGGAGCTTTGCTTAAGGAAGCTTGTCACTGAAGGGTGCACTCTGAAGATATATAGCCTTACCCTATGTCCAGTTCATGGTGATTCCCTTCTGAAACTCAGATGCAACCGTTCAGACTCCAGTTCCTCCCGCTTGCTGCCACATCTCCCCTGTCATTATGGGCTGTCCTTTTAGAACTTTAACTTCAACTAAACTTGTCCTTTTATAATTTGCCTTATTGATACTATTGTATCAGTGCAACCAAAAGTAGCTCATGCTATCATGGAAATATTCCATGAATATTCATTCATTGAGAAACCAGCATTGGTCTCAAGGTTAAAATGGGTATATAATAAAAGATATCAGATTAAGGTGTTTTCATTTGATACCCATAGAGTATAACTTTTATCCCACCGATCAACTATATAACTGTGTAAAAGAAAATTGATACTAAAATTTCAAATATAGGTCAACAGTTGTTGAACTATTCCACAAAGAGACAATGAAGTGTTTTCTAGTCTCTCTTTAATAAAGCCTTAATGTTAACTCACCATTTAGCCCAGAGAAAAACTGAACTGTTCTTCTTACTCAGTGTAGAAAGCTGCCATTGTGGTTCTCTTGGTACTCTAGTCTCTCTGTTGAGTCAGGGACTCCTCTTTTAACTTCTGTGTAACTGAGACGCTGACTAGGCAAGGTTGTCAGTACAGGGTAGGCAAGAAACATTGCTATTTGTATATCTAATAGGTTCATGCCAACTGTTAGTTTTTTAAGAATGTTTGAGATCACTTGGCAATAATAATGAGATAGGATGTGACAATGGAAACTCTCCAATTTAGCAAGATTCATTTTGCAAAATCATCAGTGACTCTAAATAACTGCCTAACAGCGCAGAACAACATCTGGCAAATGAGCAGTGACACATGATGACGCTTCTAGTAGCATATGGCAATATCTTCAGAGTCACCTGCAGATACGAAAGAAGCACCATTTTAAAACTACCTAAGCAAAGGGGAAGAAGGGTGTACAGCAAGGAGAGCATTGGAATAACACAGTATAACCACCAAAAGTGGATACTAAGTATTGAGCTAAATGCCAAAATAGCCAAAGTAACAAAATCTCTAAGACTGCTAATCACAATAAGGAATAACAAATTAAAAACCCATGTATTGAACTAGAAAAAACATGTTGTTCAAGCTCCATTAAATGACTAATGGTTACTTTGGTCAGACTTAATTAGAAAATTAGAATTTTTTTTTCAAGACAGGGTTTCTCTGTATAGCTCTGGCTGTCCTGGAACTCACTTTGTAGACCAGACTGGTCTCAAACTCAGAAATCCACCTGCCTCTGCCTCCTGAGTGCTGGGATTAAAGTCATGGGCCTAGAATTCTTATTCTTTGATACAGAAAACAAAAATCAGGAAGTAGACTGCCAAGCAGTCTATCACATACTGGGTGTGTATCTGTTACTTGTTTCAGAATTACCCTGTCTAGAAATTGATTTCCCTCTCCTAATATGTGCAATGCCAGTCCTCTAGGATGGAGAGCACAACCTGATGGGTGCAAAAAATCTCTGTTGTCTATCTACTCACCCCTTCCTTCTCATATAACCCAGAAGTAGTTATCAACAACACCTCAGAGTAACCAGTACTACTGTATACCATAGCAGCTTGTGAACAAGAGCAACACAGAAGTCGCAGAGAAGCACAAAGAATCCTTGTGGGGAGCCGCACTCACATTTGCCATTACAAGATGGCGCTGACAGCTGTGTTCTAAGTAGTACATAATCTGCACATGTGCAGGGGCAGTTTTCCCGCCATGTGCTCTGCCTTTCTCATGATGACAACTGGGCCGATGGGCTGCAGCAAATCAGGGAGTAACACGTCCTAGGCAGAGGATAATTCTCCTTAAAAGGGACGGGGTTCTGGCACTCCCTTTCTTCGCCTCTTCGTCTCTTTCTCTTCATCTTTTCCTCTGCTCTCTTCCTCTGCTCTCTGCCTCTCTCCCTCTCTGCCCCTCTCTCTGCCCCTCTCTCTGCCCCTCTCTCTGCGTCTCTCTCTCTCTGCCTCTCTGCCTCTCTGCCTCTCTCTGCCGTGCTCTTCCTCTCTTGCTCCTGAGTAAGCAATAAAGCTTTGCCGCAGAAGATTCTGGCTTGTTGCTTCTTTCCTGGCCGGTCGCGAATGCGCGTAAGAAATCCTTGTTGTTATATAGCCTTATACTTCTCTCTGATTGTCCTAAGTACTCACAAATAACCCTCTTCTCCCAGGCTGTTCTCTAAGAAGCCTCTAACACCTACCATCTACATAGTACCGGGCTTGGTCTGTTTACCGTTACCTTCTGAAGGAATGCTGCAGTGCTTACCCACACCAGGAACAGAGCCGTGAACTACCATGCCCTTTCCCTGTTCCAAAGATGGTGTGTCTTGTCCCTGGATCACAAACACTGGACTCTGGTAACCACCATGCCCAAGTGTCCTATCACCATGAACCAAAATCACACAGCATGGTCCTTTGTGCTCCCTGTACCTTGTGAATCTCTTTTTCTGCCAGGTCTTAGGACTCTTTAGGGTTGTGCTACCAAAGGAGAGGATTGGCCAACATTTGTGCACCCTGATCTTGACCCAAAGTAATGGTAGTCTTAAGAGTCATGAAATAGTATAATCTACTCTAGGCACTAGCCAGATACCTACTGTGCACTTTAGGCGGGAGATGATGATCCTTAGCTCTGGCAGATAGAAATAACCTACCTGGGGATCTATCCCACATACAGTTGCCAAACCCAGACACTATTGTTTGATGACAGGAGCCTGATATAGCTGTCTCCTGAAAAGCCATAGCCAGACAAATACAGAGGCAGATGCTCACAGTCAACCATTGGACTGAGCACCCAGTCCCCAATGGAGGAGTTAGAGAAAGGAGCTGAAGAGGTTTGTAACCTCATAGGAAGAACAATAATATCAACCAACCAGTACCCCACCTCCCCCCAAGAAATCCCAGGGACTAGAACTGCCAACCAAAGGGTACACATGGATCGACACATGGCTCCAGCAGCATATGTAGCAGAGGATGGGTTGTCAGTCATCAATGAGAGGAGAGGCCCCTGGTACTGTGAAGGCTCGATGTCCCAGTGTAGGGGAATTTGAGGGTGGGGAGGCAGGAGTGGGTGAGAGGGTGGGGGAGCACCTTCATAGAAGCAGGGGGAAGGAAGATGGGATAGAGCATTTCCAGATGGGAAATGGTGAAAGGGGATAACATTTGAAATGTAAATAAAGAAAATATAAAAGAGTAGGGAAGAGAAGAGAAGAGAAAAAAGAAGAGAAAAGAAAAGACAAGACAAGACAAGACAAGACAAGAAAAGAAAAGAAAAGAAAAGAAAAGAAAAGAAAAGGAAAGAAAAGGAAAGAAAAGAGAAACACTATGTGACTTATGAATGTTGCTGTGTTGAATCCCAGGCTGACTGCAGAGTCTGTGACCTTGTATCCCGCTCATACTGCCTTTAATTTATTAACCCCTCTTTCTTTCAGAACATGTTTTCTACCGGAGAAGCTTTGGGCAGGCGTGGAAATATAGTTCAAAAATACAAGCAACTCAGTTTCCTGAGCCAACCCTCCCTGCTCAATAATGGCGTCTTTGTATTTCTTATAGTATGCAAAGTTGTCCTTGCTTGCATCAAGTCTGTACTAGGAAGGACAAAACAAGGGTCCACGCACACAGAGACAATGCCACAGAAAACTATGGAAATGGATGCCATGCTTTGATTGTCTGAGCATTTTCTCCTTTGTGTACCTTCCCTAGCTTTCCAGTACAAGAGGCAAGAAAGCTGACACCGCAGTGCATGTCTGCAGGCTCTTTCATGAGGTCCTCCCAAGTAGCCTCTGCTGCAGCTAGGGCTCTGGTTCTGTGGTCCTGTCTATTCTCTTTTCCAAAAAGATTCCCTGGTTTTTTTCTAAACTCCACTAGGCATGAAGGAAATCTCTCAAAAATCCTCCTGTAAGAAGCCCTTCCTATCCCTTTTACTAGGACATTAGGTGATAATTCTGGGTTTCTAATCATTGTGGTTGTTTGAATACTTGTCACAAGCACGAGGTAGATTGTACTTACTCTCTTGGGAGGGACTTGAATCTTGGCCCACTTGCCTGAGTGGTCACTTGAGGACGTCTTGCTGGATTACAGAGACTGAAAACTGAGCTCCTTCTCCAGATTATGGTAAACATGACATAAAATCCTCTGGATTTCTTTTCTAGTTGTGAGTCCCCACAGAGTCCCCAGAAATAAGGGCACTTTGAAGTCCTTCAGAGCTTTTAATTTAATCTCCCTTAATGGCATTTGCCTCTTGGTTGGGTCAATATATTCTCAGAAGTCTGTACTCGTATGGATTTATAGTTTTGAAAAGTGTTGTTTTTTTTTTTCTTCTGTAAGATTCCCTTGATTATTTATTAGGGCTGATTCATATCTAGTGAATGTATATTGTATTCTTATCCAAAGAAATGCCCTATTAAGTTCCAGCCCAAATATATTTGTTTTTTTTTTCAAATTCCAAGTGATTTATGGTGTATACTATATATTTAGAAAAATTAAACATTTTACAGAATAAATAGAAATATTTTGCATAATTTTATTTCATAAAATCACCATGTGAGAATTTCTCCAGCAGTTTTTTTATTGTTGTGATATGTTTAGAAGCTGCAGAGTGCAGCTCAAAGCGAGTCACCCAGATGTGGACAGACCCATGTCCATGTAGCTCTTCACCTCGGGCTCCAAGGAATTCTTGTGTGTTCTATTGAGTGCCTTTGGTGTACTATTATGTAGGAAGTTTGGAGAAGACCTCCGGAGTAAGTACAGCCATGTAAAACACCTAGCTAAGGTTCTGCCATACTTCGTAACACTCTCCTTTACTTGTATTTCAAAGAATGTACATAGTAAGTTGTTTATACCAAAAAGTGTGCAAGAAAGGAACCTGCGTTTCATCAAGCCCCATGTCACACTCCAGAGAAGGCTGTGGTCGGTGTCTTATTTACTCGCTAGAGTAGTTCTGAGGAAAAATCAGACTCCACAGGAGTCAGATAAGTTACAAAGCAAGTATCTACCAGCCTCCAGGCCCCACCATCATGCTAGGTGCTGTTTCTGAGCTCAGCATCTCCTGATTCACAGCATCACAGCTAAAGGAGAGCAAATGGGTGTGAGAACACGTGTAATCAGAGCTATAATTGTATATGGGAAGTTGCAGGCATCCCAGAGGTGGAAAAAACCAGTATGAGGGCTCTAGTAGGGAGGGTTTGCTCCAGAAGAGAGAAAGAAAACACCGTTCACCAAGAATAGCTCCTGTAAACTCAGGATGTGAGAAAGAATGCCTGCAAGTTAGACAAAATCAAAGTGTTCGGTTCATTTAAATTGTACGTAAGAAGAAACATGGGTTAATCAAAGTGAGACTAGGAAGGAATCATTATCTTAGGGGTTCTTTCCACTCTCCCTGACCAGCATTATAGGAAGGGCACTACATGTAAAGGAAAAAAAAATACAAATTTTAAATACCAGTCTCTCTTTCCGAGGAAAGAAGCCAAACTTACCACACATGGTTTGTTGTGTCTTATTTGCAGGGGTGAATCTTATTTTTGTTTTCTGGTTGCTTTGTTTTGTTTTGACCCAGTATCTCATGCATCCTTAGGCTGCTCTCACTAGGTAAGGAGGATTCTTCTCCCTCTGGCTCCAGAGTTCTTGAATTACAGGTGTGTGCTATTATGTCTGGTTTATGTGGTTTGGGGATCAAACCCAAGACTTTGTACATCTTAGGCAAGCACTGCACCAATTGAGCTAAACACCCCAGCTCACATAAACATGAACATCATATATACCATGGATTTCATATAATTTTCAATACACATATGCATTATTCAGTGTTTGAATCAGGTGGAATATATCCATCTTCTCAGACATTCACTCTTTCTTAGTACTGAAAACTTGAGGAATTCTTCCAGATGTTTTGCAGTACAAGACTGTAGCCTGTTATCATTATATGGAGTGAGAGCACCTGAGGCTCTGGCTCCTGTCAGACTGTAACATTATACTCTAGTCACCCTAGCACCCAATTCCTCCACTACCCCCCAACCTTTGGTTACTGCCCTTGTACTCTGCATAATTCCATACTTTTGTAGATTGCAATCAAGTGAGGTAATGAGCATGTTTATCTGTGCCTAGCTTATTGTACTTAGCACAAAGCTCTTCAGATTCATCCATCTGGAAATGAATAAAATTGTTTTCTTGTCTCAGAGGTATTCCAGGTGATGGAATCACATGTTCTTTACATTCTTGGTTATTATGAGTTGTGCTGCATGGACCATGTGGGTACAGGTGTCTCTTTGAAATGTTGGCTTTCCTTTGCATTCTATTGCAGTATGTCTACATTGAGGAAAAGGCATAATCTCCTTGACCACTGCATTAATGTACAATTGCACCAACACTGTGCAAAGGTTCCTTCCTTCCACATCCTCGGTGGTACTTTTGCATTAGTGACTTAGAAAACAAACAGGCACCTAAGGAATAACAATAAAGCAAGATAAAACAAAAACCAAGCAGTTCTGAAAAGGACTATGCAAACAAACAAAAGGAAAAGAGCAAATCTGTGAGTTATATTAATTGCTATCACAGAGATGGGACAATGTTACATTTTGATTTTTACATTCACCTCTTTGACTACGTGGGAGGTTGAATGTTTTGTTACATAAAACATCTATTTAGATCAATTGTTCAGATTTTACATTTTTGAGAATTTCAAGTAAGAATACTGTATTCATATTATTTTAAACCCCCTTGCTCCCAGTCCACCATATCCTGTGAGTCATAATCACTCTTAAATTCCTTATTATACTTAAACATGCATATGTATATATACATAGAGCCTACTGAGTCAGTTTAGTGTTGGTACTCTATACATATGTCTAGGGCTGATCAGTTGGGATTGCATTCCTGGAGAATACCTATTCTGCCTCTGTCATCACCCATTGGTTTCCTATAGCTCTTTTATCTATGTTTGGAGCCTTGTGAAATTTTCTGCATCCATAATGGCATGTTGAATGATGTGATCAGTTTTGAACTTGGACATTGTCTCAACTCAGTTTTTCCATTTACATATGTATTCTGCCTATCAGCTCTTTGTGATATGCACACATATAAAACATGACCCCTCGCTTTACAGACTGACTCAAATCTGTGCTTTTGATTAGAAAAACATTTTAGATTAAACTAATCTCATTTATGTGGATACTCAAAGAATTAAAGTTGATTATGATATTTTATGTAGAAATTCCTATAATAATACCAATTATATGAAAACTGAAAATTCAACAAATTCTAAAGGAAAAACCACAAGCTACTACAGGCCACTGGGAGTTTCTCTTGGAACAGTGCAAAATAATTCTGAACTGCTAGAGTTTTAAACGTGAAGAGTATCATCACTACCACCCACCAACCAGTCCCACCTCCCACCACACCCAGAGCCTTGCTGAGAAATTCCATGGAACTTATTGTGCAGCGATCTTATTCAGTCTTAAGATCAAGGACACAGATATTTCCCAAATTATATAGTGGGGCACCACAGTTCTGTCTCCTGTGGCCTCATGACATTAAGTCTTCTGTGAATGATAAAAATAAACACACATTCTCTCAGGTACACAGAGAAATTATACAAGACAAGGAGGCAAATCAAGCTCTCCATAATTTCTGTGAATCTCCAGCTTTTCAAGATAAAGCCATGGACCTGACTGAGGAACATCTTTTTAAAGCTCAACCACATCTGTGCCTTTAAGCCTGCTTCTCCAGAAATAGGCAAAGAAATTCTAGATGAGTGATTTAGAATTGAATTGACTTCAGAATAAACAGGACACCCAAGTCCTTCCAAAGGTGTTGCTTTGCTCAGCATCTTTAGAGGGAACTTGGACACAGCACCTGATGGAATACCAGGTAGGAAACTGAAGATTCACACTAATGTGTATTTTTACCTCCTAATTACTCTGTAATTTGCACTTCAGTGCTTGCAAAATGAGTGTGAAAATGAAAATTAAGTCTCTATAGAGGGTAAGAAACACAACCCTGTGACATGTAACATCCAGCAGAGTTCTTAATCAGCAATGACAGTGTTGACCTAATTTGAGCCCATTGCTGAAGCCTTTGGAGTACGGGAAGCTAACCCTCTGAAGGCGTTGCTGATGTAAGAGTTGATAGTAAAACTTGGGACCCTATTGTCAGTTCCACAGGTCTTCTACATTAGAACCATATCATTCTTTTGTGAATTATCTATTCATACCAGAGAACTCACACTTGTGTCTGACTAATACAATTTGTATAACCCATGGCCTGCTGTAAGTCACTAAGTACACATTTGGTCATTGAAAGCTAATGAGCATTCAGTTATTCAGTTATTTAATTTGTCAGAATACTTTTTCTTCATTTTCAAATTAGTTTACAAAAATTAAGTATCATTATGATATTTTCAAGCTAGATATGTTTTAATTAGTCTTTTCCTCCTCACCCCTACCTCTTTACCACATCAACATATCCCCCCTGCATCTCAGACTCCATTCCACATAATGTCAAATATCTCTTGCAGATTTCTTCTACTCTCTCTCAGCACGTTCATTGATTGTTTTCTGCTCTTGTCACAGGTTTTAATTACATTTGCACCATAGGACTCACATGTATGAGATATTTTTGTCATTCTGGGTCTGGAACACCTCAGTTAATATGAATACCTTTAAGACCCACTCATTTTCCTTCAAATTTCAAATTTTCTTGTTTTAAAGAAGCTGAATAAAACACCACTATGCATATGGACCACCCCTTCCTCATCCATTCACCTGCTCTGAGCATCTAAACTGACTCCCACTCTTTGTAATTCACAGACAGTTTGTGAGTACCTACAAAAGTCAGCAAAAACCTTGGATGCGCAAAGGTAAGTATAATATTGTCTCTAACTTTAAGAAATCCCAGTGGTGTGAATCAAGAGCTGCAGGAAAACTAATAATAGATGGTTATGACTGTGCCATTTAGAGAAGGGAAAACTAAAATTGGATCTGGTCTAGATGTCAAACACACTGGTGCCCCATTTGCAGACTTGTAAAAGTATTTGAAGAATGGCTAATGAAACTAATATGAGTAAGTTAATATAATTATGTTTTTTTTAATTTAAAGCAAATTAAGACTATTGCCTAAAACAGCCAACAAAAAGATTCCACTGGAAGAAATTTAGTATTTAGAGACTCTTACAGGTTGAACGAACGTCAATCTGAATGCTCTTCAGACAAACTATTTGCTGCTTAGCATTTGATATTCAGCCACAGGAATTGTTTCAACTGCAGTTCTTTTCATCTCTGTAGCCCAAGGCTAAGCGGTCATGTCCAATAATCCCTGCAGAGAAAGACTACCATTGGTTTTCAAAGGCACAGAGACAGATGAGGTGTGCCGAACAGACAAACAACAGCTATTGTCAGTATCTCAGACATGGATACAATCACTATCTACTTGGAACATTTATGTTGTTTCTTCAGACTGTCTGTGACCTCTAGCAAAGACTACATTCTGATAAAGGCCTCAATTACAATGTACAAAGTGCCATGTTTTCCCATAGAGTAAGATGTAAGACATTCAGATGTTTACTATTTTTACATTAATTTTCTTAGCATAATTTGGCATTTATTTATTTATTTACTTATTCATTTTTGAGTTTCTTATAATGGACTCTTAAACATTTATTTTTCTTCCCCATTAATCAGAATATATCTGATCTAAAGTGTCTGAAAATTCCAACCTTATTTCCTTAGAATGAGAAGGTCAGACTTGAAGGAAGTGTGCATGGTGAACTCTAACCCCATAGACCTATTGAGCGATCAATGAATGATGCAGTCTAACTTCATAGACCACACTGATCAATTGAGACATCTCAGAGATAGAATGTGATGCTATCAACCCTCTGTTAAATGGTTGTTTTTCATTAAATTCCACAAAGTGATGCTTAGAGGTTTACTAAGTGATCATTTATGTTACTCTATAATCAATAAAAAATACACCAAAGTGCAACAGGAACATAAAACATCTAGTGCTTGAAAAGTCATGAGGTAATACACACAGACACACATGCACACTAGCACATATACACGTGTCATGTCTTGTAGCACAGCTCATACTAGAGTTAAAGCACTCACTGTCACTCTGCACTGGATGGTACAATTGAAGAGCAGTCATGGTTTAGGAGGATGATATATTTCAAATGGAACTCTAAAAAATTACCATGCTAAGAGAAACATCTATCAAGAAATAAATTCAAAGGGAAGGCTATTACACAATATATAACAATGAAACACAATCAGATGAAGGAGTTATTATCTTTGTAGAAGCATTACTGAAGCTACACATGTGTTCCAGTGATGAAGACAAGTTCTCTGGATAATATTACTTCATTTCAGCTTAGCAAATATTTTATTGTGTTTGTTTTCTCTGTCAGACAATATTCTTAGAATATAAGGCATTTTTAATTCTTTTAAATTTATTTTAATAAAATAAATCTATTCTTTAAAAAAATAAAGAGGTTTCACTTTTTAAATAATCTAGCAAGAAACTGTAAAGTAGATGAACTCTATTCTGAGGAAGCAGGACAAAAATATTCAAATTTTTCAGGAGATTCGCATTAACTGCATAATTGAGAAAAAGGAAATCTTAAAAAAAAAATCAGCATTGGCTTTGTCCTCTGGTTTACTCTCACGAAGAACATTTTGATCAAGTGTAGAAAGTTTAGGAGGGAAAATACAAAATGTATGATTCAAGTATTAAAGGGCACCAGGAAATGGAATGAAGATAAAGCCTGTATTCATGGATATTAAATGAAATTAAGGAAATGGTAACCTCGGGGCAAGATCTCATCTAGATAAACTTATCTTCCTTATGGGTTTGAAGTTGACCAAGGGATAGTTATATCATGTTAGATATTATTGTGACCTGATTATTGTTTTTATTTGGACATAAAGAAATAAAATTGTGTATCAAAGTGACAAGATATGCATTGTGATGCCTATACTTGGTTGTCAAACTGACTACATCTGGAATAAACTACAACCCAGAAATGGAAGGTATATATCTGTGATCTAGATCTTGAGGCTGGAAGACACAGGCTTTTGATCCGGATCTTGAAGCATAATGGCCACGAAAAGCTTAGGCCCAGGAATGGTGGTATATGTCTTTAATCATATGAGACAGAGTAAAGCATATCTCTAAGTTCAAGGCCAGTCTGGGATAGAGTAAATTCCAAATAGAGAAAAACTTACATACAGGCACAGTGGTATATAGGCCTTTAATCCCAGAACTCAGGTGACAGAGGCATGCAGATCTCTGAGTGCAAAGTCAGTTTACAGAACAATTTCCGGAACAGCCAAGCTTAAACAATAAATAAAACTATTAAAAACAGAAAGATGGTAAAGATCTAATAGAACGTAAGGGCCATGTTCCAGCCCCAACAAGCAGCTTCAGCCATGTAGCTCTGATTTTAGAGTCAAGATTAGAAGGGACCACTGGGACAATTGAAGCTGGTTAGCTGGAGGTAAGAACTTAGTAGTGATAAAGAAGAGACCAGCATCACTGAGATGAAATCTTCTGGGAAGAATTTGCTAAGCACTCAAAGAAGCTGTGTTTCTGAGATAGCCAAGGTTGTATCTCATGCTGCAGCTGGACTCGGTAATTTGTAAGAATCACCCAGGTGGTACTGGATTTGAAAGTACGAATGGGTCACGGAAAGCAGCTGAGGTCTGGCACTATGAAATACCAGTAAAGGCCACTGGTGAAAGTGCATCCTCAGTTGCAGTTGATGGCCCAGAACTAAAGAGGTCAGGCAAAGAACTTGAAGATTAGAACAATGAAAAGAGCCTATGAGAGACTATTGGTGAAGCCTAGTTACAGCTGAAGAGCCCAGAATCTTGGAGATGACAGTACCATGGGATAATCACCAAGAACAGCAAACAGCAGTTGAATGAAATCAATCAGAGCCTAGAGTGCTACAGAGGATGGAGCTAGAGAAGTGAGCCAAGCACTTTGTGGAGGCCAGAAGATCACATGTGTATCCTAGTCATAAATGGAGCAAGAAGCTGTAATGTTGAAATTTCCTTGGAGACCCAAAATATCAGAGACACCAAACCCATAGGATACCTGCCAAGGGAAGCTAACAGAGGGTGGAACTAGCCTAAGAGAAAGAAGTTTGTTGCAGTCAACAAAAACTAAAAGGAGTGGGAGATCTGAAGAGCACTTTGACATAGAAATGTAGATTTTGGAGTTTGCCTAGCTAGATTTTGGTCTTGCTTTGGTCTAGTATGTTCTCACTATGACATTTTGCAATGGTGAACTTTGGACTTTTAAACATTGTGGAGACTGTGATAAACTATGGGAACTTTAAAAGTTGGACTAAATGTATTTTACATTATGCTATGGCTAGATATGGCCTTCATAGACTCATGCATTTGAACAACTCATGAATGTATTGAATATGTTTTGCCCATGGAAGTGGCACTATTAGGAGGTATGGCCTTGTTGAAAGAGGTGTGTCACTATAGGGGTGGGCTTTGAAGTCCTATGTTCAGGCTCTACCCAATGCAGAAGAGACCCTCCTTATGGCTTCCTGTGGAAGACAGTCTCCTCTACTTGCCTTTGGATCAAGAGGTAGAATCATCAGCTCGTTCTCCAGCACCATGCCTGCCTGGACACTGTCATTCTTCCTTCCATGATGATAATGGACTGAACATCTGAAATTGTAAGCCAGTACCAAGTAAATTTGTCCTTTATAACAGTTGCTTTAGTCATAGTGTCTTTTCACAGAAATGATATCCCAACTAAGGCAAGGCTTGAGAGAAAGGCAGCATTTCTAGGCAAAGAAATAGAAATTCCTGAGGAAAAAAAGAAGCACAAATTTGAAGTCACAAAACCATTCACAGACATAACTAGAGAACTCTTTGAACCTCTGTATGTGAAAATGGTCTAGAACAGTACACTGGAAAGCTATAGGGATATAATTATGGGTCTCCTGTGATAAGTGGTCACCTGATTTGAAATCATACTTATGCTTTTATGTTTCTTAATATTTCAAAACCAAAACAGATTAGGAGAGAGATATACATACTTATATGTCTATGCTTGAAGAACCTCATGTATGACTGCATTTTGTAGTAGCTTAATTCTGAGAAGGCTATACCTCAGAAAGGTACCTGAAGAAAGGAAAAGCCATGATCAAATACATGGTTAGAAACATCAGTCTGGCACATGACTAGATTATATATTGGCATGGGAGCTGACTATTAAAAGGAATCTAATCAGTAAGCCACAAAAACCAAGTAATCAGATATCTAATCCCTGAGTGAGCAGTGACTATGACAGAGGGTTAAATTTAGAGGTTCCATGAGGTTCAAAGACCAAGTAATGCAGAATAGGAGGAAGAGTCTGGGGGGAGGAAAAAAAAGAGCACTTTGGATCAATTTCCAAATTTCTTAAATGGAAGAAGAAGACATAACTCTAGTTATGTCTGTGAATGGCAGAACATTTCTTTAGTGGTCAATGCGTAGAGTTTTCTTGTCTATGTTTGCAAATATTGCACAAATTGCCACTACAGGATTTGATGGGATGACTTTCCACAGAGTGAGAGAAGTAGGAGCAGTATGACTTGCAATGAACAAAACGAGAAAATGGCTCATTGATTATGGAGCAGAGAAGGATAAGATACCTCAATATTTCAGTGTATGTTAGAGTCAACAGGACTGGAAAGCCTGGATGAGTGCCTGTTGCTTAAAACACAAAACATTGTGGTAAAAGGCACACAGAAAACTTAGCAGTCTTGATAATAACAGTTTTTCTTTAGGCTGTACAGAATACTTGAAATTCTTTCGCATTCATTAATGTTCTTGTTTAGAGCTCATCATCTCATTGAGGGAGATAGTGAAGGCTAATTATCCCTGCCTCACTGATAAGGAATCCAAATCCCAGGAAACATGGTGAGAACTAGACCTTACTTGCATAGCAATTAGAAGCTGAGCCAGCACTAGAATTCTTATTCTCTGTTTCTGCATCAAGGTACCATTGTATTTGCAGCCGAACCCAATCTCAAGCTGAGGGAAACCAAAAAATGCTGCCCCCCCACTTCAACATGACTGCATCCTAAAGAGATCTGCCTCCTCTCTACCACTTTCTTCAGTCCTCCACAGCAGCTAGAATGGTAGATTACCGTGACTCCCACTTGGTGTCTTGAGTGACACTGAATAGAATCTTTTCCCTGGTGCTGTTGTCCCTGAGCTGGCCTGAATGCCCTCCAGAAGGGCTGGGTTTGTACTTTCTGTTGTCAGCTTGTGTCTTAGTCAGGGTTTCTATTCCTGCACAAACATCATGATGAAGAAGCAGTTGGGGAGGAAAGGGTTTATTCGGCTTACACTTCCACATTGCTGTTCATCAACAAAGGAATTCAGGACTGGAACTCAAACAGGTCAGGAAGCAGGAGCTGATGCAGAGGCCATGGAGGGATGTTCTTTTCCGGCTTGCTTCCCCTGGCTTGCTCATCCTGCTCTCTTATAGAACCAAGACTACCAGCCCAGAGATAGTTCCACCCACAAGGGGTCTTTCCCCCTTGATCACTAATTGAGAAAATGCCTTACAGTTGGATCTCAGGGAGGCACTTCCTCAACTGAAGCTCCTTTCTCTGTGATAACTCCAGCTGTGTCAAGTTGACACAAAACTAACCAGTACAGGTTGCTTATCCTGTTGACTAAATGGACACATGGGGAGTGGCTGTTTGAGAGCTTGCTTCAGGCAGACACATATTCCAACTTGCACTATTAACAAGGTGAAAATAGCATCCCTTCCTTCATCCCCATTCTGCTTCTAACACTAATTATATTCAGGTCCTGCGGCTAGACTGGGAAGCCAAACCCAGTTCACTCAGAAGCAAACTCTTGACTAGCTAGGTAAGTAGGTGAACATTGCAAGGTAGAAGTTGTTACGGGCATAAACACCTGTTCCTGCCACCAGAAAAAAAAAATAGAGCATAATTAACTTAATGTGTTAGAACTTTGAGAAGATGTCCAGACCTCTGTCTCAGTTAAAGGTCTTAATCTGAAGCTGAAAGGCATGAACTGTGCTTTTTGCCTCACGAAAACCATATTACAATAACCTGTAAAATCTGGAAGGAAGCCCTTCAATGTCCAGGGTACTCCTGCATGTCATACAGAGGCTAATAAATCTGAAAAGTCAAATGGTTTCCATCCATGAATCTCCAGTTAAACTTTCTCATGGCTTAAAATTATTGGCACCGATTCCAAGTCAAACAATAACTAATAAAATACAATCAGATCCTTGGATACAAAGAAACTTAAAAGTTTAGAGAAATAGCAACTGGAATTGAAAGCTAATTCCATTTGTGTCCTAAGTAACCAGAGCTGGAGAGATGTTGAAGAGAGACAAGCTGGATATGAGGCCCAGAGGTCTAGGGGACAGAAGGGCTCGTCTACACCCAGATCAGCTGGAGAATGAACAGAATAATAGGTGAGAACTGAGTATAAGAAACCATGAAGGACAGGCTTCAGGATTCAGGACAGTAAACCTGACTCTTACATTCCCTTTTTGAAAGAGTGGAAAGTGCATGAGACATGTTATAATCTTGGTTCCACTGTACTGGTTAGTTTTGTGTCAACTTGACACAGCTGGAGTTATCACAGAGAAAGGAGCTTCAGTTGAGGAAATGCCTCCATGAGACACAACTGTAAAGCATTTGCTCAATTACTGATCCAGGGGGAAAGGCCCCTTGTGGGTGGGACCATCTCTGGGCTAGTAGTCTTGGTTCTATAAGAGAGCAGGCTGAGCAAGCCAGGAGAAGCAAGCCAGTAAAGAACATCCCTCCGTGGCCTCTGCATCAGCTCCTGCTTCCTGACCTGTTTGAGTTCCAGTCCTGACTTCCTTTGGTGATGAACAGCAATGTGGAAGAGTAAGCTGAATAAACCCTTTCCTCCCCAACTAGCTTCTTGGTCATGATGTTTGTGCAGGAATAGAAACCCTGACTAAGACACACTGTACACCTGACGCAAGCTTAACTGAAAGAATGATCCTCTTCATAACTCTCCTGTACGGACTCAGACAAAAATCCATAGGGCCACTGCAAGAAATTCATTTGCCTGATGGTAAAGTATGAGTGAAAATTAATAATTCTCTGCTTCACCAGTTACTAAGTTGTGCCTACTAATCTTATTAGGCTTCCAGTTCAATTCCCAATTTGTAGGTTCAAAATGCCAGAGTTTTCACAGCATCATTATAAGAAAAAAATGAATTTGTTATATCTTATTACATATGGTATTTTCCAGATGCAGGTAGTTGCTGCCACATTTGAGCAACCAGCCAATCCAGCATCCATTGCCCTCAAACTCTTTCCCATAAAGCTCAAATCACCCTAGGGCTACTATTTCTCAACTAAGGTCTATCTCTGATATTCTACTACTTGATATATTCAAATGATACAGTTGACTTAGCATAATCTCTCTGATTTTTCCATTACTTCCTGTAAAGTCCACAATAATGGCATTGACCTGCTAGATCTGTAGGTGAACTGCATCCTAAAGAGATGCACTCTTGCCTGCTGACTGATCCTTGCTTCCCTATGTGTCTCTACTTTCTTTGCAAACTATAACTACAACTCTCTTTAAAAAGATTTCATTTTTCTTTTAATTCTATGCCTGTTTGCATGTCTTTATGAAAATGCACATGACTGCAGGTATCCACAGAAGCCAGAAGAGGACATTTGCCCCTTAGATCTGGAGTTACAGGTAGTCATGAGCCATCCAGTGTAGGTGCTGGGGAACAAATTCTAGTCCTCTGCTAGAGTGGCATCTTCTCTTAATTGTTGAGTGATCTCTCCCTAAAACCCTGTTTGTCAAGTCAAAAGTTTCCATTCCAGTAATATTCCCATACCTGATTCCAAACAAGATTTAGTGAAAAACCTCAAATCTCTGGGAAGTGGATCAACAAAGTCAATCTATTGGAAATTTATAAAACACATTTCCCTGAGAGGCCCAGAAGGTTCCTAGTTTATATTTTGAAATTTATTTCTGCTTGTGCTAGGAAAGGAGTTCTTTCAAAAAGCTTAATAAGGCTGGCAGGCTGTCAAGGAGGTCTTCTTTTGACTGCAAGGGCAGCAGTGTGGTGTCAGAGAGCAGCTGTTGTCATGGCACTTATCTCACAGAGCAAAGGTGACTGCAGTTACAATGAGATGATGTGGAAAGGTAAGAACCAGGATTGTTTCACCTACAGAGTTTGTGGCTGTGGTGAATCACAAAGTTCCCAGATATAAATAAGTATATATCCCACAATGATAGGACACAGCGCAGATGGAAAGCTGGTGAGCAGAATTTTCCATTATCAACAGAGTGGAGGCACAGATTAAGTATCTTTCATGGGTACCAGGACCTATACTCCTATCCTCTGAAGAGTGGTCTGTCAACTCTCAGTGGTAATTTATTCAGAACACTGTGGTAAATTTTATATTATTTACATTCCTTATCAATGCGAGAAAAGCCTTGAAAGCAACAACTTAAAGGAGAAGAGACATATTTATTTATTTATTTATTTATTTATTTTAGTAATCATTTTTATTAGATATTTTCTTCATTTACATTTCAAATGCTATCTCAAAAGCCCCCTATACCCTCTACCCACTCTCCTCCCCTACCCACTCATTCCCACTTCTTGGCCCTGGCATTCCCCTGTACTGGGGCATATAAAGTTTGCTAGACCAAGAGGCCTCTCTTTTCAATGGTGGCCGACCAGGCCATCTTCTGCTACATGTGCGGCTAGAGATATGAGCTCTGGGGGTACTGATTAAATCATATTGTTGATCCACCTATAGGGTTATAGACCCCTTCAGCTCCTTGGGTACTTTCTCTAGCTCCTCCATTGGGGGCCCTGTGTTCCATCATATAGATGACTGTGAGCATCCACTTCTGTATTTGCTAGGCACTGGCAAAGCCTCACAGGAGACAGCTATATCAAGATTCTTTCAGCAAAATCTTGCTGTCACATGCAATACTGTCTGCATTTGGTGGCTGATTATGGGATGGACCCCCAGGTGGGGCACTCTCTGGATGGTCCATCCTTTCATACTAGCTCCAAACTTTGTCTCTGCAACTCCTTCCATGGGAATTTTATTCCCTATTCTGGGGAGGAATGAAGTATCCATGCATTGGTCTTCCTTCTTGATTTTCTTGTGTTTTGGAAATTGTATCTTGAGTATTCTAGGTTTCTGAGCAAATATCCACTTATCAGTGAGTGCATATCAAGTGACTTCTTTTGTGGTTGGGTTACCTCACTCAGGATGATATCCTCCAGAAACATACATTGGCCAAAGAATTTCATAAATTCATTGTTTTTAGTAGCTGAGTAGAACTGGATTGTGTAAATGTACCACATTTTCTGTATCCATTCCTCTCTTGAGGGACATCTGGGTTCTTTCCAGCCTCTGGCTATTATAAATAGGGCTGCTATGAATATAGTAGAGTATGTGTCCTTATTAACAGTTGGAACATCTTCTGGATATATGCCCAGGAGAGGTATTGCTGGATCTACTTGTAGTACTATGTCCACTTTTCTGAGGAACCACCAGACTGATTTCCAGAGTGGTTGTACAACCTTGCAATCCCACCAGCAATGGAGGAGTGTTCCTCTTTCTCCATATCCTCACCAGCATCTGCTGTCACCTGAATTTTTGATCCTAGCCATTCTGACTGGTGTGAGGTGGAATCTCAGGTTTGTTTTGATTTGAATTTCCCTGATGATTAAGGATGTTGAACATTTTTTTCAAGTGCTTCTCAGCCATTCGGTATTCCTCAGTAGAGAATTCTTTGTTTACCTCTGTACCCCATTTTAATGGGGTTATTTGCATTTCTGGAGTTCAGCTTCTTGAGCTTTTTGTATATATTGAATATTAACCCCCTGTCAGATTTAGGTTGGGTAAAAATTCTTTCCCAATCAGTTGGTGGCCTTTTTGTCTTATTGAAAGTATCTTTTGCCCTACAGAAGCTTTGCAATTTTATGATGTCCTACTTGTCCATTCTTGATCTTACAGCACAGGCCATTGCTGTTCTGTTTAGGAATTTTTCCCCTGTGCTGTTATCTTTGAGGCTTTTCCCCACTTTCTCCTCTATAAATTTCAGTGTCTTTGGTTTTATGTGGAATTCTTTGATCCACTTAGACTTGAGCTTTGTACAAGGACATAAGAATGGATTAATTTGCATTTTTCTACATGATAACTGCCAGTTGTGCCAGAACCATTTGTTGAAAATGTTGTCTTTTTTCCACTGGAAGGTTTAAGCTCCCCTGTCAAAGATCAAGTAACCATAGGTGTGGGGGTTCATTTCTGGGTCTTCAATTCTATTCCATTGTTCTACAAGTCTGTCACTGTAGAAGTACCATGCAGTTTTTAATCACAATTGCTCTGTAGTACAGCTTGAGGTCAGGCATGGTGATTTCCCAGAGTTTCTTTTATTGTTGAGAAAACTTTTTGCTATACTAGGTTTTTTGTTATTCCAGATGAATTTGTAAATTGCCCTTTTTTTAAAAATTTTTTATTAGGTATTTTCCTCATTTACATTTCCAATGCTATCCCAAAAGTCCGCCATACCCACCCCCCACTCTCCTACCCACCCACTCCCCCTTTTTGGCCCTGGCGTTCCCCTGTACTGGGGCCTATAAAGTTTGCAAGTCCAATGGGCCTCTCTTTCCAGTGATGGCTGATTAGGCCATCTTTTGATACATATGCAGCTACAGTCAAGAGCTCTGGGGTACTGGTTAGTTCATAATGTTGTTCCCCATATAGGGTTGCAGATCCCTTTAGCTCCTTGGGTACTTTCTCTAGCTCCTCCATTGGAAGTCCTGTGATCCATCCACTAGCTGACTGTGAGGATCCACTTCTGTGTTTGCTAGACCCCGCCATAGTCTAACAAGAGACAGCTATATCTGGGTCCTTTCAGCAAAATCTTGCTAGTGTATGCAATGGTGTCAGCATTTGAAAGCTGATTATGGGATGGAAACCCAGATATGGCAATCACTAGATGGTCAATCCTTTTGTCACAGCTCCAAATTTTGTCTCTGTAACTCCTTCCAAGGGTGTTTTGTTCCCAATTCTAAGAAGAGGCAAAGTGTCCTCACTTTGGTCTTCGTTCTTCTTGAGTTTCATGTGTTTAGGAAATTGTATCTTATATCTTGGGTATCCTAGGTTTTGGGCTAATATCCACTTATCAGTGAGTACATATTGTGTGAGTTCCTTTGTGAATGTGTTACCTCACTCAGGATGATGCCCTCCAGGTCCATCCATTTGGCTAGGAATTTCATAAATTCATTCTTTTTAATAGCTGAGTAGTACTCCATTGTGTAGATGTACCACATTTTCTGTATCCATTCCTCTGTTGAGGGGCATCTGGGTTCTTTCCAGCTTCTGGCTATTATAAATAAGGCTGCTATGAACATAGTGGAGCATGTGTCCTTCTTACCAATTGGGACATCTTCTGGATATATGCCCAGGAGCGGTATAGCAGGATCCTCCTGTAGTACTATGTCCAATTTTCTGAGGAAACGCCAGACTGATTTCCACAGTGTTTGTACAAGCTTGCAATCCCACCAACAATGGAGGAGTGTTCCTCTTTCTCCACATCCTCGCCAGCATCTGCTTGTCACCTGAATTTTTCATCTTAGCCATTCTGACTGGTGTGAGTTGGAATCTCAGGGTTGTTTTGATTTGCATTTCCCTGATGATTAAGGATGTTGAATATTTTTCAGGTGCTTCTCTGCCATTAGGTATTCCTCAGGTGAGAATTCTTTGTTCAGCTCTGAGCCCCATTTTTTAAAGGGGTTACTCGATTTTCTGGATTCCACCTTCTTGAGTTCTTTATATATATTGGATATTGGCCCCTATCTGATTTAGGATAGGTAAAGATCCTTTCCCAATCTGTTGGTGGTCTTTTTGTCTTATTGACAGTGTCTTTTGCTTTGCAGAAGCTTTGCAATTTTATGAGGTCCCATTTATAGATTCTGGATCTTACAGCACAGGCCATTGCTGTTCTATTCAGAAATTTTTCCCCTGTACCCATGTCTTCGAGGTTTTCCACTAATTTCTCCTCTATAAGTTTCAGTGTCTCTGGTTTTATGTGGAGTTCCTTAATCCACTTAGATTTGACCTTAGTACAAGGAGATAGGAATGGATCAATTCTCATTCTTCTACATGATAACCGCCAGTTGTGCTAGCACCATTTGTTGAAAATGCTGTCTTTTTTCCACTGGATGGTTTTGGCTCCCTTGTCAAAGATCAAGTGACCATAGGTGTGTGGGTTCATCTCTGGGTTTTCAATTCTGTTCCATTGGTCTACTTGTCTGTAGCTATACCACTATGATGCAGGTTTTATCACAATTGCTCTGTAGTACAGCTTTAGGTCAGGCATGGTGATTCCACCAGAGTTTCTTTTATCCTTGAGAAGAGTTTTTGCTACCATAGGTTTTTTGTTATTCCAGATGAATCTGCAGATTGCCATTTCTAATTCATTGAAGAATTGAGTTGGAATTTTGATGGGGATTGCATTGAATCTGTAGATGGCTTTTGGCTTTTGGCTGTGGTTTAGGTATCAGAGTAATTGTGGCTTCATAGAATGAGTTGGGTAGAGTACCTTCTGTTTCTATTTTGTGGAATAGTATGTGAAGAACTGGGATGAGATCTTCTTCGAAGGTCTGATAGAACTCTGCACTAAACCCATCTGTTCCTGGGCTTTTTTTTTGGTTGGGAGACTATTAATGACTGCTTCTATTTCTTTAGGGGATATAGGACTGTTTAGATCATTAACCTGTCTTGATTTAACTTTGGTACCTGGTATTTGCCTAGAAACTTGTCCATTTCATCCAGGTTCTCCAGTTTTGTTGATTATAGCCTTTTGTAGAAGGTTCTGATGGTGTTTTGGATCAAATTGCCCTTTCTAACTCAGTGAAGTATTGAGTTGGAATTGTGATGGGGATTGCATTGAATCTCTAGATTGCTTTCATCAGGATAGCCATTTTTACTATATTAATCCTGCCAATCCATGAGCAAAGGAGATCTTTCCATCTTCTGAGATCTTGGATTTCTTTCTTCAGAGACTTGAAGTTCTTGTCATACAGATCTTTCACTTCCTAAGTTAGAGTCACACCAAGATATTTTATACTTTTTGTGACTGTTGTGAAAGGTTTGTTTCCCTAATTTCTTTCTCACCTGTTTATCTTTTGTGTAGAGAAAAGCCACTGATTTGTTTGAGTTAAATTTATATCCAGCTACTGCATTGAAGCTATTTATCAGGTTTAGGAGTTCTCTGGTAGAATATTTAGGGTCACTTATATATACTATCTTATTATCTGCAAATAGTGATATTTTGACTTCTTCCTTTCCAATTTGTATCCTCTTGATCTCCTTTTGTTGTCAAATTGATCTGGCTAGGACTTCAAGTACTGTATTGAATAAGTAGGGAGAAAGTGGGCAGCCTTGATAGTCCCTGATTTTAGTGGGATTGTTTTCTGCTTCTCTCCATTTACTTTGATGTTGGCTACTGGTTTGCTGTTGATTGCTTTTATTATGTTTAGGTATGCGCCTTGAATTCCTGATATTTCCCTGACTTTTATCATGAAGGGGTGTTGGATTTTGTCAAATGCTTTCTCAGCATCTAATGAGATGATCATGTGGTTTTTGTCTTTGAGTTTGTTTATATAGTGGATTACTTGGATGGATTTCCGTACATTAAACCATCCCTGCATCCCTGGTATTAAGCCTACTTGGTCAGGATGGATCATTGTTTTGATGTGTTCTTGGATTTGATTTGTGGGGGTTTTATTGAATATTTTTGCATCAATATTCATAAAGGAAATTGTTCTGAAGTTCTCTTCCTTTTTTGGATATTTGTATGGTTTAGATTTCAGAGTAATGGTGGCTTCATAGAATGAATTGGGTACAGTTCCTTCTATTTCTATGTTGTGGAATAGTTTGAGGAGAGTTGGAATTAGGTCTTCTTTGAAGGCCTGATATAACTCTGCACTAAACCCATCTGGTCCTGGGCTTTTTTTGGTTGGGAGACTATTAATGACTGCTTCTATTTTGGGGGGGGGAAATGGGACTGTTAAGATCTTTAATCTGATCCTGATTTAACTTTCATACCTGTTATCTGTCTAGGAAGTTGTCCATTTTATCCAGGTTTTCCAGTTTTGTTGAGTATAGCCTTTTGTATTAGGATCTGATGATGTTTTGAATTTCCTCATGTTCTGTTGTTATGTTCCTTTTTCATTTTTGATTTTGTTAATTAGGATACTGTCCCTGTGCCTTCTAGTTAGTCTGGCTAAGGGTTTACCTATCTTTTTTATTTTCTCAAAGAAGCAACTCCTGGTTTGGTTAATTCTTTGAGTAGTTCTTTTTGTGTCCACTTGGTTGATTTCAGCCCTACGTTTGATTATTTCCTGCAGTCTCCTCCTCTTGGGTGAATTTTCTTCTTTCGTTCCAGAGCTTCTAGGTATGCTTTCAGACTGCTAGTGTATGCTCTCTCTAGTTTCTTTTTGGAGGCACTCAGATATATGAATTTTCCTCTTAGGACTGCTTTCCCATAAGTTTGGGTATGTTGTGGCTTTTTTTTCATTAAACTCTAAAAAGTCTTTAATTTCTTTCTTTATTTCTTCCTTGACCAAGGTATTATTGAGTAAAGTGTTGTTCAGTTTCCATGTGAATGTTAGCTTTCTATTATGTATGTTGTTATTGAAGATCAGCCTTAGTCCGTGGTGATCTGATAGGATGCATGTGATCATTTCGATATTTATGTATCTGTTAAGGCCTCTTTTGTGACTGATTATATGGTCAATTTTGGAGGAGGTACCATGAGGTGCTGAGAAGAAGGCATATCCTTTTATTTTAGGATAAAATGTTTTGTAGATATCTGTTAAAACCATTTTTTAATAACTTCTCTTAGTGTCCATGTGTCTCTGTTAAGTTTCTGTTTCCAGGATCTGTCCATTGGTGACAGTGGGGTGTTGAAGTCTCCCAATATTATTGTGTGAGGTGCAATGTGTGCTTTGAGCTTTACTGAAGTTTCTTTAATGAATGTGGCTACCCTTGCATTTGGAGCATAGATCTTTAGAATTGAGTGGTCATCTTGGTAGATTTTACCTTTGATGAGTATGAAGTGCCCCTCCTTCTCTTTTTTGATAACTTTGGGTTGGAAGTCAATTTTATTCGATTTTAGAATGGCTACTGCAGCTTGTTTCTTTGGACCATTTGCTTGGAAAATTGTTTTCCAGCCTTTTACTCTGAGGTAGTGTCTGTCTTTGTCCCTGAAGTGGGTTTCCTGTAAGCAGCAAAATGTTGGGTCCTGTTTGTGTAGCCAGTCTCTAAGTTTGTCTTTTAATTGGAGAATTGAGGCCATTGATGTTAAGAGAAATCAAAGAAAAGTAATTGTTGTTTCCTGTCATTTTTGTTGTTAAGGTTGAGAATCTGTTCTTGTGGCTGTCTTCTTTTAGTTTTGTTAAAGGATTACTTTATTGCTTTTTCTAGGGTGTAGTTCCCATCTTTGTGCTGATGTTTTCCCTTTATTTTCCTTTGAAGACCTGGATTCATGGAAAGATATTGTGTGAATTTCCTTTTGTTATGGAATACTTTGGGTTTTCCATCTATGGTAATTGAGAGGTTTTGGTGAGTATAGTAGCCTAGGCTGCCATTTGTGTTCTCTTAGTGTCTGTATATCATCTGTCCTGGATCTTCTGGCTTTCATAGTCTCTGGTGAGAAGTCTGGAGTAATTCTAGTAGGCCTGCCTTTATATGTTACTTCACCTTTTTCCCTTACTGCTTTTAATATTCTATCTTTATTTAGTGCATTTTTTGTTCCGATTATTATGTGTAGGGAGGAATCTTTTTTTTGGTCCAGTCTATTTGGAGTTCTGTAGGTTTCTTGTATGCTCATGGGCATCTCTTTCTTTAGGTATGGGAAGTTTTCTTCTATAATTTTGTTGAAGATATTTGCTGGCCCTTTAAGTTGAAAATATTCATTCTCATCTATTCCTATTATCTGTAGGTTTGGTCTTCTCATTATGTCCTGGATTTCCTGGATGTTTTGAGTTAGGATCTTTTTGCATTTTGCATTTTCTTTGATTGTTGTATCCATGTTCTCTATGGAATCTTCTGCACCTGAGATTCTCTCTTCCATCTCTTGTATACTGTTGCTATGGTTCCTGATTTCTTTCCTAGGGTTTCCTAGGGTTTCTATCTCCAGAGTTGTCTCCCTTTGGGTTTTCTTCATTGTTTCTACTTCCATTTTTAGATCTTGGATAGTTTTGTTCAATTCCATCCCCTGTTTGTTTGTGTTTTACTATATATCTTATAGGAATTTTGTGTTTCCACTTCAAGGACTTCTTCCTGTTTAGCAGTGTTCTCCTGTAATTCCTTTAGGGATTTTTGTGTTTCCTCTTTAAGGGCTTCTACCTGTTTAGTAGTTGTCTCCTGTATTTCTTTAAGTTAGTTATTAATGGCCTTCTTAAAATCTTCTACCACCATCATGAGATATGATTTTAAATAAGCCTCTTGCTTTTTCAGTTTGTTGGGTTATCCAGGACTCGCTGTGATCCTCAAATCTCCCTGCCTTGGAGTTACAGATGCATATCACTGCATTTTCACATGGGTTCTCGGGGTTGAAGCTCAGATGTTCACATTTGCAAGTACTTTATTGTCTGGGCCATCAGGCCCTTTTTCTATTTTATCTGAATGTCTGTAACATCTATCTTTAATTTTTATAAAAATAATCATTCAAAAATGAACGGATTTTAACTTAGAAAGGAAGACAAAGGAGAACTTTGGTAAGCTTGAGTTCAACATCTGGATATACTGAACTGCTAGGCAGTGATTCTCAGCATTCCGAATACTGTGATCCTTTAGTATAGTTCCATATGCTATGGTGACCCCAATCATATAATTATTTTGCTGCTAATTCATAGCTTTAATTTGTCTATTGTTATGAATTATAATGTAAATATCTATGTTTTGTGATAGTCTTAGAAAAACGCTGTGAAAATGTCATTTGACAATGAAGGGGGTCACGACACACAGCATAAAACTTCTGTGCTAGAGGATTATACCACAATTGGCATACCATCTTTATAATGAAGCCAGAGAAGCCTGTGTGATGGCACAGTGTATAAAGTGCTCTTTACACAAGCATCATGACCTGAGCTCAAACCCACAAGCACATTTTTAAGAGTAGGCAAAAAGATCTATTAACCTCAGAATTTACTTGGCAGTAAGGATCTGAATTCGGATTCTCTTGCTCATAAACACATGGTTTTAAGCAATGAGCTATTTCTCCAGCCCTACCTTGCCCATTTTCTGGCTCTTCATGCTTGACTGTTTCTGGTCTATTTAAAATGTCTATAACATGCAAGCCATATTATCCTCTAAGCATGTTATATAGTGTCTGGTTCCCTTATACGTGTTTTAAAATTAAAAAAAAAATCCACAAACATGTATTGATCACCTAAATGACCTATTTTCTAGGCAATAGCACAGAAAGTTAAATGGGCAGTGTCCCTGATCTTGAAAAACTTATATTCCAGTAGAAAAAGAAGTATGAATATTAAATAAATATATAAAAATTAAATAGTATGCATGTATATGTGCATACAAATATACAGCAGAGAATTGAATCCTAAAAGCAGATTTCCATGTTCAAAAGTTAAGCACATTTTAAGACTTATACATTTAGGCAAACTACCATTTAAAAAGGATTTTTGTTGCATTTTCCACTAACAATTTATAGGATTTCCAATTCTCCACTAATGTAGCTTCCTGCTAATCATTTTAAAATCTTTCCATTTGACAGTTTAAAATCATGTCCTCTTTTCCTGTGTGTCTTTCAAGCTCACTGAGACTGGTACGATTTTTACATCTTGTGCAGTTATTTATATAATTGATCAGTATACTGAAACTGTTTTTCCTCAGGTCAAACATTTTAAAGACACTACTTAACATACTATATTAATTCTTTCCTCTCTTATACATTAAAATAATTTTATTTCAGTTTTAGGCTTTAAGATATTTGTCGTTAATATTTTCTTCATCGTTTTTGGTTCTGGCTTTGGCATAATTCTTAGAGAAATCTTCCTTATTGTGTCATATAAATCTCCATGTGTAATGATTTCTGGTCATTCTATGAATTTTAAAACCTAATAATGTTTAGTTACCTATAATTTATTTTGGTA